>NC_139915.1:22818080-23223080 GCF_963514095.1 Eutrigla gurnardus | reverse complement strand
ATAACTAGTAAGTAGCACACACTAGGGTCCATCACAACCCCCTTTTAGACTGCCTTTTCGTTGTGGGATTTTTCTGCCGTTATTCCACCCAGTCTCAGTCTAAACGCTCGCCAAGGTGGAAAGGCGTAACAGAATATTACGCCTCTGAGACGCCAACGGAGGTAGTCACAGAGCTGCATCAGAGGTGAGACGAGGCAATACGCCGTGCTATCTAAACGCTCCGGTTCGCGGCATATTTTGACATGCCTTTACGCCATTGCGGCGGAAAATGGGCTATAGTTGCATGCAGTAGTGACCACCATACTACGCCACCAACAAGCATCTACTTTTAGATATAAGATTTTAGATATGTGCCATGCAGGCTTTTTAGCCACGTTTAAGCCACAAGTCGACATTCGTGATCTCCAGTAGGATGAACCCTACTGACTTTTGTCATCCTCTGAATTTTCCTCTTGAGCCATCATGTCTCAACAACAACTATTTGGTACAAACGTTCATGTCCCTCTTAGGATGAATTGTAATAACTTTGTTGATTCCCTGACTTTCCATCTAATTACATCATCGGTTTGGTTTGACTTGCAAAATGAATGACTTTCCCATCAGCCTCATCTGTATTTGATTAGTAAATGTTGGCATGGCAACACGCTAAATTAAGATGATGAGCATGGTAAACATTATACCTACTCAAGCTCAGCATGTTAGCAATGTCACAATTTAGCTGAAAGCACTGCTGTATTACAGCCTCACAGAGCCAGTAGCTCGGCTGCAATCCTCTCCAAGTATCTAAGCGAATCCTCATTGATTAACTCTGATCGTTAATGGCTGTCCTTAAAATGGACATTGTTTGGTACTTTAAGGCGCCAAAACCCTCAGTCTCCTGAGACAGTGATTTGTATGAAGGCCACTGTCTTGATGATAGGGTGTTGATAGTTTGATGGCACCATGCAGGTGAGTGTGAGAGAGAAGCCCATTGAGACTGTGCATGCAATATTGAGCAATACAAATGAACTCAACTTGATTTGAGTTGACCTGACTTGACTCGAGCCCTGTGGCCTCAGTGCTTATCCCAGTGACCATGTTTCTGTAAAAAGCCCACTTGTTTCTAAGAACCAGATTTCCCACTATGCCCTTGGGGTAATATTGTGGCCGCCATGGAGCCTCTTGATGCCCTATTGTGGTTTGCAGGTGAAGGGGAACAGATGTTGACAGGAGCCCGCTCTCCCCGAACAAGGCCCAATGCACAGAGCACTCTGTACCTGAAAGAGTGGTCTGTGATGGCTAGGTGGGGAGGGGGGCAGTAAGAGACATAGTTGGGGCATGAGAGAAGCCCATGCAAGCTGACGTAGTGTCAAAGAACATGCTTGTTTTCTCCAGGATTCACCAGATCCTAAAAGCTTTTTTTTGCCCTCATATTGATCCCGGAGCGCCTGCGGTCAGATGGGTGTTGTGGGCGAGCATGAAGGGGCTAAGAGCCCGGCCTCGAAGACGCTCCAGGGCTACTGCTCCAGATTAACTGTACACTGCTCTGGCATCCAGTTCACCTGATGTTACACTGTTAGAGACTTTTTGTTCCACATAATTATGTACATACTTTATGCTGTACCTCTCTCCTGGTTTGTCACCCTGCTCCATCAAGCAAACACTGCACCTGGCATAGTGTGTATTCAAATTAGCCATATTTTAAAGCCACAGTCTTTTGTCTTAAAAGCATTCATTTTCAGTTTGTGATTTTTAATTCTAACATACTGCATTAACCTCGCTGCGAGACATTTTGAAGCTAAAATTTGGATCAGATGGAGATAAATGTAAATGTAGAGGTGAATGTGCAGCCTATAGACTATTGTTTCACGCTCCGCTATAGATTAAACATCTTTCATACATTCTTTACAGTTCAAATGAATATAACATATGCTTTGTTTCACAGTTTTAAAAAACACTTATCACTTTATATTTAGTGTTTTCAGTACCTAGCAACCAAGCTTGTAAAAACTGTGCTTTAGAGACCATGCTGTACCTGCAGTGGCATGAGGCTCCCTGGGGTTTCTCCGGCCACCCTCATCGTCAGACTCCCCAGGAGTCAGGCCTTCTACAACCTGAAAGCTCCGTCCCTGTTTGCCCCATACATGATGGATCTGCATGGCTGCTTCACGCTCTGCCGCAATGTCCAAGTCCTGCTGGGCCAGATGGGCCCTCAGCTGTCTGATCTCAAACTGGAGACGGATGGTGTGTATGCACAGAAAAAAAGGGGGGAAAACAGCAAGTTAGGAGTGAAAAAGTGAATGTAGAAGTGGATTGTAAAATGGATGAGTGATAAGGACAGATGTGAAAAAACAATGGGGAAGGCAAAACAGAAAAGACAAGAGAGAGAACAAGGGAGAATGGAGTAACAAATTGGTTGAAAAGGTGAAGGACATGATCTGCATACATATCAACACAAGAACATCATATAAAATGATAGCAATATATCTATATATTTGTTCTCTAAACAGGGATGTGTATATATTATGATTTTCACAATTTGTCGAGTAAAATAAATGAGAAACAATAACAATCCCAGAAATGAAGAGACAAAAATAAGCTTCTTTGTACTTATACATGTCAAGGTTAATTAATGCTGAATGGATTTCAGCATCACTCCAAGTGTATCATCTCATTGTGTTGGGTAAATTGTGTGTTTCAATGATATGCAGCTGTGATGTCTCTGTGTATTGATTTCAGGTGTTTTGACCTGGAGAGTACATGCTACCCATTGACAAGAAAACATACACAGAGAAGTAAATACAAAATAAAGGAAACATAATGAAGCAGCTGTCACAAATGATACATGCACACTCTTGTTCCAACTGAAACATGTATTCTTAGTCTCCTTTTGCTTAAAAATATTAAATAAAGTATAAAGTATCACCTAAAGTGTATATCAAAATAATAAATGGAAAAATATTTCTTATATTTGTGAAGAGCAATTTGATTAACAATATTTTTTAAAGGACCTGAACAGTTACTTTATAATTATTTCTATATTTATTTATCAATTTATGATAAATGTCTGGTTTCAGACGTGAATTTAGATGGTCAATTGAAGGTTAAGTCTTTATCAGTATTTATTGTAGACTTTATCATTATTTATTGTAGGCTGCCATATGAGCTTATCAGTGTGTGTGCTAAGGATTCATAATGAATTGTGTGACAGACTGGACCTGTTTGTAAGGTAATGCTGCCCTCCTCTGGTGGGAGATGAACTGACAGTGTAATATGGGCTGATGTGGCCTAGACCATTTACCTCAACCGTTTTTTATGACTGGATGGTTTTATCCAGGATTCACTTGTAAATTAACTATAAAGCAGAATGAAATACTTCTAGAATTATGTAATACTATGGCTAGTACATACAAAACCAGTGTAAATTCGATTTTTCTGTTACAGAAAAAATTTGTTAGATCTGTAACCAACTCCAGTTGGGACGCTCATAGTGCTCCATTATTTCGGAATCTGGAGTTGTTAAGCATATATGATGTGAATACTCTTCAGATCGGCACTTTTGTTTTCCAGTTTTTCAATAATTTACTTCCCTCTTCTTTTAACAGTTTTTTTATAACCAGGTCACAGATCCATAGTCATCAGACCAGATCTGTAGATCTCCTTCACCGGCAATTTTTCAGAACAAATCTGGGACAGTTTTCTATTAGGGACAGAGGTCCAGTCGTTTGGAACAGTTTTCCAGCTACTCTACGTAAACACTCATCTTTAGCTACTTTCAAAAAATATCTTAAAATGTACCTAATTTTAAAAGCCTATGATAATGTGATAAACTGAATGTATGCTGTATTGTCTTTTTGCTTGTTAGTTACATCTTTACTTTGCTTTTTTACTTTTACTCAAATGTATTCTCATTTTTGTAAAATGACTTTGTAGTTGTTTTATCTCTTTAATTTTACTTTTGTTTGTCTTTTTTTTCTTTTACTTTATTTTCTTTACCTTATTGTATTTTAATGTCAGGTGGACATCCTTAATAAGCCCTTCGGGGTTTCTTTTGTCCCACCCGTGCATCTATGTATGTCTATGCAAATCTTTTTGCCTTTTTTTTAAATCTTGTTTATTTGCACAAATAAAAACTAAACTAAACTAAACTAAACTATCTTTAAAGTGTTGTTCTACTTAGTCACTGTCATTTACGACTACCATCAAGCAAGACTGAGGTGGTGAACAGAATCCAGTAGTGATTCAAACAGAAACACATTTCAAAAGTGGAAGGAAGTGTAGAAACATTTCAGCAACATGTTCCACTTCCCCCCTTTACAATCATGTCATACAAAAAATGTATAGTTGCATAAAATGTAATAAAAAGGCATTTCACAAAAATGTCATAATATAATGCCATAAAAATTCCCAGCACAATATTTCCTAAAATGTTATTAAGTATGCTATAAATATGTCATAGAATAATATGTCATACAAAATGCCATAGTATATCATACAATGTAAAATAAATTGACTGTGATGTCATAACACTGTCAGAGTAATTAAAAATGTAAGTAACTAAGAACTTTAGTATATCATGTCATAAAATGCTTTCTTTTCCAAATGAAAGACTTCTAGAATTGTGTAATACTTTTCTAGAAAGTAGAACTACTTCAAGGTTATTGGTGTGTGCTGTGCATCAGGACCCACATACTGTTTTGATTGGATTTGCACGTGAATCATTTATTTGTTTTTCTCTTGTTAGCTTTCAGGTTAACTTTGTGCATGTATGGGGAAATGCAGTGTGGCTGCAGGGTTAAGAAGGAGGTGTTTTGGTACTCACAGCCTGTTCCTGGCAGATCTGAGTGAGACGCTCCAGCTGCTCCTCTCTCACAGCCTTGGTCTTCTCGCACTGCTGAATCTCCAATTCCATCTCAACTTTGACTTGTAGCACATACGCTGACATAGAAGAGGGAGGGGAGAGGAGGGAGTTTTAAAAGAACATCAAATATATTTTTTGATGTCTACATAAGTACATGTAATGGAAAGGATTGCCAGATGTTTTAGGAGACATCAAGACTTAGAAAGTGAGAAAACGTTCTTCAGTAAGACAGCTGTTGGAGGTATTTGTTGTAAAATACATCAAGAACATCAAGGTCAAAGGTCATGGTTGGTGGAGCATTTGGCCTTTGCTTCATACATGTCCATCATCACATGAGCGAACCGCAACTAGTAACCCTATACCTGTAATGAATGAATTTTGCAAGGTGCTGGAAATGTTGCACAGGGATCTTGTTTCACGCTGACTTGAGGGTGTCACAACGTTTTAGGAGATTTTCAGCCCATATTGACACTGAACATCCAGCTGCACTGGATTTAAAAAATATTTACTGGGTTAACTTTGTCTGTATAACATCTACATAAACTAAAATAAAAATCCTGTGTTCAGATAATGGGGTCCATTGGGATACCATGGACAGGGATTTTAAATGGGCAATGTATAATTATTGTTGTTTAATTTACTTTATGGGACGCTTGTGCATAATCAGCAGCTAATTTGCAGTTTATCACAATTTTTATCTTGACTTTGATTGTCTGGAAGAATTTTCTAAAATGTCAAAGTCACCTTATTTAAGCAAAACATAGTTATCATGTCTTCCTGGTGCAGTACACAACATTTTGATGTATATGGCAGTGTAAAGGCCAGTGAAAATGAGTTAAACCAAACTGCTCTTGTAAGAAAAAGCACACAGCAACAAAAATGAGGCTTATAGACTGTTGAAATGTGGTAATCAACCTTTAAATGATGCTCAAACGCTACCTTGCGTGCCAATATGGAAATCATTCTAGATGTATAGCCTTGATGGTCACATTGTTATTACATTATAGTGCTGAAGTGTTGCCAGCATACTTTGACCCGCTTTCAATCACTTGCTTCTTTCCTGTGATGTCTCTCATCAAATTCATCAACATCAACATTTTCTTTTACACAAAACTATAACTGACTAATAATGTCTTAACTCATTCTGATACATCAAACACTTCGATCTCATTTTGATCAATCAATAACATCTTTCAATCTGACTGCACACTTTATTTTTACATGACACACTTTCTGGAACAGGTCGGGAAGGCGTACCTAAAAAAAGGAGAGCACATTTGGATACCTGTTGTCATCACTGGTGGCAGACAGTCACACCTCATTGTGATCACATTTGTAAGACAGCGACATGACATCACACATGGCAATGCTATGTATCCTGATGGGGAATGTTGCTATGGGCAACATAAAGAGGTGAAATACAATCAGTAATGATACTCATCTGATTCCAATATCTCTGTCGTTGTTGTGATTGTGGATCTGAACTGTTATGAGACTCAACGCCTTTCTGGTACTGAGGGGGCAGCGAAAAGCACACAGCCATCGCCACATGCTCCGCGCAGCTATTTATAGTCATGTTGGCACACGCACGTCGCAAAGTGGGGACATCAGATGGGGTCAGTCCAGTCAGAATTCAAACAGGCATGAAACGCTCGATTGCAGGTTCATTATTTAGCAACACAATATACAGGGATAATATATGTGTGCTCCTGCATATTGTATTTGTGTCAGTATGTATGAGAAGCCGCCTAGGCCAAAAGTAAATTCTTAACTTGCACATACAGTATATACCAGTACTTACACATGCATGCATACTCATACTCTGCATACACCTTCATATATACATGCAAAAGCAGTATATACATGCATATTATATACTCAACACCAAGCTACTCTAGCTGTCATAAAGTACACTTCTATTTCCCTATAACACATAACATTTTTTATGCTACTTCTGGGGCTCCATATTTAGAAGACGGACTTGGAAGCTAATCAAAACAATAAAAATGACTTTCTCATAGTTTGTGCCTGTGTGCACGTTCACGACTAGTCATCATTGCTATAGCGTTGTGGTATGGATACACACACACGCACACATGTGCATGCCTGTATTTATGTATGTAAATGCATACATACAGGTATATATGTGTGCGCATGAGTATGCATGTGCAAGAATTAAAATATACAGTGATGATATCAACGCTAAAGGACCTTTGATGCAATCTAGTGTGTGTGTGTGTGTGTGTGTGTGTGTGTGTGTGTGTGTGTGTGTGTGTGCGTTACTGACAGCATCTGGCAGCACGTGTATACCAGTGTAATTCACACCACGACTTCACAGAGGATAACGAGAGGCCCTGCTCCACTGTTCACACAGACCTGCGTGTGTGACTTGCATTACATAGCAACCTACAAAATACTGTTTCACTGCATTTCAAACTGAAGTAGGCCTTTGCATGGATCACCTATCTGTTTATGAATATTGTGTTATTTTATAAATTGTCTGTTTAAATCATTACGACTAGCACTAGAATTGTTTTATTATCTTGATATGTATTTGAAGATGGAAAGGAAGACATTGAATTTGTTTTTGATCACCTATTTTCTACATCTTTAGGAGGTTGACATATCACTCTGCAAATAAATTATGCTTACTAGTACTTACAAATTCTGCTGCAGTACACTCGTTTGTATTTCCACTCCCGTCGGACTGACAAAAACATCGCTGCTTCATACATCAAGCTAATTCTGCGAGAGACTCCATCCCTCTCCTGCGATAAACAAGCTGGTCCCTCAGCTGTACATGGGGGGGTTTGAGTGTGATTTTTACCCTCTGAGGTGTGTTGCCACCTGCCTAACAAGCAAACTCAATCACTCACAAATATCAAACCCAACAGGTTGAGGTGTGAGGCAGGAAAATCACGAGGCCATTCCCTGGCAAGCCAACACCACCGCTGCATGACAAGAAGCAGGAATCATGCTCCTGCTGAAGGTGCTTCACCGGAGGAAATCAATGATGTTGAAACTTGTATTGTAATGATTCCTTAAATGATTCATCATGTCATTATGATGTGTCCCTTTTAGTTCCATATATTTCAACAATGTACTCATGTGTGATTAAGATTCTGGACTATAACACCAACCTGAAATCCACCAAGACAGAAATGTCCATAGGATCTTATCCTGTTTAAAATATAATTTAAAATAAAAACGAAATGAATAAGAAACAAAAAAAAGAATGTTTAAGTATCCCTCATTGAGCCTGACATGAACAAGTCGAACACTGAGTTCCTGTGTGGTTTGTGTGCAGCTGATTCTGTATGCAGTCAGCGTATGGTGACGGTGACCTCCGAACAGATATCGAACTGGTCTGCATTAGCATAGGGGAGAACAACCACTATATTCATTATGGCCCCTCTGAATCTACTTAACCATCCCCTTACAATCAATACAAGTTAGAGTAGCAAAGTGGCAGCAATTCACTATGAAGGATGATCAATAGATATATTGCTCTGAATAGTAAATAATTTGTATAATCTTGGAGAGAATGGGGTCACTTAGCTCTTTCAAGGCGAGCTGGTTTTTATACATCTATGTAAACTTAGGTATAGATTGATAGTCTTTAAGTTGCTCCACAAAACTACTCAGTCTCAAATAAAGGTCTCTTCATAAGACATCTTTGATGGACACATGGGTTTTTTTTAGCCTGCCTCACCATCAATGATCCTCTTGACCCTCCAGATACGTAGAGTGATGATGAGGCTGATGGCGTCCCATGGGCTGCTTGGCCCATTGGCCACCGTAGAGGCCACCATGGGGGCCAGGGACAGCACAATGACAGCGCCATCAAAAACCTGAGGTTGCACACACAAGCGCATACAAAATTCAAATATGTGCAAACATTGCTTTGTTGTAAGTGTGTTACCACAAATTCTGAACAGTAGGAACTGTAGGAGCAAAGATTAAAAATAATATCTGATACTGACAAAAAATGGAAACCTGGTCATCAAGATCCGTTTCTAAACACACAACGATAGCACTGACCTCAACTTTGTTCTCTATATAGTCCCAGATCCCAAGCACTACGATTCTGAAGACAGTCTAAGACAGACGGACAGATAGACAGACAGACAGACAGAGAGAGAGATAAAAGGCATTAAAATAGATAGGTGAGGGAGTGTGCTGATACATATAAAAAGCTCTTGTGATATTCTTAGTCTTTTGAGATGTCAGCACATCCAACACCCTTTGTCAAGATGTGTGAACATGGACTAGGAACTGAGAAGAGGCCTGTGGGGGACCATTTTCTTCTTTAAAATTCTTCTTTGAAAAAGAATAACTATGTATATATACACTAATGTACATATATATATATATATATATATATATATATATATATATATATATATATATATGTATATATGTATATATATATATATATATATAACTGTTTTAGATCAGTGTAAAATACGTTATGAAAGCTATGAAATTGTAAACATGCACACGTACAGAACAATAATACTAATTTGACACTTCATCGAAATATCACAAAGACAGAAAACCTTCCTTTTTACAAGCATGTATAGTTAGTTATTTAATAAAGCTATTATTATATCTGTGGCCATCTCTGAACCCAGCTCCTCGGTCTAGATAGGCTTTTGGGGGCAAAGGGGCTTTATTTCTATTTTATTGCCAACGTGAAACGCAAATGGCTCCAGCTGTCAACATCTCAACAGTGACTACACAGCCGAATCACCAACTAATCCTAAAATGGGCAATTGTTGGGTACCTGGGTAATGCAGTAGAAACATGATTGGTCACTACTGCTGTGACTACAAACGGAAACCAGAGCACTTCCTACACCAAAATCTACAATAAATAACACAACATATGTAACCCAATCGCCTATCAAATTTCATATTGTGCAGTGCATATGCTGCCGGTTGTGGGACCCTTTGTTGAGCAGGGCCATTGATTTACACTCCAATTAGCATGTGTCATGCATGACTGGCCCCTGCTAATCCATCATCCAGAGCGCGTGTTGGACAACAAAAGCTGGTGTCAAGTGAGAAGTGCAGGGACTCCGCCCACACGTTTGAATCCTGTTTTCCGATTGGTGCAGAGGGGCCAGCTGTTGATATGCTATACATCTATCTAACACCATTCCCAGATGACTCTTCTTCTGTGATGTCAGGTGTTTGGATGGATCGTATCACTGTAACCCCATCCCTAGTGCTCATTACGCTCAGCTTTAATTATTGCTCCTGCTGGCTCAGTGGTAATTAATGTTTGGTTTAGGGCATTGGGGCTGAGGCTGTCAGTGTAATTGGTTTGCACCGGAGTGGAGGCCTGTGGGCTAAATTCTTCCTTCTCCATTTTGTTTTTCCACAATTCTAAAGTAATGATAAGACATTATCTTTATCAAACAGTGACAAACAATGGCTCAAATTTGATTAAGAGTAATTACAATTGTGCTTCATGCAACAGATATTTCACCTGCCATCCAGCCTTAAGGTAGCATTTCTGAAGCTAAAACTAAATCCTGAGTAGAAGATGAAGGAAAATAAATGGCAGCCACATAATCTGGTTCCCTTAGGCCTGTACCTGGTTTGCATTGCTATAGTTTATAATCTAGTAAAGCTCAGTTTAATTAAATTATGAATTAAAAAGAAACGTGACAAGTAGTTCAAACATCAGGATTTTTGTCCCCATGAAGAACTCCTGTGGCAATATAACATCATGCAAGACACCAAGAGCAGGCAGATAGAAAAACAACAGACTAACTTGAGAACAAAATATGACTGCACAATTATTTAATGTATGGTGGTAACTGAAATAAGTTTATGGACAACAATATACTTGTCTTACCTCTGAAAAGAAGAGTGACAGGATTATAAGGCTGATCCAGTGGATAATGCTGGCAAATTGGAAAGCATTGGAAACTATTGAGAGAACAAACACGCACAAATGTTAACATGTAAAGTTTTAAAGAGGAGCAAACAAGAAACGACACAAGGAAGGAAGGGGTTCCTATATCTACAAGTTGAGGAAATTCATTTAAAAATAATAATTGTATACATTTCTAAATTTCTAAATTCCTATCTGAGCTTGTATCTTGTAGAAGGATGTGTTCAATGAAAATATTATTTACATTCAGATTTCAAGAAGGTCTAGCACAAAGAAAAGAAATATTCACTTCCATGCCTGAATTAATTTTGAATTACCAAGCCTGCTAATCCATCCCTCTATGCATTCCCTCACTCACGCCCTACAGTATAGCCCACTCCACTGTTTGTCTTGCAGGAGTGGCAGCTGACAAAGAACTGGATTACAATAGATCTGTCTGTAACTGGAGTCCTGCCATCCACAGCGAGACGCAGGTATCATCGGAGCTGGATGCTGGCCAGTAATCGATGGGAACTTGTGCCTGCTGCAAAAGACTTGGTTCATTATCACCTTTCTCCATCACAGCCGTTTACCGTCCAGCACCACTGGCTCCTCTGTGAGTGGCACGACTACACACACACACACACACACACAGCCGTGATGGAAAGGGAGGACACTAAATGCACACGCCTGAATAAATCACAGAGCTGTTGTGGTGATTTGTACACAAGTAACGGATCGTCAGAAATGAATCTTTGTAAACCGCACTGTCAATATACTGTATAGTAATAGAATGAGGGTCAAAATTCTAAATAACACTCATTTAGATGTTATGATTGGCACCTTAATCCATATACAGTCATTTCCAGGGGCAGTTTAGAGTCTACTAATATTTACACAATTTAGATAACACAAGCTCAGTGGTGGAAGAAATAACTGCTAACAACTCATAGTCATCCCAAACGTGAAACTGGGCTCCAAGCCAAATAATCATTTAATACTTATCTGTATATTGTATTATATGAAATGATATCCATCCATCCATTTTCTACCGCTAATCCTGTATTTAGGGTCACGGGGGGCTGGAGCCGATCCCAGCTGTCATTGGGCGAAGGCAGGGTACACTCTGGACAGGACGCCAGTCTATCGCAGGGCCGACATGTAGAGACAAACAACCATTCACTCTCACATTCACACCTACGGGCAATTTAGAGTCATCAATCAACCTATCCCCATCTTGCATGTCTTTGGACTGTGGGAGGAAGCCGGAGAACCCGGAGAGAACCCACGCTTACACGGGGAGAACATGCAAACTCCACACAGAAGGAACCCGGGCCGACCCGGGAATTGAACCCAGGACCCTCTTGCTGTGAGGGGAGAGTGCTACCCACCGTGCAGCCCTATGAAATTATATTTAGATTAAATTGTTTTTACATCAAAATATGAATCTGGAAAGTAACCAGTAGGCTACCTACAATTGTAAAAAAAAAATATATATATATATATATATATATATATATATATATATATATATATATATATATATATATGGTAGAGTAAAAAGGTACAATATTAGAAGCGTAAATAAATTGAAAATATTCAAAAATTTTATTGATTTAAGTACAGTTCTTTTTTTAAATAAGGAACTTTTTTCAGCAATATTTTCTTCCTCATATCTCATTGTGTCAACCAGGACAAGGTGTAACCTCTAAACTAAACGCTTAAGACTGTACCCGCATAGCAGCAGAAAATGATAGGAATAATGAGATTACGAATAATTACACACATTTCAGATGTTTGAAAATAAATACTCTTCATCACCCACAGTGCAGGAGAAGCACCAGTAGAGTGAGTCAAGATTCAGTGAAATGCTCGAGGACACCACAGCGTTTTACTCCCCACTGCTCCTGCATGCTGCTCTGCGCCTCCTAGGTGTTTTCATGAACGTCACACAGTGCATTGCTGGAGAGGGATATGCATACACGAAACCTCCCCCTTGATAAAATAAAGGTGAAAATAGGAGAAATAAATAAGGAGCCATGCATTCCATTTACATTGTAGGAGTTTGGTGTCTATGAGCAGCTCCAAAGACAGGAAAAGCACCACCAGGATGACGCAGGCCACCAGGATACAGTTGAAGCCAGCACTGAGCAGACAGACCTGCCACAGGGCCACCCGGCGACCGCAGCAGGGCTTTAACCAGTTGGACCTAAAGACAGAAAACACACAAAAATAGGTAGATTTAAAAAAAAATATGAAGTTGATTTGTATCAGTATGGGATACTCTATTTCAAGACTGTATCATTCACAAAAGAATAAAAAAGGCATGACAGGTCATAAAAGTAAGCCGATTTAAATAGTCATTCATATTCCATAGCCACAAATGTAATGATTTAGAATCAATATATTGCCTCTAAACAAAGTACAACCAAAGGCAAATCATTTGACTTACATACGAGGCTGTGACATTGGAATAATGAATGATCTTCCAGGAGAGTCTGTTTAAACTGGCACCGTTGACTGAAGCTTGCATTGATTCCCAGTACGCGTGCATGCTGAGCAATATTTCAACGGTTTGCCTTTGATATTTGAACTCCCTGACGTGGCCAACAGAGGGTGGTAGTTTACATTTATGAAAGGAGATATCTGTTTAATCCCAGCAAAATTTGGTGCTGATGGCCAGAGCAAAGGGGAAAGGAAGTGTGGTCAGAGACAGCATTGACAGAGAAAGGGACAGTGAAGCTCTGTGAACTAGTGACTCAACCAGCACCTGTAGTTGTGACCGGAATAATGATGGACTCCTTTTTACATGGCAATGAAGGGAGTCACTGTAAAGGATGCTGCTTAGAGGGAAAGAGTTCACATTCAACAAAATCAGTGACCTGAGTCACAACTAAAATACATACATATCAATGTTATCATTTAATTAGATTTTGATCTATGGGATATGTTTTTTCAATCAACTGCATTAGGTAGCCTGACTGCCTTTAATATTATTTAATAAAATATAAGGTGAATTTTTAAGACAAAAACGGTACTATGAGAATCCAGCATTTAGGTCATTTCTGGCAAGATGACTCAATACTATTTTGAAATAGTGGTGATACAGACCAGCTACTACAAGGGCTGACA
Source organism: Eutrigla gurnardus (assembly GCF_963514095.1). Classification (NCBI taxonomy): domain Eukaryota; kingdom Metazoa; phylum Chordata; class Actinopteri; order Perciformes; family Triglidae; genus Eutrigla; species Eutrigla gurnardus. The sequence goes on along the minus strand of NC_139915.1, from coordinate 23,209,225 downwards.
GTAGGAGATGAGAGAAACAATGCTTCTTACCAGCACTCCAGCTGGAGTGGAAAGTTGGCTGTGCCCACTACCTTTCCCTTCTCCCCATGCACTGGCATGGAGGAGACAGACGTTGGCAGAGCATTTCTCTCCTCTGACCATGTCTTCATTCCTTGGCGTGGTGCTAATATGAGCTGCGACGGAGGGAGTTTTTTTTCCCCAACATGGCTTCAAATCTGACTACGCTGCACTCACTATGGAACAATCTGGATATTTATCCGTCTTAATACCAGTCATAGCCCATTAAATCACATCGCGTTCTCACTTTAAAACTGCTGGATGGAGGTGCGTTCTGTCTTTGAAATTAGTTTTCGTGAGAGCCGCGTCTGAATGAGACCATGCAAATTAAACATCTATCATTAACTCCCATTCCAAAGTACTGGAATGAAACAAATTAATCCATAATGAAGATCATACATCAGATCATGTGACAGGCTATATTGCACAAAGGATGATTTGCTTGGCTGGATCCCAGTATGAGCACATGACTACAAAATACTAACAGACACAAAGAAAAAAACGTATCATTTTCTCCCAAGTAACAAATATGTACCTATAAAGGGAAATGTTATCGGCTCAGACGATCACTCCATTTGTTTCTCAGAGGAAAGTATTTGTTCAATGCTGGCAATGGGCAAAGCCACGAGCCTGTAAACAATACACAGCTAATCTGATAAAGGCGTAATCATGCTGATAGCAATCATCTTCTTGGCTTTGGGTGGGGTGGCACAAATGTGCAACTTCCAGATGGTGCAGAATCTGCTCCACCAAAGTCTTGGCGAGACTCCGTGGATGCCAGGTATCATGGAGTCCTGAGATTAAGCCTACATGCCAGCCTTTATGTTTATTATAAATATATATATATGCTCATACAGGGTATTACTAATGTTAATAATAATAAACAATATTAATTACCAAGAAAATAAGCTCTGCATACCTTTCCATTCAAATATTCACTGAATGTTACTGATCTGTTCCAACACAGCAGTTGGAGTTAGTGTCACCTTCAGACAGTAACTGAAGTGAGGAGAGTTACTTGTTCGCCCTTTCCACCGCCATGATCCATGAGAATCTAGGGATCTGCACCACTCATGTAATAACCTTCTTTCACCTTTATGGATTTGTGGCTACTCACTACACAGCACAAAGTCTCATTTAACCCCAAAAAAATGTTTTAACAGATCTGATTATATGAACGTCAAGAAATGGAATATTTGATACTGTGAGAATAGAAAGAAGATTTCAGGGCAAAAAAAGGAGGTAAAATCTGTGCATTTCAGTCATCCAAACATTTCACCGGCTCAACACAACCTCCATTTCCAGAGGTTATGGTTTAGTAAACTTCCAGCGCATGATTAGGTAGTCCATCAAAGTGCATCTTATATCAAATGATTTCACGGTTCATTCAACTGCTGCGAGGAAGCAAAAAAAATAAGGAAAAAACAATAAAAACTCCTCGAGTGGGTGTAGTAAAAAAAAAAAAGAAGTGGTAAAAGTGAAATACTCTTCTCACAAACTTTATAAGGGTACAGTCTCTTCAGGCTTTAACTGCTCTAGGAATCATGTCATAGTGCAGCCAATCACAATAAATATCACTGAATATAATCCTAAAAGTGCAAATCCACTTTCTGGATCATTTTACTATTTTCCTCAAGGCCCCCAAAATAGGGCAATAGCCAGGATTTGTAGGTACACTGAGGTCCCGAGGGAAAGATCCCTGAAAGCACCCTGTTTTTCTGGCTGGAAGCAGTGTATTTTAGAGTCTCTGTTGGTTGTCTGAATCCTCAAGGTGATGAAAGGAATGCACGTTACTGCACATGGTCATGTCCAGTGCATATATGTTAGTTATCTTTTGAAGTGTTGGTAGGCAGATCCGTTAAAAAGGGTATTTATGACTTTATCCGTCTTTGGGGAAAAAAGTACAATTCAGACAAAAAATGTCCCCCACTAAAGCCGTAATTTTGTTTCAGTAAAATATTACAGTCCCCCAGTCTTTGACTTTTCCCAAAAGTGTGTTATATAGGACCTCCTATTCCAGGGGTGTCAAACATATAGCCCTGGGACCAGAACCAACCCACTAAAGGGTCCCATCCGGCCCACTGGATGACTTTTCTATAAAATGCACTGCTATTCCTATTTGTCCACTGTGTTTGAGCTGCGTAAAGCTGCATAATATGTCAGAGGCTAACTTTCACTACGGACAAGAGAAAAGGATTAATGAATGTACATCAGGCACGAGACTTGCTCAATGCATTGAGTGAAGAAGAGCCTGATGGTGGCATGATTCAGGACTGAGCGATGTGTCCTGGGTTGATATGACTGTTGTCGTGAGCATCATAAAGGGACGTTTTGTCATACAACTCAACGTTGTATGATAATAAATAAATTAACCCTGTACCTTGAAAATCAGTGCATTCTAACTAATACCCGTTGGCGGTTATAGGTTTATAGGCTTGCGGTCCTACAGTCAAAATCTATAACCAGCAATCCCGCTCTTTCATAACACGTCATATGCAGCATGCTGGCCAAGATCAAATCTATCACCTGAGGATATGATAATGCGCCGCTGAGTAATGAGGCAATAAAGCTGTGTTACAACCTGCCTAGCATTGATAACATGTTGTTTTCAAGGCTACCGCACAAGCCAAAGAATCACACACACAGACACAGACACACACACACACACACACACACACACACACACACACACACACACACACACACACACACACACAAACGGATGAATAAGGGACGCGAGTTCACAGGCAGTGCAAAGGCTCAGCTTTGATACGTTCGACAAATGGGCTGAATTCAGTGAATGTGTGTGTGTCCTTATTTCATGTCATGCCAGAGCCGGGCCTAGAGGGGACGCAGTGAGACGCCACCGGTGACACATGCAGTATATTAATGAGTCTTATTAAAGCAACAGAACAAGAGCAAATGTTGTTTCTCTGACCCGCTCAACCCTGATGGCCTGACAGAACCACCTGGCCTGAGTCACTAGTAGACAAGCACACATAGCGGACAAGGTCACCTCTCAAACTGCTCGTTCACTATGGCTTTGTGGATTTTCACATTGGCATTTTTCAAGTTGTAATATTGATTTCGAAAAAAAAAAAAAAAAAGCCATGTTGCTTTTGTCATTTTAGTCAAATGTAAAGACTTTTTGGACATTAACATGGTCTTTCTTCATTTGCTCTCTCTCTACATTTCTGTCTTATTCTGTCCTGCTTTCTCTTTCCTCCACTCCTTCATTCTCTACATCAGTGTGTGTTGAGCAAGTTGATATAGCTTTCACCGTTTCCCACCGCTGGTGAGATTGAGTGGAGCTGGACAGGGAAACGGAGGCGGGAGATTAAATCAGAGAAAGTAATCAATACCAGCATGTTGAGTGAGCCACCAAAAACCAGGACTGTCAGTCTCACAGCACCTGATGGTCTCATCAGATAAAGCACTCCACCGCGGTGGTGGGGTTTACGCATTCATTCATCCGTAGTCCAATGGACAGCAGTAAAGAATGAGTGCTTAAACAGTGTGTATACGTTACATTTGAAGTTGGGAAATATTATGCTATTATATGTGCAAGACACCAGACAGGCAGCATCCTATCTTCCAGTAAAAACAACTGTCTCGAACAGGCTACACGTTTCAACAACCAACGCACACACTCACAAACACACACGTATGTTTTATGCTAAAACAAGCATGGAAAAGTGGAGAGTACCAACTAAGCATAAAATACATGCTGAGTCTCCCTGATGCTGTCAGATTGCAAGTAATTAATTTTACATTTGAAAGGTTCCCCATTACCAATGCCCATGCACCACTGATCACAACACATCAGCATCGAAGAAGCAAGCCCCGACACTTCTGCAACACTTTAAGTGGAAACAGAACCAAAAGGAATAAATCACTGACCCTGGAGTCAATGTATACAGTATATCTCTGAGGTACTGACTTCTTTTTTTTAAACTCAATAGATAAAAAGAAATATGACAAGTGAATTATTATTATATGGCATTTATCTTCTTGCATCAACAGTATTTTCAGGCAAGCATAATGTTTATTCAAATTGCTCAATTGTTTATATGAGATGGTTACATAAGTTCTTTGTTTCATTTCAGGTCATATCTGATACTGTAGCTACTCTGGTACTGTGGCCAATTAAATAAAGACGATCAAATGTTAATGGAAAGTAATCTAAAGTTTAGCTATTGTAAATGTGGATCCAGAGTTTATTAATGTGATTAAAATCCTGGTGAGGATGCATGTGTTAAATTCAATGTACAAGGAACAGCAAACATTCAACTGGAACACAGATTGTTATATAGAATATTGAATATAAAGCTGAGAGATATTTAAATGTACCCGTGCTGAAAGGTATCACATATAACAAGAAACACATGATTTAGATGACATTCACCTGCAGCTCGATTTAAGTCTGGAGCCTTGCCTCGTGCGACACAATGAACAAGGACAACTGGTGTTCAGCTTTTCCTTGCAATCATGTGGGAACGCCGGGGAAAGACTCATTTGTATGTTACAAAGGGACAGGAAGGTCAGAGTGTGTGTGTGTGTTTGTGTGTGTGTGTGTGCGTGCGTGTGCGTTCTGTATTCTGCGGGTGTCTACCGTATGTGTTCAGCCAATCACAGTCAGCCTAGACTGTTAGACTGTTACTATAGATGGCAGTTAGTTACAGGCCTCAGCAACAAAAGTCAAAAGCAGTATTTTGACTTCATGGATGAGAAAGACTAATGTGAATGTGTGTGGTGCTTCACATATAAGGGAAACAATTTTAGATTATTAGTATTAATATTATCAGCAGCAAAAGCTTTGAGCTTCACATATAAAATCCAGTTGAACCCTCTCTTCAAGCCCTCTTAAATCACACCAAAGCTTTGTGGACAGAGATACGTTTTAGGTATTTTTGGTAACTGACATTTTAATACCTACAATATGATGTTACTATTTGTGTCTGGGGGTAAGAAGGGGGGGGGGGGGGGGGGGGGGGGTAGAATGAATGTTGCTGAACGAATACTGTACATATTGTACAGAACACGTCTCATTTAACAAACGATGAACTTCTGCACTACACAAGCCAGCAGCCATCCCTGTGGCAGAGGAATTAAGAAGCCTGGGAGATAACAGGGAGGCCGGTCACTCCCAGGTCGCCGTCTCAGACGACTTCCTCCACTCGCTAATTAAATCAGGCCCAATTGGCTCGACCAGGTGAGAGCCTTGAGAGAATGCATAATTTCAAAAGGCGAGATTTAACATTTGGACTTTTTTTCCTCCCCTCCTCTAACAAAGTTGCAGCATGTAAAGTAAAACATGCTGTGATGGACCCACAGTAAGTTTTGCACAAATCTATTTTGGGATTGTGAGAGAGGTACAGTGCTAAAGTGAAATGTCCCTTTAATAGCCTCAGAGCCATGCCCCTCACAAAATTCCCCAGAGACGACTACCATTATATGCAAAGGGCTGTTTATTTCCCTGCTTTAACATTTTCTGAAACTTGCAAATGGGCCAGGAGTTATTTCCAAAATGGAACATTTGGGCCGTTGGCCTCAAGTTGGTGGGTGGCAAAGGGTAGGAGCACTTGTTTTTTTTCCTATTTTCCCCCTTTAGATGAGCCATCTGGTGCTGGTACCTAACCCTGGACTCCTCACACATTTGGAAAAGCCATATCAGCAACATATGCTTCTGTCCCTGCGTCTGGCAGCCACACAGCCATCACTGGGATGGGAGGTGACATCATTCCACTGCTCAGGTGTGCACTTGTAACAGCAGTGGGGGTCGGATTGGGGTGGTCTATGAGCCGGTCTGACAACCTGAGTAGGGGTACATTTTATTTTATATCCTGTTGGTCCTTTAAACAGAGTTGATGTTGAGTAGAGTTTTGTGAAGTAACCTCTAATTGTCACATTATTCTACCTACATGACTTGGGATGTTTTTGCAAACACAGTTTAGTCCATTGTGTTATTTTATTCTGAAAGAATATAAACTATTTTTAAATATTTGTGACATCCCTTGACTATTTAATTGACAGTTTAAACCACCAATGCAGGGCCCAGATGAGGCCCTGGCCCTTCAAATCCCTCGCTGAAATTCTCTGTAACACCCAGCATGTTTTTCCCCCCGACTAAGTCACATACCAGCAGCAGCCCACAAATACAAGCTGAAATGCACCAAAAGAACCCTTCAACCTAAAAAAAAAAAAAAAGTGAGCAAACAAACAAAAGCAGCTTGATGACTAGGAGGAGAGTGGGCGGCCATGAAAGTGCTGAACACAAGCCCACGCCACCTTGGTCCTCCCAGCATTTTTCCTAGACAGGAAGATGGATGGGCCCAACTCTATTAATAACTACACTCCACTTACCATGACGCCAAAACTGCTAACACTGCAGCTGCCCCCTGATGCTAGCTCGAAAAACCACCTCCCACAATGTCGCCCACGTCTCTCCTGATAGGAACACAGTGTTAGGCAACAATACAGTAACGGGCCACTGGAAATCTCCAACCTGTCCACCTTTCTTCACCCTCACCACGGAGCGTAAACCAAGAGGATGGTGAAAGGCCCTCGAAGGGGCCTCTGGTAGTGACGCACTGACAAGTGTGTGCAGCGTGATTTGCGGTGATAACAAAACATGGGCTGCTTCTTGGCATTTCATTTTAGCTACGGCACAGATTGGTATTCAGCATGAGAAGGCATACTCTGTGTGAAATTGAGGATGGAAAAAGATGAGTGTGAAAAGAAGAGTATGAAACTGAAGGAATAGGAGGAGATGCGAGAGAAAGAAATCAGGAGGAAATATAGAAATATGTAAAAAAGGTGGCGAAAGGGGGAGAAAGAGGAGCCTATCTAAATGTGCAGAAGCATCAAGGAAGGAACACTATTGTTCCTAATGAGATGTGACAGCGCAGTATAAACTGGAATATGAAGTGAACCATGATTACAGAGGATTAGATTAACAACCACTATGTATCGCAGTGAGAAAGCGTTTCAGGCCTGGCATCATTCGCCCCCCTCGTTCTCTCTCCCTCAGAGTATATAAATACTCCACGTTTTGTGTGTTTCTGTTCATGCATGCACAGATATATGTGCGAGCAGGAGGAAGAGGAGGAGGAGGAGGGATTGTGCGTGAGTGACTACTTTGCTGTCATGTGAAGGGAGGGCAGCGTGCTATACCAGAGATAGCAGTAAGGTCAGCTCCACCTTCACAGTGCTACAGGCTATGATATGCAAACATGGCTGACAGTAGGTGCTTCATCACACAGTGGCAGTTTGACACGGGAGCCTTTTCTCTTGATTAATCCCCTCTGCTTGCTTTCTTGCTATGAAACACTCTGCAGCCATACAGTGTAGGGGAAACTATAACAACACAAAGCTGTGTTCGTTCAGGTTCAAACCTGGGAGGAGAAATACAGCATGCAAGTTGTCTCTTGCTCCAAACATGTAAAGTGATTTTTTTTATGCACTTTCAATATCAGGGACTCGTCAACAAAACGGATTAGTTATATAATAACTTTGAAATACACGACAAGATGATACATTTAATTTGACTTCTACAACACAGCAAATATAGCTGTTTAATTTGCATATTTTTCTCTTTCTTTCTGGGATAAGTTGCTGACAGCAAAGCATTCCCAATCTAACAACGAGCATAAGTTCCACCGCTCACTCAACGGGCCGTCACCATGTTGATGAAACACTTCGGCCGTGGTTCTGGCATTTCACTTTCAGGAGTGTACGCTCTCTTTTTTCGCCCAGCATCACAACGGAGCATGCCTAAACATTTCACATGCACAGCTTTCTTCATGACGCTCCTTCACTATCTCAGGAAGCCAATGAGCCAACTGATACCGGCTGGGAGTAGAGTGGTGGAGGTGTGGTGGTGGTGATGGTGGGGCAATCCACTTTCCCAGGTAGAGTCAGTGGAGCAGCTAACTGATTCCTCTCCCACGTGCATTTTCATTTTGATGTCTGTTGATTGCACTCCTACTGCTGCTGTCTCGCATTCTCTGAACTTCACTTCATCATTCCACGCACCCATAAAAAAAGGTTAATTTCCTCGGCCCCATTTCCCTAAAGGTGAGTTTAGCAATCAGTCTCTCTGCTAGGGGCGCTCTGGCTTCTCATATCAGCATTCTGAAAGCAAAGACAGACGCGGGGCCTGATGGTGCTTACACACCGTTATGACCCAACAAAGTCAATTCACATGTCGAAGCGCTGATTTAAGAAAGCCGCCCACCGGAGACCAATCATAAAACATGATGACGGTGCAACGGGTGTGGCGCTCGCGAACATCATTTATAAGAAGGCTAATGGACGCTGTCTGTTTGAGAGGTAGATCGATACATTTAATGAGGAGACGGAGGCACAGGTGTAATCGCCGAGAGCCCAGCGGTGCTGAAATCCACAGAATGAAATAGAAAAGGGTCCCGGAGGGCAGCAGGATGACTGACACATTCAGTGAGACGCTCTCTCGCTACATCTCACCGATTCTAATAAGGTGGCCTTAATGTCTGAGGAGGCCTCTTTTCTTCACACTTTCTCAGGTTCCTTCCCTCTTTTAGTGCTGAATCTCACAGCATTGTGTCTAGAAAATCTCACAGGTTGGTAAGAACACCTGACGTTATGCGAGACCTATAAACAGAAAGGTTTCTTGATATTTCACCTCTGTTATCGCAAGAAGTATAGGTAATAGTGATTAATGTGAGGGATTAGTATAGCGTTTAAGGTATAGTGAAGATGTAACACACACACACACACACACACACACACATTACGGGAGCTCATGCCTGGTGGATTTAAATGGAATTTCATTAAAGCTAAACGAAAGAATAATGACTTTTACAACTCCCACTGGCAGCATTTTTACAGGCAGACATTTCGCACTAATGACTTGAATATGAAATAGTGACCCCCACCACACTAAGCACAGTTTGAGTAAATTGGGCTCACTGGTAAAATAACCTTTACCACAGTGGCTGGTAAATCTGTTGTTAGAGCTTTTTACAGCAGGGGTGCTTACATCTCACAGCCTCTGGACCAGAACTTTGGTCTCTTGACCCCCAGAACGCAAGCTCAAGAACAACATATTCGTAGCCTTGTTTTGTGATTAGTCAACAGCTAGCAGGCCTGTGACCCAGATATTGTTCAACTCTTAGCTGAAGCGGCTTTACAGGTATCTCACTGGTTGAGCAACAACGGGAAATGCACTAACAGCACCAGCCCAAGACAGCGAGGACAATCTCAGTACCCATACGCACGTCTATCCATCATGCATAGGAATGGAAATACATGCCATCACTGACCCTGATATGAAATAGGACGCGCGGTTGGACCGGCTGTAATACAAGTGCAGCGTAAGTGTCGGCACCGCCTACTGTTAATGGTGCGTCTGCGAAATCCATCTGTTTCTGGCCCTGACTGACTAACTGAAGGGAACCAATGGAGTGAGACCTGATTTGGTGTCAAACGGCGTACTTGGATTAGGTAGTTTGTGTGTGTGTGTGTGTGTGTGTGTGTGTGTGAGTGTGTGTGTGTGTGTGTGTGTGTTGGCTCCCATACCACAGCTTATGGTGTTTATGTGCATCCCAGTGAGAGTGTGTGCTTTTAGCCAGGTTTGAGTCAGAGTTGGTGGATGGAATGGAAAGACTGGACAGTCAGCAGGTTTTGCATAGTGAGAGAATAAAAAAATGTATTAATGTTGTGATGCATCAAAAAGGACGGCTGTGACGTGACCTCATATCCATATGCATGTGAAAACCATGACCGGCAGGTTGGAGGTTAAATGTGTCTTTGACTGAAATGACATGGCCTTGTATTTTCTCTTTTTATCTGTATAGTTTATCTGACTGGCTGACATCAGAACAGAATACCCGGCAATAAAAATTTTTAAAAAGTATTCATCGAAAAACAAAAGTGAGGTAACGATGCATGGTTTCACTCAAAAAAAAACACTTCCAAATCAGTCAAGAGCAGTCTGTGTCAATTTGTAAGCTATGAATTACTTCAAACTGTAGACAGCACTATATTAATGACATTAAATAACTGGAAGTGTTGCAGTACAATCTTAAACAACGTGCTTTTGATCACCCATGTAAGAGCCAATCAAACAACTTGGCAGCATGTATAGTGAGACAGTACAAAGGACTTACAAGAAATTAAGAGTGTGATGTTATCGTCTACCGCGCCGCAAAATGTCACTTACAATATAGGCCCCTATTGTCGGCAGGCCGAGGGAAGAGGATATTTACTCTGAAATGATGAATTGATCGGAGTTAACTTATGGACACTGGACAACCCAGAGGTTGTCACCTCATGATGAATGGACGTAACACTGAGCATCGGGGGACAGCAAGTCAAGGACTTGGGGAGGGAGACTTAATACATGATGGATGATAATCATGCATACTATGTGGCATTTAAGCAAGTGTGATATGGGGCGCGTGTGTAAGAACAAGAGAGAGCAAGAGCAAGAGAGCGAGAGCGAGAGCGAGAGAGAGAGAGAGAGAGAGAGAGATGGAAGATACTTTTGGGTAAAATGTTTGTTGAAAACAGTTTCAGGTGCCACCATATAGTAGCCATCACAGTCTTCTTAACACGGAAAATATTGTTCATGTCAACAACATGTCGACATCGGATTAAAGGTGCTAAATTTGAAATTCAGTGCATAACTATTGCCTTTCACGGCTCTCAACATGGCAACGAGAAGGTGGATAACAGCACTTACAGTGCAAGCAACAGAGCTAACAGAGCAACTGGAGGGTGGGTGCTAAGCTTCCATGCCAACCCTGTCATTATCAGTGGTATGATAACATGATATGAGCGGAGTGCAGAGCAGCGGCCATGAGTGGGTTACGCTCACATGCACAGGTACGTTAGGCAGTCGGCCCAATTATGTCAACAGAGCACAGAGAAACTCAGGATGCCATTACACCACTATATCTTTACATAGCACTTAGTTTTTTTCTGCTATGTCAATACTCTGAGTATCAGAATCTTTAAATATGTACTAGACATGTGCATGGTAAAGCCCAAGTCAGGATGACTTTGGAGAGCTCCCTCCAGAGCCCTTTAAGTGTTTGTTGTAGATACACACATATTGATATAAGAGTTCTGAGATGGACACCACCAAGCCAACTTTCACTGAGCTGAAATTATTTATATAATTAATCATCTCTGCATTCGAGTCCACTTCTGGGGACTGGGGGCCACACTCGGTAACAGTTGAAGTGAAGTCTCTCCTGGAAGTTGCGGCTCACCCACGCTTCCTGTTTGCTCATGACTCCATGGCGACAGCTCGGTACTGGACCCCGGCGGCGGTGTCAATGGTACATAAATCATCTGTGGTCAATGTGATCTTTCTTCAGTATTTTTTCAGTGCAGAAGTTTGCTATAAATTATATGATATCATACTGCTGACAGGGGGAAGATCAGCAAAGATTGCTTTGCATCAATCGGGGCTCCATAGTAGAGTCATGCATCGACGGGTCCACTGGTGGAGTGGCTTACCCCTGCTGTCACTAGGTGCGTTTCCATCAGCTGTTTAGATGCGCATCTAGATGTATCGCATCGGAAAATGATGATGGAAACGCCGTGATTCGCATTAAAATCCCCTGATTCGCACAAAATGAAATACGCTCGCTATGGCCGGGTTTTGGTTGATTCGAATGGGATGGAAACAGCTGTATGCGAATCAAGTGTGACGTAGCGCACTTTCACCCCGACTGCTTCCGGTGTTTGACATTTAAATAGAGACCTCAACCACGCCGAACTGTCGGGACTCTCACCGTCAGAGCTTGCTGAAAAGCCCTCGGACATCGGTCAAACACCGGCCCGCCCAGCCCCACGCGAGTCCACACAGGCGGACTCTCCGTCGAACGCGAAACGCCAAGACGCGCAGCACGCAAACCAGCCGGGAGACAGACAGCTGAACACGGCCGAACTCGGGCCACTTGTGCCCCCAAGGCTGTGTGAAAAGCCCATGCACCTCACCCAAGCACCGGCCGGTCCAGCTGGTGTCACCGGCAGGAAGACGACGGAATGTTTACAGGCTGGTTGCCATGCCAACCCGCGGAAAATCTCGCGTGACTTAGAAAACTCGCGCGAATTTGTAGTTTTCACCAAAGTCCGTTCTTTTGATGGAAACACACATGATTTGAATTTCTTTTAATGCGCATTTCCCAGTAATTCGAATCACTTTGGATGGAAACATGGCTACTGGCTCTTAAATTTGATGTTCCGGCCAATGTAATCACCTCAGGGTGAGGCTGACGAGGTCTGAATTCTAATCTGTTTCAGCAAACGTGTTGTCTACACTGTGATGTGAAATCAGTAATAACACAATGGAGTAAAAGTGAGTATCATGTGGAGAGAAGATGGGAATTCTAATAAGTTACAAATATGTTTTTTCATGACATGATCAGGTCACGGTAGACGGATGATACTGTAAATACAGAAAGTCATGTTGTGTTGAGTTTTTCAGAAGGGTGATATGTTTAGTCTTTTGAGTCCCTGTAGGAATGTGTTGGCTGAGCTCCGACTGAGAGTATGTGTTTGAGTCATATCCAAAATTATTTCAGAAAAGTCACATACAGTAGGAAAAAATACCCCCAGTGTCACTCGCACCTCCCGGTTGCCAAACTGTTCAAAGAAGCAAATAGGTGCCACTGTGAATTCTCCCAAAAAGCTGTTTGAAATCTATAAATTATCACGTCTGTCACTCACTCTTCACAATTACGTTGAAAAGAAACAAAACCAGGTGAATCTCTCATGTAAAACAACACTGACTATGCAACAGAAGCTTCGCTCACCCTTCCCGGTTTTCATCTTCATCTGCGTTGGAGAGGAGCTGCGAGCCGGCCAGCGAGAGGTCCAGAGCTGCGAGGGGCAGATCTCTGTAGCCAAAACTCACCAGCTGGACTGGAGGAGCCAAGTACCGGTTCTCATCCTCCACTGGCTGGGAGATGATCTCTAAGTCCGACAGACCGGCCTGCTCCACTTCCCTGGTCACATGCCAACAACAGAAAGACAAAACACACAAGCACAATGAGGAGACAGAATAGAAAGGGGGAAAAATAATGCCCAATATCACACCAGTCAAATCTATTTAGAATTGATGCTAGCAATAGATATCATGTCTGATTAGTGTCATTCTCTGGTTGTATGAGTCTCAAAGCAGCCATCTTTTTTTCTTTTTTATTTCCCGTAAATATTTGACTAGTTTAACATTCAAAGCCACACTGTAATGACGTTCATCAATGATCATAAAAGTAGCAGATATATCAGCAATAGCAGAGCAGGTGGAGACTAATTATTCAGCCTGGCGACATCACTGAGAAAACATTCTTATTAATGCAGGGGCAGAGAGGGTTACACTCAAAATCCTGCACAGTTGAGGACCAGGGGGGTTGCTGGAGAGTGCCTCAAAAACAGTGATTACTGGCACTGCCAGATTCTGTACCATCTTCAAAACACTGCTTAAAATAATGATTTAAATGTGATACCACCAGTATTATTTAAAGTTGGTAATGTTCTTTCTTTTTTTAAATCAAAGTATCAACTTTTCTAATATTTAAGTATATCTCACCAAGGTATGCTACTTCACAAGTACCGTAAGCTAGTGGCAGCTTCTCCACAGCTACTGTAATGTTAGCTAGCAAGCTGAAGTTAGCATGCTTAATAATAAAGTTGGGTAATATCATTATAGTCTAGTGATGTGATTTAAATATATACACGCGTCAAATGTGAACTTGTTTTGCTGTGTAAAATAATGTAAGTGAACGGTGATTCGAATCACAGATGAGATGTGATCCACAATAAAGGCTGTACTGTATCTGACACAAATAACTGATCATTCATGCATTTGCATAATTTTTGACCTACTTGGAGTAATACTATATGACATTTATGAACGTTTAAGGAATAGCTGGAATATGAAATATTGAAATATTCTGTCAGGGAAAACTGTCAAAGAAATAGAACCGTCTGATCATTTTTGACCCACATATGTATTTCAGTGTAAATTGAATCTCATGGCAATGTTTGCTATTCATATATTAGGTTCAATTAATGGAATTTACATTGTGGGCATTGAACAATTTGGGAGGATTTACATTAATTCATAAATTAAATGACAGGTCGGATGTTAATCTAATAACTACGGTAACCATAATTTGTGTTTGTACTAGCAAACCTACACCCTGCACTCTCATCCACCAGGAGTCTTTAAAACTTAATATCCGAACACATCAAGGCTCCTCGTTTAAGGGCCGGCAGCAGGTAACCCCGCCTGCCCACGAGTCCCAGTTGTGTAAAAGCTGGGCCATCTCAGTAGAGCGTGGAGGTGGAAACAAACGCTGAGTGCAGCTGCAGACTCTGTGTGTGTGTGTGTGTGTGTGTGTGTGTGTGTGTGTGTGTGTGTGTGTGTGTGTGTGTGTGTGTGTGTGTGTGTGTGTGTCTGTGTGCCGTGTGTGTGTGCCCTGTGGTGTGTATTTTTAGACCAGAGCAGATGCTGGTGTATCATGTCTGCTGTGACGTCACCGCCTCTCCCTTTGTCAGCTGAGTGGATCCCCACTCTCCCTTAAACGTCAAAGGAAGTCAGGAAAAGGGTGAATGGCGAGGGGGAAACTAGTACCAGGGGTTCTACGAGAAGGTACATTGGAGGGCAATAAATAAGAGAGTGTCTGTGAACAATAAGAGAAGAGAAGATGGATAAAAAAGAGCTGGACCAGAGAGACTTTGCTGGAAGCAGAAAGAGGTGTGATGGAAAGAGGCAAGGGGGTTAAGAGGCTTTCATCATCCCGGGACAGCGCAAGTTATTCTCTATTTACCTCATGGCTTCAGCACTCATAAAACACAAAAACTATAGTGATCGTAGTAATGGTTGTGTGCAGAGAGAACACCAAGGGTTTTCCCAGCAGCCATTTGGCGTACACCACAATAGACTTTTTCCTCATAGCATTTCTGAATTTGTCACTCCTTCACCTTCCTCCTCCTACAGTCATCCTCAAACTGCCCTGACAGACGGCACTGAGTGGCCTAAAACATGCAGAGGAGAGACACGCAACCTGACAGACAGGCATCCCTTCAGGAAAGGACAGACAGGTAAATAGACAGGACAGATAGATGTGCAGACAGATAACAGATAAATCCCCATCCCACGTCACAACCAGTTTATTAAAATATACAGTGATGATATCAATGCTAAAGGACCTTTGATGCAATCTAGAGTGACCTAAGCTGTTTGAGGGCATCCTAATATCTGTGTGTGTGTGTGTGTGTGTGTGTGTGTGTGTGTGTGTGTGTGTGTGTGTGTGTGTGTGTGTGTGTGTGTGTGTAACAGTCTGTTATGGCAATCATGATGAGATCAACAAAGTGACCAAGGCTGATCTGATCGAAACTCTGTGACCTCTACACTGAGAAGTAAGGAAGTAACCAGCCAGCCAGCTCCCAACTGGGCCATAAACCCATAACTTAAACATTCGTAACCACACCAGGAAACAAGCGCTTATAAGCTAAGTTGTTGTGCGAGGGTACAGCTGCAGGTCAAATTTCAATCAAACTGAACTATGTGTGTGCTGTGAACAAGGCAACGGTAAGCAAATGGGTCTTTTTCATTGAAATAAATAAGAATGGTGTTTGGTCTAAACATATATTCACTCAGCTTATGTATTATGGCTGCTGCCAGAGAATTTCAAAACACGATGAATCTGCAACCCATCTGTTAACAGGTCTTGGGGAGTCCTACTCAACAAAAAAGTACAAAGTATTTGTGTCTGTAGAGGAAACTGCAATAAACTGCCTCGAGGGAATATCACTTGAGTCAGCGTTGTTTGAGAATGAATATTACAAGTTTGAAAAAAAAAAAAAAAATAGTTTACCGGACCTGTGTAGCCCCCTCTTCATCTCTGTTTAAGGCCTATGGTTTGAGGCTACATCAGCCGCTCCTAGCATAACGACAGCAAGTCTGATTTGCTCTGACTGTCGTGGCCGAGTTGCATTGTGGGTAATGTCGGCGCAAGGCCTTTGACAAGGAATACATGAAATAAAAAAGATGATCTCGTTGGTTTTGCTGCATTGATTTGAACTGTCCAACAAAGTTAAATGACAGCGAGGAACTCTTTTAGTGGTAGTGTATTTGTACAACAGTTCTATAAAGTTTAGCCCACAATCATATTTATACAGGATATACAGATGTACTGTGAAAAGAATCTAAGGTTACAAAACAAATCAATCATTAAAACCCCAATAGGTGCATCTGGAGTCGCTGTAAGATCACAGAGGAGTGTTTTATTTATAGAAGTTAAAATAAGAAGGCCATGTTAAGCTCCATAAGACATCACACAAAACAAATCCAACTGGCTCACGTTGCTATAGTGACACATTAAGCAGCAGTAAAGGTATAAAAAATTTTTTTTTAAAAACGCAAAGCAGCCACGACCCATTAAACCCATCAAGTGAACAAAAAGACAGTATGCGAGCTAAACACCAACAGAGCATGAATACATGAAGAAAAAGGCACCAGCTGTAGTTATTTTCCCACGCCAAACACACTGAACACAACGCCCAAATAGATGAGTCAAGCAGGTGTTTTCTCCACAACAGTCTTATTAAGCATGCGCCCTTAGCTGAAAGACCTTAAGCTGCACTCAAAAAGGGCCACATTCATCTGTGTATCGTTTAAGATTCAAACTTCATCTTATTTCCTCACTCTTGAGATTGGTCACCTCTCTTGAATGCTGCTTTACAACCAGGAGACCACAGGTGAACAGGACAGCCGACTTGTTTTCCCAGACGTCCAACAAAATGTAGTTCAAGCAGGTGAAAAGTCCGTTAATTACAATACGTTACAAAATAACTGAGGAAATGCAGGCTGATGATTCTTCAAATAATGATGTAAGTTATGGATGAAAGCTTGATTAAAGAGTAGAGGTCTGGCTTTTCCCAATAGTCATCTCTGCATGTATAGCATACAACAGCGGCATTCGTTTTTCATTAATGAAAAAATATTGTTGAAGCGTTATTACAGTCTAGTCTCAAGAGCTGCTGCCCTCATCCCAAATTGATGGGATTATTTCCCCTCGGCAAGAGGGCCCTGATATTTCTTTGAAGATACATACTCTATGTAGTCAAAAGAAAAGTCACCAGAGGCTATGATGCTGTTGACTCATGTACAATGCAATATGCATTATATGAGCAAAGAAAAAATGGATATTAAAGTAAAAATCAGAATATGACTAATATTTTTCTTCTGTAGGAAGCAGCCTTTGTTTTCTGCTCAGAAAATGTTATAATTTCAGTAATGTACAGGTAAGACGAAAAACATACAAATAAAAAGAAACAAATTAACAGAATGACAGATAGCATGACAGAAAATCTATGTAATGTCATAATGTCAGTGTAATGATGAGAAAGCCTGTCTAAAAATAAAAACGAAAAACTCTGACTTAAAAGAGGACTTCAGAATCAGTTAGCTTTATATCCTCAAAGAAGTTGTAAAGAGGCAAGACTATCTGTGATGCAGGAGCTGGCTTTACAAGTGGTCTTACTATGAGTGATGTGGTCTATGTCAATGATCTTTTTTTGGCCAAAATTGCAAATGTTTGTGTATATTTCAATTAAGAGATTTGTGTATTTTGTGTTTTGTCTGTGACCTTCTTGCTGGTTTTGGTGCTGCTGTATGTCTAAGCACAAATCAGTATTTAGCATAATTTACATCACAATGCCTCTACAGTTGTTGGGTTTCCTGCTAATGTTGCCAGGCTACCGTCAGGCTTTTCACTGTTAAATTCTTAATAAATAATACCCAAGGATGATGTTGTTGTTGTTTTTTAACTAGAACACATTCATAATTATGAATATTCCGGGTTTTTGATCAATTTGATAGATTTTCATTTTCAGGGGCTTTCTCACTTAACTGGAATTTAAAAAAATAAAACCAAAAAGCAGAATTTGCACATGCTATTTAGTAGATGCACCATCCCCCTACTGTGGTTATTTAATCTTCCAAGCCTACCAGTTATGTTTAATGAAAGCTTCCAGTGCCAATCACGACCAATGCTGTAGTTTAAAAATATTATTACAACCGGCCAGGGGGATGCCATGTAGTATCATACGTCCCACTATGCATCTCAGGATGCACTAGTACGTTGTTGCACCGTGGAAGTTGACAGTGTGCCTCTTGGTCAAATAAAATAAGTGTTGAGGTATTTGTCAAAGACTTCATTCCTGCTCTGAGACTGTGGATTTACAGTATTACACCACAGCGGGGTTGGCCTGTTGGATGTTGTCCTCTCCACGCTCCTCCTACACACAACATCATCATCCGTACCGCCTCTCATCTACAGCACAGCAGCAGGTTTGGCTCTCTTACCAAACAATCAGGCCCGTAAAAAAAAAAGAACTACTCATGACAGACACAAGCTGTCCAGAGCCCGCCGGCTCGCAGCCTACAGTAATGTACAGTTGAGATATCAGGAAAAGCTACTGACCCAGCCCATGGATTTGTAGATATTCTGAGATATTGGTGATACTTCAGTGAATGTCCGTCTTTGCGACTTCCACTTGCGGAGACCATAACTTGCTTTTTATTTACGTCAAAGGTACATTAATGTTGCACGGAAATGTGAAAATGCAGACAGATTTACAAAGTTGGCTGTACATCATAGCTCTTGATATTATGAAATAAAATTAAACCCAAAAGAGACTAAATTAACAAGCATGACTATCATGGGAATAATGATATTAATTTAACAGCTCCTTGCATTAAAATGTTGGTTTTAATCCACTAAAATCCAAACGATATCAATGAAAAAGCCCAAAAAGACAAACCCGCCTCTGTTTCTATCCATGTACAAATATAAATATAATGTTTTCGCTGCCTTTAATACAAATACTGACCTTTCTGCATATCCCTGATGTTCTTATCTAACAGGAAGTGGCAATAGCAAAATTCTCAAAAACATTATTTTATGGAAACACTGGACTGCAACTGCAGAAGAGCACCCACAGGAAATAAGTGATATTCAGGGGAGCAGGATTCCCTG
Organism: Eutrigla gurnardus; assembly: GCF_963514095.1. Classification (NCBI taxonomy): domain Eukaryota; kingdom Metazoa; phylum Chordata; class Actinopteri; order Perciformes; family Triglidae; genus Eutrigla; species Eutrigla gurnardus. Next base: position 23,190,128 of record NC_139915.1, on the reverse strand, counting down.
GGGGTGGCAGATAAAAGTACATTGTGGACTGTAGAGTTGTGGGCCAGGTAGGAAAGGTCATTATGTGACAAAAACTGCTCAAGGGATTTCACTGACCAAAATAGAAGGTCATGTAAGTAAATGGGAGCCGGTGGCGATGAAGAATGTTCTTCCTCCGACAACTGGAGGTGTCTCGCTCGTGACCCTAGTGACCCCATATGCAATAAGACAGACCTATGAGCAGCCTCGGGGAAAAGAAAATGAATACTTTGGCTTTGTTTGCTTAATAACAAATATTACCATAAGTCCCTAATGAACATCAACATATTAGCATTGTCACTGTGAGCATGCTAGCACGCTAAAAGCACTGCTGCTGTACATTCGTACAGGTTTACAGAGTCGCTGATTGTCGACTCTTGGTCTTGTTTAAGGACCAATTCTCTTCTATTGGATAACAAACAATGGATTTTTTCTTAACAATTAAAGAAAAATTGGAAGCCGAACAGAGAAAGAAAATCCTGATAAAACTGTTGTGGTATCAAAGTGCTTTTAAGTTAATTCAGTACATTAATATCCTGTTTAAACTTTCATTGGACAATGTTCACATATCCTAAATTCCACCTACACACTGTCCTTATAAAAACTGGATCTATTTTTCTCTGAATTAGATCCCATACATAGTTGTAGTCCCATTAGCAGTGATGCGTGTTTATGTACTTTAGGTGTGTATAACAGGTAGTAGTCTAGTATAATTGAAAATGCTTTCATGTTTTGACATATTGTGGGAATCTATGTATGAACAAAATGAAATCTTTTAAAAGACATGAGCCATTATTGCCACACGCTACAACAAACATGGGTGCTGCTTATCACATCGCCTCGTAAAGCCCAATGGCAGCTTTGAAAACACACGTTCTCTGGGAACAATCCAGGCATATTTTATCCAGAACCACACTCCACTCTGCCCAAGGCCTCGCTAGACTACAAGATCAACGCACACATGTTAGATTAGGCTGTATGACTGCAACGCCTGAGGATCCGAAACACCCAAAACTTGGCCAGAATGACGGAGACACAAAACAGATGTTCTCTGCTCCCAGCAGCTGCTGTGGAGAACTTTGGAGGAGCTGGACATCTTTGTGTATTAGTGTTACAGGCTCAATCACATATGCGTACGGTGGAACTACAAACGCTGCAAACTATGAATTCTAACTTATAGTGAGAGCCTACAAAGGAATAACTGTGACTTGGCTACAACAGCACATGGAGATTTCACGCTTGCAGGGTTTGTTGTACTGCCACAAAATTAGAGAAATGTCTTTTTCTTGCTGTGAAGAAAGTAAAGACAGTGAGTAATGTTTGTCTTTGCTGCTGACTCGCAGACAACGTAATATGGATTTCACATTAAAAGATGAAGATGAGGCAGCTTTTACCTACGGGACTTTACTGCATTCAGATTAAAGCATCCAAAAACAGTGATACCAGCAGGAAAAAAAAAAAACTCACCTCAGCTTTCCTAGTTATTGCATTTTGGTCAGTGTGCACCATTGTCAATTCACTCACCAGTCTGTTTGAGGCAATAGCTTGGCTAACATAACTTAATGTGCTGAGTTCATGTTGTAGGACAAAACACCCATCGCTCCAGGTAATTTCTCAGAACGCCCCATTCAACTTCCAGGGAAACTTTTGTAATTTCATGCCAGTGGATATTAATGAAGTCTGCCAGGCACATTAGCTCATTAATAATATTACAGATTAAACTATGATGAATTGGTGGACCTCACAATGGACTGTTCTGGCCCTGGTGTGACCAGTCTCTTATCTGACCTTTACAGATACAAGCTGTATAAGACACAGGAGACAGGGAGACCCGTGCGGGGCAGAACTACGGCTGCAGATGTACATAAGCCTGCTTCATAACGGAGAGGTCTGTGGACCTTGTTACACTGTGTCACTTTCCAATAATAGATTATTTTAATTTCTGCAGACACTTAAGGGAGTAGCGGTCTTTAAGACTTTACCAAGTTTGGACTTGTGAAACAGAATTGTATCTTTTGTACTGTATTTCTGCATGTAGGGAAACAACAGGGCAGACAAACTAGATTCTATACGTCCATATTTGAGGTGTTGCCTGTTGCATCTTGAGCATTATGCAGAGTTCAGAGCAAAAGCTGTTATCTCATTAAATTCTGAATATTTAATTCAGTAAAGACTGAAGAAATAATTATAATTATAATGGCATTTCTAGGAAAAAAAATTACTGGAGGGAGACTTTCCCGCAGATAAGACTGATTAGTTTGAAAACGACAATGTTATGATAATATATGGCGTACGGAACAATGATGTAGTTGTTCAGATACCAAACAAAAGGAAAGTCAGGCAAGGATGGCTCCAAATGTCATCAAAGATAATGTTTTCCAGCAGAACCAGTACTTTGTTTTTGATACTTTAAGTACTTTCATTCATCAGTATGATTTTGAATTAAATACTTTTACTTTTTATTGTGTATTTTTACATAGTTATACTGGTACTCTTACTTGATTAACTGATAAGTAAGTACTTCTCCCACTACTGAAAATAAGAGACTGATTTGACAGAACACCGATTCCTTATCTAACCTGCTACTTACCTACTGACTCTTTATATGGAATTAATCAATCATTTGTATAAAATACAGGTCTGCTTACTTAATAATCAGTATAATGATGTTTGTACTGTTCATCCAATGCTTCTTCCCTATAAACACCACGGTTAAAAGACTTTTGCAGATATGAACGATGAATGATAAAAAGAGGAATTCTCACCCATGTTTGCGTCTGATTTGAGTAGGTTTTGTCTTTAAACTGTATCTTCTACAACATCATCATCACTCTTCAGGAGTAAAAGCTTCTGTCTGGTGAACACGTCAAAAGCGACTATAGTCTTAGGACGCATTACATCTTGAAAACAGCACGATGTGACAATGCTACTGAGACTCGAGCTGAGCTCTGTGTGGGACCACAAGCAGAACAGAATCTCTTATAAAAGCACAAATGGAGCAATGATTTGGGGCTATTCATCTAGGTCAGGAGAATAAATGCAGCTAGTTAAGATGAGACAAATTAGAGAGTCATGCTACGCCAGCAGAATCATGAGTTAACAAAGAATAATGATTTTCAGCGTTCTCCCCCTCACCTCTTTACTTTGTCTTCGCGCACACACACACTAGCAAACGTACACACGGGCTACTGCACGTTGCCTCAGTAATGCATCAGCTGTTTTCACTACGCACTTGGAGAGCACAGTTTAAAAATGGAGAAAACCTGGAGGTGGAGATGATCTGATGGAATTAAAATGTGTGAATTATTATTATTAATAATAATAATAATAATAATAATAATAATAATAATATTAACAATAATCAATATATACTGTATGTTGTTCCGCTAAGAGGATTCACTGTGGTGACCTGTGTTTACAGCTGCAGAATGGACGCTCTGTAGTGGGCATCATGCAGATTTGTTTCTGCATCTCAGTGTGCGTCTGCGTTTAGCATTCAGAGTGACGAGGGTCAGAGACACCTCAACAGCAGCAGTGTCTGTGTGAATAAAGGTCATTATTGTAGAAACGGTGAAAGAGAGGAGACTGTGTGAAGAGAAGAAGATGAGATCCGGGAAAAAACAGGCATGCTGGGAAAATTAAGTAAAGAAGTAGGAAGGAATCCATAGAAATGTGGTCTATTAACAATTCTGCATCTCTGACCCCGGATCATACTTTTTTATAGGTGACACGTTGACCCATTTTGCTTGCCCTATGTAAGAAAGCGGTGGTGTGGAATATAAGGATGGGGTGAGGAAGGCAAGAAGAAATACTCACTCAGTGTTTGCCATGATGCTCGATGATGGAGAGAGGAGAGATGGTTGTCACAAGGTTTCCAATCTGGCTGTTTTTAGCGCTGAACTTCACCTTTTCACCTGATAGATGCCGTTTTCATTGTGAACCTGCTGAAGAACATCATGATAGCGAGTGAAGAACTTATTTTTAAAAGTTTGTTTGCATAGTGATGCAAACGTAGCAGAATGCACTAATGGTACATACAGGACTAATAATAACCTGGTTGGCTGGCTGGTGACAGATATTGAAATGAAGTCCCTTCTCAACTGCATCCTATATGATTTACTTTATATGGTGATGGAAATTATATTAAAATTGGTGGAATGTATTTCTTTTAATCACATGCTTGACAAGCCATGAGGAACCTGACCAAAGGCTTGTCCTCAGGTATGGTCAGTGGAAGATGTCAGACTAACAGAAACCCAACCCTTGTAGCTATAAAGGTCACAAATGATTTCAAAAATTAATTCATTGCCAAATGTAAGGTAACAATAGATCAGATTGCCTATAGAGCATAGTAGTCACCAATGGAATGTTGTAACCCCAAACACAAGGGAACTTTTGCAGATAAACTTTTAAATCATACCCTAAAGCATGTATCTGCTCTGGGAACAATCGTTGAACACAAACAGAATTGGATGCATGTCACACTTTTCAAATCTCAGAGTGATAAATGCATCTGTGGCCAAAACCTGAACTGATTTACCCGCTGGCATCAGATTCCAACTATATGAGAGTTCTGCACACGACTGCTGAGAGCACTGTACATAATGAATTATTTATTTGCAACAAAAGGAACCTACCTGTGTGAGATTTACATTGTTGACTGGTAATCGTGCCTCCCGCTGCCCCCTTGCTGATAGTAATGTCTCCCTCGGTGGTGATGGGAGTAAGTGAAGCAGCAGCAGGCTCGCAGTGTGTGTAGGCTGCAGCTATCCTTAGCACTTGTGCATTGGACGAGCACCGCTACCGCCGCTTCTTCTTCTTCTTCCCACTTGCGCTGCTCGGATTTCAGTGCAAAACCAAAGAGAGTCCGAAGCTCAAACGCAAGAAGCATCGTCCATCGGCGAGATCATATTAGCCTCTAAGTGTTACTCAGATCGATTAAAGAGCCCATTTTCAAGAAGCAATCTACCGCCTGGCTGGGAGCGTTGAGGGGTTTCGTTGCGTGAGCTGCTCCAGATCCCCGATCCCGCTCCTCAGCCGAGGGTTTCCCCGGCCAGCACAGCGGGGAACCCTGCGAGGAAAGGAGCTGTCCAGGTGCTGAAGCGAGCCCGACGAAGCCTCGGCTCTCCACCGAGCCGCGTCCACGCAGCGGCGCTCGGGCAACACGGGGCCAATTTCATCCGAACGCCATCAAAATATTGACGTTTTAGTGCCGGAGACTGACAGTAGCCAATGAATCGTGTGACATTTGCATCACACCGGTCACGACATAGCAGTCGAAAAATATTGACCGCGGGGTGGACGAGTGTGTGAGCGCGAGCGTGTGTGTCTGTGTGTGTGTGTGAGAGAGAAAGCCTGTGAGTAGGTTTTCTCAGTTTCCGATTGAGGCCAATTTGAGAGCAGATTATCGCCGCAGATGATTTTATTAGCTTTACGCCTGATAGGTCGTCCCTCTCCGTGTCATGAGCTGTTTTTTTTATGGTTTCCTAAAATAAAGATACTATGGGAATATAAATTGCCTTTGCAGCAATTGGCTTAACCGTTTGTCACTCATCGGGATTAGCCAGTCGATGGTTAAAGCGCACATCAATCAATCTGGAGCGTCTCTTCTTGTGTTTAAACACGCCTGGACGTGGGCTGCTGGAGATGTTATAGGCTGAGGCGCACATTTCAGGGTGTAGGGTGGGGAAAAGAGGTGATCTGAATTTACAATAGTAGGCCTGTAGTTACAACCGAGGAAGGAATGCCTAACGCCCCGTTTATACTCAGGGACCGGGTCTGAAGCTGCTGCTGTAGTGGCTTTAAAGAAATAAATGGAGAGAGGGAAGCACATATCAACGTATTGAATGCAATTTATTATGAGAAGAACAGAAAGCCTATTATTTGGCACATATAGAAAAGTGCATCAACACCAAAACAGCTTGTTCGCCACACATCAGCCATAAACAAAAACGTAAAATACATTTTAATTTCCTCTTCAAATATGAGGGCCGATACAAAAGGGAATTTTTTTAAAGTAAAATTTGGAATTTTCTCAAACATTCATACTTGCAACAATCATTGCTGCAGCTTTTACCAAAAAGCTGAACTTCAACATATAACCACAACTACCTGTTCAACAAATATATGCTGGAAATTGCACCTTGATGTCAGAATATTCTTCTTAGTGAGGAAAAGTAGGCTATGACATCAATCAATGACAGGGCCATCTAGAAAATAATACATTAATAAAGATTTAATCGATTTAGACAGAGCAATATTCTATTTTATAAAAGCGCATAATGTGGACCTTTTTTTCTCCAATTGTGCAGCTAGGTAGTTAGTCTACTATCAGGATAAAATAATAATAATAATAATAACCCTTACCAATTGTTTCTTTAGCAAGGATAGGCCTACAGAATACATCATCATTTAGGCCAATTACATGACATTATTTTCAGTATAACTTGACGGAAGTTAGAGCAGTCTTTTCTGTTTTAGGGTAAATTTTTCTTTTAGACTGCAGGAAATTAAATACCTATGAAGCTCAACCATTAACAGTGGGACGTAGTAGACGTGGGCAAAAACAAAAAGAGGCACTATAAGACTATTCTGACTGATTTCCCTGTGCCAAATGTAACCATGAAGAGCATTCAAATCAAGATTACCTTGATTGCGTGGGAAAGCGACCACACTCCTCTTACTTACATGAATAAAAAGTGCCTGCGCTGAATCACCAAATAGAACAGTACCTTGTGTGGACACACATTTTTACTCACCTGCAAACCAAAAAGACCATGTTGTTGTTGTCAGGGGGTAAGATATGCCTTGAATATGGGGAAAATATAGCAAAATTTGGGAAAAAATACATACACATTTTTTTACAAGAAAGCTCTACCACATCTGAATACCTAAGTAATGATTGGTTTGTCTTTTTATATCTGACTTTATGAAACATGTGATTTTTTTTTTAATATGAAGCTGTGTTTACGCAGTCTCAGAGGGTTACCATTTCCCAAATTATGCCGTTACACTGGCTAAAGGGATACATTTCCTCCTTTATGCGCAGAAATGGTGACAGCAATATTCTGGATGGTAAAATGGGCAACACTGTACAAAATGTTTCTTGTTCCCAGCTGCTGTTGCAAACTGGAGCATTATGGATGGTCTTTTGCTACCGTTTGGTCATTGTCATTGTGGGCCAGTCAGCCTAGATGGACCAGGGTCATGACTGTAGTGTACTCATGCTGCAGACTGTCCGTGTCAGCGTCACACAGCGTGTAGTCGTCTTTAACGATTCGGTCGCAGCCAATCTCGCCGTTGCCAAACAGGCCGAAGAGCGGGGTGTTTGGGAACACCTTGTGGAAGGCGTCGGCCTCTACATTGGCCTGGTTGTGGTAGTAGTTCTGGCCTCTACCCACGCAGGCGAACATGAACCCTAGGGTGTTCCTTTCTGGGATTTTGGCTGCCTTTAGTCTCTGGATGGTGGCTTCAGCCGCCTTGGGGTTGCTGATGTCTTGGTCCAACAGCACAGATGCCCCCTGCACCTTTGGGCCACTCAAGGCAAGACCCACAACACCATATGCACCCTGGCTACAGCTACAGAGTGAGAAAAGGAAACCATGTTTGCAGAAACCTTAAAAGTATTTGAACAAGAAATCACTTGCAATTTACCCCTTGTAAGTCCCGCTCCTATTCACTCTGTGTTCCAATCACAGGTGAGCAAGCTTTGAACCCAGCAGAAAGTGGGTCATCTTTCTCCTTTCCTGTTAGATATGGTAACATTCCTACCAGCACCAGAGTCCATTTAGAAAACCTCATTTTACTGCAGCAGGGTCCAAGTGCCCCGCGCAGTCCAGGTTCTGGTTCTTATGACGGCCTCAGAGACCTGTTGCATTGGTCCAGCTGCCCTGGTACTGTGTGTGCTTGTGGGTTTTTTGGAGGTCATCAACCTAACAGTCAAATTGAGGGGTCATGAACCTAACTGGGAACACCTAGCCAGTGCATTGCTATGTTTCTTTTTGTCAAGCTTGTCTGAGATTGCAATGGTAACTAAGGATAGCGGGACTTAAGATGGGTCAATTGACACGTAACCATTATTCTTCCAAAATATCGATTTAATTTTTTTTATTTAAGTGTGTATTGAAGTGACTCACCAGTGTCTGGGAGGAGAGAAAACACTTTCCACCAGCCCACCAGCAATGAGAGCTTTGCTCTTGGCCAGTGGCTCCAGCACCTGGCCGAGGAACTGTACTCCTCCAGTTTTATATGCCTCATAGACAAACAATAGCACCACACGTAGCTCTGGGTTGTCAACTAGTCCTGGAAAGACGTACAACAGAATAGTAATGCATAAACAAGTTCTGGAATATTTAAAAAGAAGCATTTCTCTTTTTAAATGAGTAAATAACTGTTGCGAGTCGTTTACTCACCGGCTTCCTTCAGGGCTGTTGGGGAAATGGACTTCTTACAAAAATGAAAGGGCTTGATATTGACACCTTCTATGCTGGGGAACATGACTGCAAAGCCAGCCTCCCCCTCCTGGTACTCCTGAGGAAGGCTGGAGCAAGAGCCACTGGGAGTCACTGCACAGAGAAGCAGACATGAGGTAGAATGTATGCTGTATGCTATATGCAGTAACTTACAGACATGAGTTTTCATTCCAACCAAAAAATAAGTTATTTATTTCATCACTGAATTTGTATTTGAATATAATATCTTATATTATCATACCAACTCTTACAGTGTTTACTTGGAGAGGAAAACAGCCACATCTTAACTTACTCTAAGTTGAGTAAAGATAAAGAAAATATCTAGAAGGATGGATGGAAACTTCTTTTTACTTTTTTACAGATCCTTAAAAAGGGTGCAATGTGTGTAAGCTAAGATTTTACCAGATTTACTTAACAGAATGTGCAGAGGTTACAGTGTTAACGTTATGTCTATATATTGTGGTATATATAAAATATCTACTGAAATGAGAATGTTAAGCAACTTGCCCTGGCTCATCCTGTATTGTAATACCACTTCTACCTCCATAGGCAGTAGAGCGTCTCTGTAGCGTCCAGTCTGCCTTCAGTCCAACATGAGAGCACGAAGCAGTACAGCTGTCCTAAGGGCTTGTCAATTACATTAAAAAGGTACAGGGTCCGTGTACATTTTGATTTATGTTTTATTGGTTTAACTCCAAAGTGGCAGAAAAGAGAAAATTATTTGCACCCTCACCCTTTCCTCCCTACCCCCAGAGGACTACTTTAATGAGGAAGAGCATGCAGGGATCCCTGGACTCTGCCCCACTCTATCGGACCAGAACACTTTGTGTTGCTTATAATTTAGATTGTATGGACCCTGATCCCTATTTTTTATTAGAAGTAGCCGGATCTTACACAATACTCCTTTAATAGAAAGCAGACAAAACATCTGTGGCATTATCCACGTTTCCGGAAGGGATGTGGAATACTGGTCGCTGCCATCTTGAGGCCGGAACATTTTAATACACCAGATGTGAGGGGAGACAAGCAAGAGGCAACCGCTGCTGCTCACTGTGACATAGTGTGCCTAGTAGGAAAGTGCAGCTGTAAACTATAAAATTAATAATGGCAGAATTCCATTTAGCTGCTTCAGTTTTAGGGTCCTGGGATTGTGCATGCTGGTTTACGTCACAATGGCATAGCTTACTGGGACATGGATATTGTTATTAATATGTGCTTTTCCTGCAATGAAGAGTCATGTGTCTGCTGAGAAAATGGCTCTAGATTTTTCTTATGATCTTAATATCTTCTTAATGAACAATGATTCTTATTAACTTCTACTAGAAAAACATTTTTTACTTTGTAGTGAGAAGAGTTTTGTTTTAATTTTGGCACAGGCAGTTTCTTGGAGTTAGCATCAAGTGGCCATTAGAGAAACTGCACTAGTGTATTGGTCTCACTAACCAACCGTGGTGGTTGTCAATACGATGAGAATCATTTTTCAAAACTCTGGATAGCAAGGCAGTTCACCACAGAAAAAAAAGATTCAGCAAGAGGAACAGTGGTCACCAGTAAATTCTCAGCAATGCTGACTGAAGACACGTAATTGTTCCACAAGGCAAACTACAGCCTCAGAAACACTTGCACGTACTGTACATCAGGAGCACCAACACAACCTGAAATCAATGGCATTAAAAAGGCACTTCTAAACAAGCTCAGTTCAGAGAGTGTAGCAGACAGATGCGCTTTGTGCAAATAAGAAAACAGTGATGTATTGTCACACATTTACTCATGAGACATTCACCACTCGAACGAACACCTTTCCGTATCTCATTTATCCCTAACATCCACTGTGTTCAGTTTATGGGAAGACTATGTCTAGGCGTATCACAAGTCATCTTTTTAATACTGTGCAAAACTACCAACATGCATAAATACTTTTCTCTAATGTGCTTGAGGGCTATAAGGCAGACTTATTACAAATGAAATATAGTGCAACCTTATCCAATCAGATTTCACTCAATTGAATTAGATGTGCGTGGTGACCGGGTGGTAACCCCTAGCTGCAATAACATGAAATGAGCGTTATCGCAAACAGCTGAGGCTGCCATTAAAGCTGACAGACAACGGGAGCCTGATAAGCCATCATCTTGAGGAAAGGGAACACAGCTGATGGAAAGTCACTTCTCCGCAGGGTTGTGATTATATGGAGAAATGGGGAGCAAAGCACCACGCAGACGAGGCAATTTATCAGAAGGAGAGGCAGGGGAGCGCCAGCCACCAGTGGTGCTTTCCAACTAAGGCAGTAGCAGTTGGGATTAATACATAGTACTCTATGCTGAAAGGTGAACTATTCCTCTTTGATATACTCAAGTCAACTGGTTGGCTTTCATGTTTTTTTTTCAAGAGCATCCTCGCAGATGAACTTGCTAGTGCAATATATAAATACTATCACAGTTTTGAAAGCTCATTTTAAGACAAACTGAAAAGAAAAATTCCTTTAAACCCTTTCACAATACCATGTCATACTGTGCACCTATTTAATAATATACTGCCAACATTACAAAATATTTTTATATCAAAATCCAATATATTTTGTTCCTGGAAAAATATGACACATGCACATCAGTTAGCAACCACCAATTTCAACCAATAATATCAGAACATCCAGCCATCAATCAGCAACTTCAGCATAGCACAGACCTTGAGCAGGTCGCAAAATAATCTTTTCAACGATCAATTAAAATTCCTCCCAACATTAAGTCTAACCTGCGTATCCTGTTTCACTCAGAAAAACGTCACGGTACAGAAGATTGGCACTCCTGAAATGCTGTTTCATTTCGACTTTGAGAAACATTTTTACATTAGCATTGATTTGAATGATTCCATGTGTGTGACTAATCATGCTTTTACTGGCAGGGGAGGTGAGAGTGTTATTTTCTTCTATATGAATTAAGAAATATGTGAGAGAAAAGAAAAACAAACACTTACAGACTATGCCTGGTACGGTGATGCCCATGATGTCACAGCTTTTAGGGAAGAGCAGGTTCAGTTCTTCAACTGTGTCTGGACTGTGGCGACTCTTTTTAGCTTCAGAGTAGTTGAAGGGAAAAAACATGTTAATGAGAAAGGTCACCAGTTTGTATGCATATCATTTTAATATAAAACATAATGCTTATATTTCTGTATATGTAAAGGTCCTTTTTTAAATATTCTTTTATTCAGAAAAATGTACACGAGTATGTGGAATTCGACACCAAATCTTTAAGCACAAATACTCCATTAGTATTTCATAACAAAATGTGCCATCGAAAACTGCAGTGACAAAGAGGAACAAGTCACAGGTTGAAACTGATCAACAGAGAAGTGATATAAACAACAGGTTTGCATCATAATATAACCAAACTCTGTAGCATCACTGTGGGTAGGCTCGATAAGCTTTTGCATCATCCTACTCCTTTTCCAACTCAGTTTGAAGTCTGTAATGATATGTTGATTGTTTTTTTGTTTTGTTTTGTTGTTGTTTGTTTTTTTTTTGGGGGGGGGGGGGGGGTATTTGGTTTTTTGTATCATTGTTTATATGATTACTTTGCCATGGGGGTGGAAATAAATAAGCAGAACTGAACTTAAAATTGAGTAAGGTTTGAATGCAGAATTATTACTTGTAGTGGTGTATTGTCACAGGCTAGTGTGGTATTTGTACCAGGATCTGAATACTTCTTGCACCACTGCTTTCCACTAAAGCAGCTCAAACAATTATGTACGGGATACATGTGCTTGTATCGGACATATTCTGTCTCTTGAACGCAATATAATAAAGTCCAACAGCAGTGAATACCAATAACTAATACCAACCTTTATTCTGTCTGTAGCAATAAGCACGTCCATTGAAGCCCTCGTAGTCTACCAATGCCAGAACCGTTTTGGGCAGGAGAAAGACTTTCTGAAAATAATCATAAGCAAAGAGCACCTGCTAAAACAATCAGCGATACCTTTATTTTGACTTTTAACTACTACACGAGAGAATTTCTGGCTGAGCACTACCAATTACAACCGTCAGGGTGATATAATTAACACCCAAACAACGTCCCATGACTTTCCGTTGACTTACCTCCACTTCCTCAGCCAGGATGCTGCAAAGGACGTGGGCCTCCGTGTTGGACGGTCCACAGGCTGACACCCAGGTCAGCTGCTGCTGAGTCCTCAGCACTCGACGGGCACAGTTTCTCCACAGTCTGCACACGCTTGAGGGGAACACAAACAAACTCAGTTTAAAGCTACCTTGTTAGCTAACGTTAGCTTCATTAGAAACTTGATGAGAGTTAACGAACAAGTTCGTGCTTAGGTCAGGTAATAAACACGACTGGGAGGCTGCAAGCAACTACACAAACGTTAGGTTAAGTAAAAACGACTCGTAAAACACTCTGGCTGTCACGTTAAATTTGATGTTTCTGAAAAGTAGTTTCACTTCCATTCGACAGCCATTAACGTTAGCGAAGTTAACTGTTTAGCATACAAACATTTCCCGCTACCTTGCGATCCGGAGCAGCGATTTCGTCGGTACGAACGTCAGAATTCGCTCGACCACTTCAGCAACATTGCTGAGTACGTATGAAGCCTTGCTGTCTTGTAAAGAAATGGCAAATTCTTCATTTTCACCCATCTTTCGCTCTCAAGTCGTGGTCGGGGTTTTCCGGCACAACTGCCCAGCTACGAACTTTCACCTCTGCCGAGGCGTCACACTGCCCCTTGCGGCGAGGAGGAGCTATGACACTTTAAAGTCCCCCCCTATATTTATTGTTATATTATAGAGTGTGTGTGTGTGTGTGTGTGTGTGTGTGTGTGTGTGTGTGTGTGTGTGTGTGTGTGTGTGTGTGTGTGTGTGTGTGTGTGTGTGTGTGTGTGTGTGTGTATTTTTGTGGTAGTTATTTTCATAGAAAGAACATATTTCTGTGACACACTATTATGCTTACCAGTATGTCTGGTGACATTTGTTTGCATTTTTGCTTGTAAAATACTGTGTAAAACCTCATTTCTACACTGTGGACAATGCCTGTCTGACATTCTTTCTCCTAGTTTTCACATCATCAAAAAATACCAAGGAAACATTTGGAATAAGGTATACTTGATCCAACGATTTATTCACCATCTTTACATTTCCAAGATAAAATGGGAGAGACACAAATCAGTTTCTCAAAATCAACAGAAAAGTGAATACAGTGTGCAAACATTTCTTTTGCACAGCTGAACAAATAGTACATTCAAGCAACAGTGCTGAGAATTGCTTCCTTGCTAAACTGGAAGTTTACAATATCATGGACACTGAATAATGTTTAAAATACAGAAGAAACAAGACACACATGCAACTTTACAAAAGTACACGTAATAAAAGCCCCCATTATTTAGCCCTGGCTTAATTTATGGCTTTGTTGATGATGGTTATGTGCAGACAGTAAGTTTCCCCCAAAAAGTGCAAATTCTCACAACATATACATGTAAACTTTGCAATAAATTGTCACTGACCTTTGATTACGGTGTGTAATGAAAACGGTGTAGTTTAACTGTAGCTCTCTGAGGACGTGTGTGCTACATCATGTACAGCTCATTTCTTCAGGATGACAATGTCAGAGGCCACATATAAACACAAGGCCCAACATTATCTGTAGCAGCCGGGTTTGGGAGTCAGCCATAGCGAGAGCAGATAAAAGCAATGTTGGGAGAGGAACGGAGCTGGGTCAAATATTAACCATCTCCATGAGAGTCTGATCCATCATCTGCTTTACGTTCAGGCCCTCTTCTGTAGCACGTGAGAGTTTATCTGTTAATATAGCATTACATCAGTTAAAACTCATGACAAACAAACAGCTTCAAACAGCAAAGACTATAAACAGACAAAAGCTCAAGCCCAGGATAACAAACGGTGTCAGACATGTGCTGGATATTGTTACAAACCTTTTGAGTGTGAGAGTTTTAACCTGTCAGTATATTTATTTAATAACAGCTAGGAAGCATTAAGTACGGACATATCCTAAACTCAATTACCGTGAGGCCACTCACTGTAAATATTATACTCAAGCTATAGACGGGGCTGTTACCAACACTGCATGAGCTCATTTTAGGATTAAAGAATGGCCCTTTGCCAAGTCTGGTTTGGCAACAGTTTGATGCTCATGACCTACGGTGTCATGTCCATGCACCCACTCCAGGCACTTACAGGTCAAGCAAAAAAACTAAACAACAAATTTGAGCACCAATTTAACCCAATAGAGACCTCCATGGAAAACCTCCCTCCTTATGTCAGTTCATCTCCCTCCACAACTACCCCTAATGTTGTTTTGTCTCTCTTCAACAGACTTTCCCATCTTTATCAAACCTTTTAGTCTGTCCTTAGTCCTTTAGTAATTTTACTCCAAAGCTTAAAAAATGTACCATTACATTGTGAGTTTTTCTGTTAGATCTCATTTAATAGCCATGTGTTACCCATATACGACTACAACATATCTCTAACTACTAGCATGCTCATGTAAACGGATATGATGCAACTTATCTCTAGATGGACCAGGAGTCAGTACATCCTTCCTGCTTCTCCAAAGTATACTCCCTCGTCCGTCTGTCTAACTACCTGTATGTAGATTTAAGTGAATTAAGATAGTTGGTTTGTTCAACGTGTTTGCACTCATTCAAAATTGTGAGATCAGGGTCAAATTGAAACAAAAATAATGGGCCATTTAGTTCTCAGAACAGCTGAACACACTGTATATTAATTTCCAATTCATATTTGATTTTCTTTTTAATATTCTGGACCCCTTGCAGCATTTTATGAGCCTTCATCAGATGTAGACCACTATCCACACCAGCCTTCACCCCATGAGCAACAGCACCAACACCACATATTGCAACTACGCTGCAGTTGTACAGCCCTATCAATAACTGAGCAGTAAATATCAAATCCTTTCATAACCAGAGGTTGTCTGACCTCCCATCTGAAACTGCAGTTTGAGCATGCATCACGTGAATCTTGCATTGTATTCCCGCTTGTTGCGTTTAAAGCATTACTTGGTTTTAGCTTGGTGTCACAGACACAGTTGTCTATACCCTTTTTTATGTTACAGCGTTAGAGATTATGCCTGGACGTTTAAGGTTCATAAGAATGAAAGCGTACAAGAGCTAAATCTAGTTTAAGCCTCGTTTAAGGCTACTCTCAGTTCATTTGTCAGAAGGCGGTTTTTCTCAAGCTGCTTGTATAGATGGTCTGGGCGGTCAGAAAGCAGGTAAGAGAAAAGGGAAAGAGACAGAAGGCAGGTTAGTACAAAAGACAAAGAATGAAAAGTGTCAAATGTATTCAAGCTGTTGAACTGCTGACCTCATGATCATATAAAAGGCAGGAACACTCAACACTATAAGTACTGATGCTGGACTACCCGTTTTATAAACACAACAATCTAAAGCAATAACTTACTTTGTCATTCACATTTGTAAAAGGTCTCACAAGCTGTCACTAACTTGCTGTCCTGGTTATCCATGGCAACATCGCCTACTCATTATTCCCTTGTTGCTTCTCTGCTTGTTCTCATTATCCACATTCAGACTCAATGACTGTTGGTGCAAGGACCGAGGTTTGGTTAATCACACTGCACCAAAGCTAAAATCGATATCTAAGAGGTTAACCGAATCGATATAACTCCTAACTTTAAGATACGATACAGAGAGCAGCCACACAAATGGGCAAAAAAACTGTATCAAAGCAGGTAACCCGGTCATGAATTCTCGTTATGTTACCAGATCCTTCTAATAGAGGACAACTGTTGTATTCCAAGTAAACACTAGATACCGCCATTGCAACAAATAACTGTCCTCTTGAAGAGAAAAAGGCAAATTAAAAAAAAGAAGATGGGAGAAATGCAAAAGAAAGGGGAAAAAGGGCTGGCATAAATGGAAAAATCTTTATTTTACAGAAAGAAATACAGCTCAAAAGGTCTGGATGAGAGATGAAGAAATGGATGGCAGCGACAGCCCAGTGTGCAGTAGTAGTGGGGCAGTAGGGAAATACAGAGACAGAAAGTTGGGCTGTGCTGCACAGGAGAGATGATGACATTCAACCAGCTTCCGGGGTGAGGGGTGTAAAAATTTAGCTGTGGAAAAACGAACAACAAAAACAAAAGTGTTGGAAATATAAAAAGGAAGAATAGAAGATAAAATGACATGCATAACAAAAGAGGAAACAAGGATGCAGAACAGAGCCAGATAAGGAAATGAGAATGAAATATTTGAAGGAATGTGGCTATGATGCAAAAAGCTATAAGAGAAACTAACACTACTCAAGGCAGTTAGTAGTTAACCATAAGGTTTGGGAAATCAAGTGAAAAAATCTCATCAAAAATACATCCAATACACATTTAGTTCACACAGGGATCTAGATTAGACATGCAGTGAAGAAGGATTTTTTTGTTTTTTTAAATCTAGCCATGCATAATTATGCTGAATAAAAATCAATGCACTGAAACATGCCACAAGAGGGAGCTAATGAATCTTGGTAACAGTAGTTAGGAGTGTTGAGATCTAAGGCACAAAGCAGAAACAAGCATGTGGTGAATTACATTGAAGTCATGTCGTTGAGGGCGTGGTCCAGCTCCTCGCTGATGGCCTTGTACTTCAGTTTCTGGGCATACAGCTCATCTATTGTGTGGTAATTATTTTGAAGTGGCAGTGAAGGATTTGTAATAAAATATGAAGACAAAAGGAAAAATAAGAATGTCAGAGAACAAGAAGGCAAAAATGGAAAATGCAAACAGAGAAAATGGAAGAAAGAAAAGGGGAAAAATGCAGGACAAAAATAGGAAGTGTACATGGAACAGCTGCTTGTGTTGTGTCAGATTCCTGAGGAGTCACCGAGAAAATGCATCATGTCCCGTGACCGTGTGAAGACTACTTGGGACTATCTGGCCTTGAGCAGTCACTACACCAGAATGCCAAACAGCATTGTGGTGAGACATGTTGTTGCCAACACACATAATATCACATCTGCCTCTCTGGATCAGCACTTTTGATTTTTACCCCTCCACTGACAGGGCAGGTATTCATCCTGAGGCCTATTTAACACCCTGCTGCACAGATAAATAAACTCACAACTCGCTCAAAAGCCTAAAAATTGGGTTGTAAAGGTTCATACCCTCCAGGTCATCAATGGTCTTCTCAAGCTTGGCGACTGATCTCTCAGCAAACTCAGCACGAGTCTCAGCCTGAGTGGAGGAATACAGTCAATCATTAGCAGTTCACATTAAAGAGGTCTACATTACCAGCCACAGCACTATAGGCATTAAAGCACTTAAGGGCTGTAAAAGAAAACACATCACTTCTAATAAATATATGAATAGTCAGCATACTTCATTCAATTAACTATTGAACCACTTACAAAGAAGCTCTACAAAATAGAAATGCAGGATGGATAAACTGTTCTTTTTATATGACTCACTAGTGAATTAACTTAACTCACCTCCTTCAGCTTGTCTGTAAGAACCTTGATCTCCTCCTCATACTTGTCCTCCTTCTGCGAGTACTGTGGTTGCACAGAAAGGCCAGAGTTGGGCAAATATACAAGACAGTTTACACATTTAAAAAGGTATATACTGTGGATTTGCAAACGCATCCTCTTGGTCAGACGTCCTACCTTCTCTGCCTGAGCCTCCAGAGACTTCAGGTTGTTCGTCACTGTTTTCAGCTCCTCGTCAAGCTCAGAGCATTTGCTATTGATTCATGGTTTGGTTGAACAAGCAGAGAATTAGGCTACGTTCACACCGCAGGTCTTAATGCACAATTCCGATTTATGGCTCAAATCCGATTTTTTGTTTGGCTGTTCACATTACCTCTTTAAATGCGGCCTGTCTACGGATTGCTGTGTGAACAGCTCACGCTCCTGAAGTGACCCGCATGCGCAGTTGATCATTGATGACATCACGTCACAGCGGTGTTTACGGAAGCGAACATGGCAACGGCAACCGGTAACGTGGGACTGTATGGCTTCATGCTAAAAATAGTGTGTGGCGGCAGCCGGCAAATTTGTGAGCGGGTGATTGCTTCGCTGCTGTCCTCCATGTTTGTTTTGGCTCCCGCCCGCTTTTCAATCAACTTTATTTGTCATTCATTTACAAAACAGTGCAGCGCGGGTCAGAATGACGTCAAAGTCGCATTAAATGCGACCTGGCGGTTCAGACTGCGGTCGCATTCAAAAAAATCCGATACGTATCCGATTCAGTACCACATTTAAATGTGGCCTGAATCTGATTAGAAAATGTCAGATTCAATGCGACTTGTGCTGTTCACATTGTCAAAAGCAAATCAGATATGGGTCACATATGAGCGAAAAAATCAGATTCAGGTCACTTGTAACTGCGGTGTGAACGTAGCCTTAGAGACTGAATAAGTCTGAAATGATATTTGAAGTCTTGTCTCTGAGGAACATGTGTAGGGGAAAGGAAAGGAAGCGTTTACCTCTCAGACAGCTCAGCGCGCTCCTCTGTACGTTCCAAGTCACTCTCGATGATCACCAACTTACGGGCCACCTGAAGTGACAACGTACAGGAGGTCAGTCCCACAGCAGTTTGAATTGCTCAATAATCAAGACAGAATCGTATTTCCTTTCCTACTGTAATGGCAATAATTATTTAGGACTTGGTGGCAATAATATACATCCGTGTCCATGGATGTCAGCTGTTACATTAACGTGAAAGAATGTAGAAAATCCTGAGCTCAAAGTTGAGCTTAGAAACAGCTGAGAAACATGCCTCCTCGTATTTGCGGTCAGCCTCCTCTGCAATGTGTTTGGCCTCCTTCAGCTGGATCTCCTGCAGCTCCATCTTCTCCTCATCCTTCATTGCCCTGTTCTCAATCACCTTCATCCCTCTGAGACAAAGAAAATAGTATGGCAAGTTAAATCAGGCCAATATCTGATAATCTGATCATTCCTTTTTGTACGACTGGCAAAGAGATTGGCAATTTGTTTTATAAGAGTCGAGGCATATACATTTTTCATTTGTCTTAAAATCAAGTTTACCACAAAGCGCATGGTTCCCACACATGTCTCGCATTGGTGAAGGTGGTCTTAAATTTGACTACAACATAGATTATTACATACATTGGTTTTCTATCTGAACAAAATGTCTGGATATATCAAGAAGAATAAAAAAAAAAGAAGAAGAATATGACACACAGACACACTTGTGGTGAGGATTGTGATTCCAGTCTGCCGTATTTTGAAGACATAATATAAAGAAGGAGCAGTGTGTAGGATTTAGTGGTATCTAGTGGTGAGGTGGCAGATTGCGTCGAACTGAACACTCCTCCCAGCATTTTTAAGTGTACTGTAGTTTAGCAGAATCCAACATTTTCAGAGATACAGTATTACAACTTGTTTTCCCATTTGCTTTCTTAATGGCATTATGCACCAGTATGATCAGTGTGCACCGAAAAGTTTGCAAAAGCACGGGACCTGACACTTCATGTAGAAGTACACATACTTCAAATAGACTCAGTGCACTAGTAAAAGTATTGTTCAACATCTTTACTCACATAAAACAGTGAAAAAGCACAGGCTCTGAAATGTACTCAAAGTATAAAGTAAAAGTACCTGAAGGACATATCTACTGGCTGTTTTTTGTTGTTTTTTTTTGCACTGTATCTCAGGTCATATTATTAAGGGGGAAAACATCCAGAATTCCCCTCAAATGCAATCAAACTAAAAGTTAGAGGCCTGTTTTGAAAATGAAATAAATAAATACTCAAGTAAAATACATTTACCTAAAAGTTCTACTTAAGTAATTGTACTTGTACTTTGTACCTACCGAACTCCTACAGATGAGTGATTAAGAACTTTCTGTGCGTCACCAAGGACTAACAGAGGGGCTTATGAGTGGATTGTGTTGTAGATCTGGTCTCCAGGTGCACGGTACCCACCTCTCACTCTCATCAGCAGCCTTCTCAGCCTCCTCCAGCTTGGTCAGCGCTGTGGCCAGACGCTCCTGAGCACGGTCCAGCTCCTCCTCAACCAGCTGGATGCGTCTATTCAGGGAAGCTACATCTCCCTCGGCCTGGGAGAGCACAATATAGGAGTCAAGTTGTATTTCTGTAGCCTAAAATCATTTACCGTGGTCATTTTCCAGCCCATCCCAAACTCTCCGAGGAGAGCTCGGGCTGGGCCGGGACTCCCAAGGGAGGGATGCAGGCTCTTTCATTCATGGGCGGAGGGCTGGGTGGCATTTATCTGCTTTTAATACACATTTCAAACCTACCCTACGTTAGCAGTACCTTTAAAACAACAAATAAAAGCTTAGCCTGCCACACTTCCCTCCTACAATTCCCTGTGTCGTGGCAAAGATGCTCCAAAAAGCTAGTAGCCTGCGGGAGTTTTTTTAAGCAGAGGATGTTTGTATCAGAGGACCTGTGCTGCTACTTGTTACAGGGCTGCCTGTTTATTCGGGTGGAGTCCCTTCATCATCGTTAGCTCACATCCTGCACCGGGCTCGGGTACTAATTTCAAGCGTGTCTGCTTCAAACATGACTGCATTAAAGCGTTTTAACCATCGCTGTCCGGGCCTAGCAGGCACGCTTTTTGACCAGATTTACGGCTAATTCCGTCGGCAGCCTTCGGGGACTAATTGCCTTAAATAATTAGCAGCGGCTTACTGATTCCCTCGCACTCCTCTCCTGGTTCAGGTCCCGCTGCAATAACGCCGCCCGGTCCTCCGCCACATCGGCCTGGTCCTGCAGCGACTTGATTTTCTTCTTCACGGCTTCCAGAGAGCTCCCACCGGCCATTGTCGCTCTTTAATTATCTCAGCTAAGCTAGTTTGTTTCACTCCTCTCGGCTGTGTGCGGGCCGCCTCGACGCAGACACGCTCGGAGATGCGGCGACTTTGATTCCTGCCCCCACCGCCTTTGATTAACCGCAGATGAGGCTCGGGATTGGGACGTGCCACCAACCCCGGAAGTACCTGATTTTACACGCAAGGAATTAAATCTATCAAATGAATAAAAACATTTATATAAATATGTTAATTGTGCTTATTTCCAGTGCTTGTAAAAAAATATATACGCCAGTGTTTTTTTTCTACTTTTGTTCAGTTACGTTACGCAACTTTCTAATTCATGAGGTGTTTTGAGTGCATCCCCTGCTGGTAAATTGAGCTCACCCTATCACAATCACAGCTCCAGACATTAGACATCGACTCAGCCATGGCCATTAGCTAAATTACAATTGAAGTATACTGTACATATAATTGATTTTCTAATTCATGAACCAAATAGTAACAACAACAATTATTATTATTATTGTTATTTCTATTAGATTTCTGTTAGACTTTACCTTCCCCTGCCATAAATTCTTAAGTGTAGCCTATTTCTTTCTGCTATGCAGCCACAATACACTTTACCCACCATCCTATTGCACTGCAGTACATTTATTTTTGCATTTGTTTATCTATTTCTCATTTGCACCTTAATTGCGTCCTGATTTTATATGATTTCATGGGATTCAACAAGTACTAAATGTGTATTGAGTAGCTTAGCTCTATTGTAATCGATCATCCATCCATCCATTGTCTACCACTTATCCTGTATTCAGGGTCGCGGGGGGGCTGGAGCCGATCCCAGC
Organism: Eutrigla gurnardus; assembly: GCF_963514095.1. Taxonomy (NCBI): domain Eukaryota; kingdom Metazoa; phylum Chordata; class Actinopteri; order Perciformes; family Triglidae; genus Eutrigla; species Eutrigla gurnardus. The sequence goes on along the minus strand of NC_139915.1, from coordinate 23,168,015 downwards.
TATCATTGGGCGAAGGCAGGGTACACCCTGGACAGGTCGCCAGTCTATCACAGGGCCAACATGTAGAGACAAACAACCATTCACACTCACATTCACACCTACGGGCAATTTTAGAGTCATCAATTAACCTATCCCCATCCTGCATGTCTTTGGACTGTGGGAGGAAGCCAGAGAACCCGGAGAGAACCCACGCTTACACAGGGAGAACATGCAAACTCCACAGAGAAGGAACCCGGGACCCTCTTGCTGTGAGGAGAGAGTGCTACCCACTACACCACCGTGCAGCCCGTAATCGATCATCATGCTTCATATTGATGTAGACATTACATAAATGTATAGTGGTCCAGTTTTTAGGTTACTTCTCTTATCTGCAGTATCTGTTTTTTGTACTTTTTTTAGTTTCCATCACTCAAGAATATCTTGGGAATCAACAAGTTTATCTTAGCATCATATGATATCGCAATTAAGTTGTTTTGGCAGATTGTGACATAATCCATTAGGCATAATTGGTGTAACATTACACACGGTCAATAAACAGGTCATTGTATCAGGGTTGGACATGACTGTGAAGTGTCAACTGAAACCAGAACAACCACAAATCTGTCAGGGATTTTACACCTCCAAATATGCCTGTAAAAGGCCCCGCTGAAACCTTACACTGGCCTTCAGATCCGTCCAAATGTCTGTGGAATGCACTGGTAAGCTAGTAAGCTGTAGTCTTACCATATACAGCAAGACCTAAATTTAACTATCTTTCATCCACACAGGTCTCTTATATCTAAATATTGCATAACGTAATCTTGAGAGTAAATCTGTATGTATCCATATGGTGATCTTAGTTTCCTCGGGGTACCCAAGGGGTCGCTCAAGGTCAGCCCAAACTCAGCCCAAACTCACATCCATGGCTTTCTTCTCAGCCAGCTCCAGTTTCTCCTGGGCATCCTTCAGGGCTTCAGAGTACTTGTCCAACTCATCCTCAGTTGACTTCAGCTTCTTCTGCAGTGCTACCAGGTCATCCTCAAGCTTGATTACAGAGAAACAGGAGGAGATTTACTAACAAGTACGGACACCATTCCTCTCAGACTATTACACCAAGTATGTGACACCTCATAGTGTTGGTAAATAATATGTGAACATAATCAATGTTTGCTTGATAACTTTATATCAACCACTTAGTATCATAGGTTGTTAGCACATGTGTTATCAAACATTATAGCTGAATAATAAGGAATACAATAATGCACTTTAAATATTCTGCTTTTGGTGTCAACTCCGTGCAGCCCAAATATAATCTTTTTTTTTTTAAATAAAAATGTACGTAATCCTGTGAAGACACGCATATTAATCCCCAAGTCCCAGGCTGATGGAAATGCCATTGGCACCGCTGCGTAAAGGCACCAGAGCGGGTTTGACATTGGATGCCGACCTGTTTGCTCCTGTCCTCGGATCCTTTCTTGTCTGACTCGGCCTGCTCAGCTCTGTCCAAGGCGTTCTCCTTGTCGAGCTTGAGCATCTGCATCTTTTTCTTGATGGCATCCATGGCTGCTTATTGTCAGGGGAGTCCGCACAAACCCAAAAAAAGAAACTGAATGAGAGGATCGGAGCGTCTGGACGAAACTGAACGCGGAGCCGGAGTGCGAGCTCGCCTCGGTTGTGGTGAGACAAATATGTAGTTTGACCAGGCAGATACTGGATACCCAATACTTTTTTGGAAACAACTGCAGCTGTTTGTCAACGCTGGACCTGTCGTTTTTTGTCTGGATCTCTCCAGTGATTCGCTCCTCTAATTCATTTGACCGCTGCCATGACTAAACATGGGGGTGTAGACGTCAGGAGCAGGAGGAGGCCTCCTTCTCAGTCCACTCCTATTTCTAACACCCAGAGTGACAGGTAGGAAGGAGAGTGTGAAGGCTCAAAGAGGTGTGGGGGTGGGGGGGTTGGAGACACTTGCTGATACAAGTGACCTTATTGTCACCCAGGAAATGAACCCATAAACTACATGTGAGAAAAGGCAAATTAGGAGTTTTTAATACATTGATTTTTTTCATGTATTGGTTGTGCCAAAATAAAGGAGGAGAATCACCTTTCAAGGATTTATTGTAGGACAAAACCCTAAAGCAAGTCCAGTTTCCTACGATAAAGCATTCAAACATTACCATGACCTGGGTGACTGAGAACCTTCACAGATATTTTAATTCATACAGAGATTGCTTACCAGGATGAATAACAAAATCATGCATCAGCGCAATTCACACAAAACAACTGATGTGATTGGATAAGCCCTGTGGAAGTTCTAGTCCCTCCCTGGTGTCATATTAGCCCATATGGCTTGTTTGTCTTCCAGGGATCTTTTCAGCAACTCCCCCACGGCATATTTGAACATCCCAACATCAATCAGAAAGGCTTTGCTGCCTGTAAAAGTATATCATAAAGCTTGTTCAACTCCTTTCCAGGCTAATACATGCCTGAGGGTTACATCTCTAATGGGCCTCAGTAGGTATATACCACTATACCCACTGTGGACAATACAGAAGCACTGGCACAGCCGCAGCTGTCACACACAACTTGTGGTCTGGACTGGTGGATGGTTAAGTAATAATAGTACAGTCCATTACAGTAACTACTCTTTGGGAAATTGGACCTTGAGAAAAAATAATCAGGCTCCACATATGACTAAATATAAATCAATGGCTGAAATTAAGACATGCATGTTGGCTATGCTGTACACACATTAACTAATGTTATGTAATGGCATAACTTCACTTGTGTTTTGTTGAGTGCATATTTTTAGGATGGTACTGCGTGGGGAGCACCTGTTTGACTCTGCACTCATAGCCACTCCCTTACTGAGCCTTACTTTTACAAAAGGGGCATTAGCTTCTATCATAGTGGTTTATTTGTGAAAGGAATTGAGGGGAAAACATGAAAAAAAAACATTTATTGATTGTTATTTCCTGACCCAATAGTTAATGCTTCTTGGTTTGAGCAACTGATGAAGAAACACTTGGAGGATCCAACAAATTGCTGTCAAAATTTCAAAGTGACATTTCTAATTGTTTTCAGATGATATTCTCTAAACCTTTACTCTTTGCATTAAATTATGTGTCCCCTTCTTCTCTCTGATCTCTTTGGTGGTCCAGACTGATATCCTTCAGATAGAGCTTTTTAAAAGCAGTCAGCTGTCATTGTGTTGTCATCCCGCCATGTGTTTTGTCGACTGTTAAGCAGCCCGCAAGGCATGCCAGTCATGTACAGAGATCAGAGAGGCTCATGGTTCATGTCACCCTAGCACCCGGGATAGATGGAGACAAACATCGACACATTCTACCTGTCCAACAATTAATTATATACTCAGATTATGATTTAGGGTTTTGATTTAGGGTTCTGTAAATACTCCTAAAATACTTAGGCTCAGAATTAGAAACAGTGCAGACAAAGGTATTTTTTTTATGTAACTCACTTTGTCATTGGTATATTCTCTTCCCAGGGCCATTATAGTGTTATGGACACGTTTTTTGTTTTCAGTATTTTTATCTTCATGGCTTCTTCGGAGCCGTTTTTGATCCACACTAACGCGAGGGAACTTCCCAATACTCGATCTAAAGTTTATTTTAAAAAGCTTCCTTTTTAACTGACCATTTCCAGACTTGAGTAAATGGCTAAATTGGCTAATCGGGTCTGAAAGCACAGTTCTTCTCTTTGTCAGCAAGATTCACTGCAGAGTCAAATGGATGATTATGGATGCCATAATTAAAACGACCCTCAGTATTCCCATCGTGCAGGGAAGTATGCAACCCTGTATGTCATGGCCTTTTGAATAGTCACATGTGAAGTTAAATGACCTTTGCAATGTGATTTCAGTAGGTGACCATTGTCTGTTGATGGCCGTGTACGCATTACTGATTTATTGTTGTGGAGAACTCATAAATGTCATCGTGATCTCTTCATGTGAACAGTCAAGTCCAACCTTGATGCTCCAGTGTGGGACACAAATAAAGGCTGAAGCTATTTGAATAGGTTCATCATGAATGTGTTTAGACAGCTGGGTGAGCAGCTCCCATGGGAGAACTGTGAGAATCTCATTGTCAATGCCTAGACCGGGAATTTCTCACTTCCTCCTCAATAATTAAACGTATCGAAGTGGATCAGTGTTGGCGTTTCACCCAATCCCCTCTGAGTCAAACTTCATTCGTTGCCGTGACTCAACTTAATCAAGTTCGCCTGAGCCGTACGGACATGCGGAGCTCATATGTGAGGTCATTTAAAAATATCAAGTGTGATGAGTGCATTTGGCCACTGTGCACAGCACTTGTTACAGCTTGTCATTGGTGTGTCATTTTTCCATCACCGGAGTAATACGGTCGCAGTCGCAGCCCGATGTGACAATGATCTTTTTATCAAAATGAAGATTAAGCAGCGACTGCGGGTCACGGTTCAACCTTCACGTCAAGGCAAGTAATCCCACATTGAATACAACGGTCTTTGGTGGATGAAGCCTTATAACCTCACTATATTGCATGCAGCAGTCAACGGTAACTGTACCCACTTTCTGACTTTTATTATAATTAGATTTAGGACGTAAAAATAATGGATGAGCTGTCTTCTATCAGCTGCTTGTCCATATTAGATTCAACGCCTGTGTCCTTTTAGCTGGGCTTTTTCCCGTCTCCCCTTTGGCAAAGTCAATGTAACAGGGTCTCTTGTTAAAAGTCAGAACCAGTAGGAACCAGAACCTTATTTAACAGCTAGTGAGAGATTTCTGTCTCTTGTGAAAGTGTTGTTAGCAGCAGTAAGAGTGAACTTTAAGTGAAAAGCAGTGTTGGGGAGCAGCTGTGCCACAGTAATTGACATTGAACGCCTCATATTTTAGTGCTGTACAAATTTAGCACAGCTCTCACTTGGTAGCGTGGACTCAATATAGCTTCAGGTTTAGTGCTGATTCAGAAATGCCATCTTGTCCTGACACTCAACCGACACACTGAAAGAGACGCTGTGATGTAATTAACACACCGTCTGATCTATTTAGCCAACTTCAGACTCTATTCTGTTAAGGCAAAGTCCATCATTTAACACTGGTGCATTGTGGATATTGATATGCTTTGTTGAAAAGTAGAAAATTGGTCAAAATACGTTTATATTACCCTACTGATACGCAGCCCTGGTTTGTTTGTTTGTTGCATTAAAGTAGTCTTTCCAGTATGCCCAATGTGGGTATACGTTTGTAGAACATAAACTCCCCTCAGATTGCTAAACCCCATACAATTACACAGAAAATACTAATGACCTGAACTCGAGGTGGTTAATGTGCGATTCGGGTTTTGGGATAAAAAAATAAATATATATCTATATATATATTTTTTTTTTGTTTTGCTTTTTTATATCTGTAGTAGCCTATTAAGGATTATTCATTGTTTACAAAAAACATTTTTTATAAATGTCCCTGATGGATGAATTAAAAAACAAAATATATATCGGTTAGTGAGGATATGATGGCGAATATAAAATCATATTGTAAAAATGACTCACATTTCTGGCTTTGCTCCACGGAAGAAATAACCACAAAAGGAAACTTGACATACAAAGTTACATTGAAATGCTTTATTTTCAGTGAATACAAAAAATAGTTTTATTAGGCCAGATAAATATCTTTTTATATTGTATGTTATCACGTATCTTTATTGTAGTAACTTCATGATTTTACTTCTGTTCAGGGAGAGGAAAAACATACAGAACACTTCGATTACTCCACATCATTGAAATGCGTTACAACATCTTAATGGTGACAGATATATTGAAATGTTCTTATCACATTTCATAGAGGCATAAAAGCAGAAGAAAAAAAACCCAATCCATAAAACTTTAGTGACTTCTTAACATACAATAAAGCAGTTGACAGGCAAAAAGTTCTAGCCTGTCATAGTTTAGAAGCACTGTTGTACATGCCAATGGAACGCAGTGAAAATGTGTCCACTATATTTATATGGTACATTTTAAACTGCAACACATTTCTTTGACTGGCAGACAATTCCTCTGTCATCCCCAAAAGGCCTTACATGTGACAGAGAGAGTAAGAGAGAAAGATAGAGGGGATGCAGTTGGTTCAGCACTTAAAAGGACCAGTACGTTAACAAGTTGGACAACAAATGTTAGAAAACCCCCCACGAACATGAACCTACATCCCCGAAACAATTGCTCATCGTCCCGTACCTTCTACTGACCGATGAGGTGAAGCCGTCACTCAAGCAGACCAGACACTGTTATGGGCTACGGACTAAGGCACTAATAATAACACTACAGACTTGACTGATGAGTACTGACCCCCCCCCCCCCCCCCCCACACACACACACACACAATACAATGCCGGCACACACTTCTGAATTCAGACCCCAACTGTTAAAAAACAAACTGAAACGTGACGGTCTGTTTTGAGCCACTTGCTATACCGTCTTGTAGGTGGAGGTCAGAATCACTCCTTCAAAGTTTATCTCTGTATAAACAAAAAGATGCATCTGAAGCACAAATCCATACATTTTCACAGCAGGACCTAATCTTACGATTCACTGTAGTTTAATATCGAAACACAGCCTCATAAAAGTAAGACGAAGGAACCAAATACACTACAATCAAACTCGGTAAACAAAATGGTTCTTCTATTGCAGAAAGTAGTATGTTCAGTTATGTCGTACAGAGCACCCATAAAACCAGAGAACGAGCGGAGATGAGCTGCAGCGATTAGTGCTGCAGTCACTTCAGAGTTCAGTTCAATCCACTTACTTTAACAGCAGTTCTTACCAGTTGTGTTTGTGATTCAATTAGCTTATTGCTAAGTTGTTAAGAGATTTTGAATTTTGCTGCTTTCTAAATTTACAGGATTGGAGGTGAAAGGATTAAAAAAAACTTTTCGGCGGTGGTCGTGTGTTGCTGTGAAAAGGACTATAATCACTTTCACCAAGGTAAGGACCAAAGAAAATCTGAATGGAGCAGTAACCGTCAGACAAAGCATAGTGGCATCAATTGATTCACGATGTCTGAGGCATTTACAGGTATTCTGGATGTGCATGATGTTGTAGCCAATCAGCCTGCCTGGTGATTAAAAACCTGTTCTTAACTTAAAGGTAAAATAATCACTACAACATCATCTCCTATATTATTACTTTAAGTTTGCATGGTGTAAGGGGAACCAACACTGCCCCCTAAAGCACCATCCATGTTATTGCATGATGATCAAAATAGTTTTTTCCCCCGCCTGACTCAATCGAAAATTGAAAAGAAAAAGAAAAAAGTTTGAAGGATTGGGGAAGATATTTGACCAGAGGCTCCGCTTGTGTTGGTAAATAAGTGAGAACATTCCTGACCTCGATGCTAAAAATACTCAGGAGTAATAAATATTCCTTCTATGGTAATGTGTCGTCCTGTGTAGAAAAGCATTCACATGGTACGGTAATGTAAAACATTCTACTTGAGCTGAGCGGCTGCACAGGATGCCACCTATATTGAAGAGCTTGGACAAATGCGGAATCTGTTGCACTTTCAAATTTTTTTTTTTGCGTGCAGAGGCCATTAATTTGCATTTTTTTTTAATTACATGAAAGCAAAAATGCTTATATATATGGCGGATTCTCAAAATCTTGTTGGGGCAAGAAACAATAATATGCATCCTACCTTATAGGGTTTATGCCCACTGTATTTGACTCAGAACATCACACGATTTAAACAGATAGTAAGGTGCCAAATTGGAGCATAAAGGTCAACCAACATTCAACCAACATCAGAGTACCGAGCTGAAACCTTTCTGCTCTCTGAGTAACGCTGCACTTAAACAGCTGTATCATGTGAAAAGCCATACAATCGTTTCTTCATCATAGAAGTTTATGAACTAAAGCTGAAAAAAGAAAAAGAAAAAAAGAAATAGTAGCTTATAGACAAACATGAGAGCATGTGAGCTGTGGGGTTTGTCCCGAGCATGTCACATTCTGGTTCAGGTCGGATCAATCAGTACTTATGCTATACATGAGGACGAAAAGCAGTTCTTCAGTCGGTTTTCTTTTTTTTCCCAGAAAGTAGTCAGTCCCATACAGTAGTGTTTCAAACTTGCGAGTCGTTGACTTTGAGAGCTTTCTATGCGATGTGGACTCTCTGCAGTCTCGGGCATTACCGGTGTATTAAATAAGTCACTATCTTAAGTCGGCGTCGGCCACATACCTGTTCAAGTGTGCCATTAAAAAAAACAAAGGACACAAACTTGCAAGACAAACAACAGATGTGCTCTTCACACTGCTCCGAGCGTGTGCAGGTGTGAGTTTCAAGATTTAGTTGCTGTCCTCTCGTAGTTCACTAGGCAGGAACTTGTACTGCTGCTGCCGGATCTGAGCCAGTTTTTTCCTTGCTTCTTCCAGCTCCCTCTCCTTTCTCAGCATCTCCTCCTGCGCTGCAATGATCTAGAACAGACACAAACACCCCTCTCAATGTCTCAATGTAAAAAAGACAGCGATGAATATATAAATTTAGGGACTGTGGGTCCCTTAAGTGCAATTTATTTGCACATCCATTGAAGAAGTCGCAGTGGAAGTATATCACTTGGGGATATACTAATAAATTGCATTTAAGGGAGCCACATTGAGCAGACATTTATTTATATCTACATTTTTAGACTTATTAAATAAATTATGCAAAACATAAGTGCACATCACGTCTATATGTACAAAATGATTAAACAGGGAAAAAAAACGAATTAACAAATGAAAAATTGCACGTTTGAACTTTCAAATACTCATTTGACTGCTTGAAGTTCTCACCTGAGCTATTCCACCCACAAACTTAGTCTTGACCACCACGTTGGCTTCATCTGCTTTGTCAAATGCTGCCTTCTGAGCAGCCCGCACCAAGTTATCCGACGCCTTCTTTACTGCGTTCCCAGCAATCTATTATAGAAAGAGATCAATTAAGAGCGGCCAATAGGACAACAACAAGACTGAACCTGTTCCATGTTATGAGAACTAGTTATTATTATATTGTTTGGAGAGCGTATTTACGGTACCTGGAGTCTCCTCATGGCCTCAGAGTCCTGGTCGGCCTTCACCTTACAGGCCACCAGCAGCTGGGCAGTGGAGGCCGCCACCTGTTTGGCTGAAGAGATGAGCTTCTCCTCACTCGCATGGCCTTGCACAGAAGCGTTGGCTGCCTCGCACAGGTTGCTGGTCGCTGCTGCAACCATACGCGCCTGGAAAAGAAAAACAGAAGTAGTAAGCAAAATTGTGCCTCAGTTAACCGTAAAATGGCCCTCTGCTACACACTCACAGCAGAGATGAGCCCCTGGGACCACTGTCCGTCGTCCACAGCGTTGGCGGGGATGAGGCCCACTTTGCCCTGAGCCACCAGCTCTCTCTGGGCAGCTGAGGCGGATTTGACCAAAGCGCTGGTGGCTGCAGCGATGGACTTGGCTGCCTCCAGGATCTGCTCCTCGAAATTCAGCGTCTCGTCCGCTTGCTGAGGGGGGAAGGAGACCAATCAGTCAGTATGTTAAATTCAGCACCACTCAGACTCCAGCTCAAATCATCTCTGATTGCTCCCAAATGTGACTAGGGTCACAATTAATCTATTTCCACAGAGCATTTTTCCAGTATACACATTTTTAAACTTTGGGATGGAAAAACTAACATCTAAATGTTGATTTTCCCATCTATACCGACACACGTGGTGACTAATAGGACTTCCAAAAGCTTTGAGCAGATACAAAGCAGCTGATAAGAAGCGAAGTGCAACAAAGGAAGAAACAAAAACTGCACACAAAGATTATCTGTCAGTATTATCACACATTCAATCATACTCAAGTCTGCCCGTTTAAAACATACACATTCACACCACAAGTCTGTAGACAGGGCGGGACACTGTAGGAATATGTTTGATATATAGTTGGGACTGAATAACAACCTAATATATCAAACATATCAGACAGAGCCCTGCAGAGAAGGCCTCCGGTGGTGGGAGCAGGCAGGGAAGAGGGGGAGGGGTTAACTGGGAGCCGGAGTACTTATACTGGGACAGGCTTTAGCTACAACTACCAGAGGACAGATGATGGGAGGGGGGAGATGATATAGAAGGGGTTTGGCGACGGAGATAAAACTAAAAGTAAAAAAATTATAATAATTGATTGTCTGTGATTTTTATGGAGAGTTCAAATTAAGACATTCTGGTGAGGTTGTGATTTTAAATCAAGGTCAAAGAAAATCTGATGGGAATGTTTGAAAAGGTGCACCCTTTCTATGAATGTACAAAAACAACAAAAACAGATGTTTCCAGACAAAAGGGAAATTGATAAAAGTAGAATATGCTTCGAAGCATTGCTACAAAGAAAATGTGTTAAATAAAAACTATATATTTTGAATGTGAGACATTCACGTGTAATGGAGAGCTTTCATGTTTTTATTTTTACTGAAGGATCTGGTTACTTCCTCCACCACTGCTAACTATCTATACTATGTGTTTTAATTACTGTCATGAAACAGTCTGATTTATGAGTCATAACTTCCTGTATCTTAATTAACATGTTCTTATGTGGTAAGTTTTGGCCTTTTTTCATGAAAGCTTTATTCTCCAAAACCATCTTTTCCCCCTCAACTGCTCTGTAACCCTCTTAGGAACAACTTAATGGTGAAATCACTATCTGCTTCACCTCTCCATACGCTGACATCATCCCTGTGAGTTACCGGTCCCGTGGTCACCCACCTTTGGCTTGGCTCGGGGTTTAAGCTGCTCCAGCTTCTTGGCCGCCGCTTCGATGGACGCCGCGGCTCCGAGCAGCTCCGTCTCTGCGATCACTGTTGGGTCCTCGGGGTCCACCCACTCGGAACCTGAGGCGCGCGTGCATACACGCAATTAAGATTTCAATTTGAAAACAGGATTTAAAAAAAAAAATACTTCACAAAGCAGTGTGTAGAAAAATCATGCCACACAACAACAACAACACACACACACACACACAAAATATAGAGTGCCACACATCACTGCATCCCATGCATAGCTGATGGAGGCCACAAACTGCCATTCACTGCAAATGGAGATGGAGTGATTGATTGAAAATGAGATGGCACATGAAAGGAAGCGCAATGGTTGTTTGCTGACTCAATGTACTTGAGAAGCCTGAGAGCAGCTGGATTTCAAAAGATTAAATGAATCAATGTTAGCGCCGAGGAGAGGAGGTGTCGAACAGCTCACAACTGGTGAGATAAGTCACAGTGCAGAAAACAATCCTAACTTACCTCCATCTGTAGCGAGAGAAAGAGGACAGGGATATTACCAAAAGACTGCTTAAAAGGAATGCTTCACTGTTATTTGGGAAATTAAAAGCGTTTTCTTTTATAGATGAAGTAGCCTCCTACTGGGGATTATAAACATGACAGATTTCGTTGGGAGCCTCATTAGTAAAAGGAATAGAAGTTATTGGAGTTCATCACATAAAACGTTGTAAAAGGAGTCAGTGTAAGAAGTGTGTGAGCCATTACCTTTCATGGCCTCAGCGCTCTGGATGAGCTCCGTGACGGCTCCCGCCACTCGTTTGGAGCAGGCTGCCAGCTGCTGCTTCTGATCTCCAGTGGGCCTCTGCAGGACCTACACACACACAAAACACACAACACACACACAATGAAGAAACACTATTGTAGTTCAGGAGGTACAGCGGGTTGGCTGGTAACCGCAAGATTCCTGGTTCGATCCCCGGCTCCTCCTAGCTGTGTGTCTGGCGTCCCTGAGAAAGACGCCTCACCCTAATTGCTCCTGACGAGCTGGCTGCCGCCCTGCGTGGTTGACTCTGCCGTCGGTGTGTGAATGTGTGTATGAGTGGGTGAATGTCAGTAATTACTGTAAAGCGCTTTGGATAAAAGCGCTATATAAATGAGGACCATTTACGTACTTGAAAAGACTGTACAACAGTAGTGTTTTTTTTTTTTATAACAAAATTATATTTTACTTGTATTAACCCCTGAAACTTTGTAAAGCTGAAAGTGTGTACAGTTGTGGACAAGCATAATTCAAAATCACAAAACGTTATCAATGGTTAAATTAATGTCCCCAAATATCTAAAGATATCAAATATATCAGGATGAAAAATGCATATAAAATGAAGCTTAATCTAGTTTACATCCATAAAAGCACAGCATCTTGGGTTTGAATTGTTCATTATTATACAGTTTCAAAGACCTGATGGAATAATCAGATACAAAATATGTAATGCATCAGATTACTTGCTTTCAAAGTGTACTGTCAAATAATTATCTCTATTTGAAAAAGATGTAGAGTGAAACTGAAGGACTAAGAATAAGACGTTAATGGTGAAAATCAGCCTGATGTATTTCAGCATAAGCAATAATCTAACATCGGAACTTGGTGGTTGCCATAAACACTTGTTGTCTTAGTTGTATGCATGTATTTCTGACACAATGTTCAACCTACGAATAGCACTTGTTCCAGTAGATCGATGTATCCAGTTGTGCACTCCGATCCGAACATCAGTGCTCTGTTCTTCACCTCCTCACTGACCTCTGGGTGGTAGGCTGCTTGCTGATGGATAGAAACAGATATGCTCCAGATTAAATCTATATTTCAGAAATGACGGTATGATACATGTTTGAATGTTTCTATTGGTACGGGGGAAAAAAAAAAAACACCTTGCAGGTGGTAAGCATGTCTGAAATGGCCTTGCGGCTGAGGTTGGCTGTATGAATGATGTCCTCCTGCCGGGCAGAGTTCCCTGCAGCCACTGCTTTAGCAGTTGCCATGGTGATGCCCTTGGTCATGCGAATGAACTCCTCAGGTGTGGTCGTCTTGTTCGGAGCATCCCTGGATTGAAACACCTGGGGGCGACAAAGTGGTCTCATTTGACAGGTAGTATATAAATTTGAGGAGACGGGTAAAGAAAAGAAAATGTAATCCGCATTTTAACAAAACTAAATCGAAGCTTTCTGAGTCAAACCCATTCTTGTTTTCAAGATGAGATTGGTTTAAGGCAAAAAGCCAAAATATTATTCCTGAATCCCCAAAAAGATCCCCGCTTGTCCTCACCGCCAACTCTTGTTTGATGCACTCAATTGTGGCCTCCAGTGCTCTGGTGCCCCGAGTGGCCTCGTCCTCTACGGCCTTGACCGTCTTCAGCAGGGACGTCACGTTGGTCACCATCACCTGACAGACAACATTACACAGCAATGGTGAGGCAGCACGAGAGCATGTTCATGCATCACGATGACCAGTGCAATTAGATCATGTCCATCAGAGTAGATGTCCTGGAAAGTATAGCTCAATGCATTTTATTTCACTGGAAAGAAAATAATAAGTTCATATTTGTTATATTGAGGCAATGGACAATGAATGAATATAAAAAATACAAACAAAGACAGCAAGTTTTGCTCATACTTTTGTATGATCGTGGATATAAGCCTCTATAATGTCCTTCCGTGGTTCAGGCATTGCACTACATCAAACTTGAAAGATAGGGGGCGCACAGCACCCATGCATGAAAGCCCATAGCCATCAAGACTTGAAGCTAAGGTCTAACAAATGAGTAACATTTTTTTTCACCTAAAATTGCATGTGAGACGTTATCAGCGGAAAGACTCGACACACTGAGCTGCTGCTGATTGTTTAAAATTTCACAGCTCAAGGTGATAATGAGTAGTCAGCAGTGTCATCGGTGGATTATGCTGCTTTGGAAAAGGTAGAATGCATATGTTTTAAAGCCAAGGATTCAGAATTTATCTTTGACAAAAATATCCCATATATCAACTTCCTGGCTATTTACATTACTGAGATGTATGAACAGGTTTGGTAATGGTAATGAGGGGTGCTGCATGACCCGGCCTGAGGAGGAGGATGTCTGCTATGAATACATACACAATATTCACTTAGATTACGTTTTAAAATACCCTTTTCATATCATCTTCGAGGGAAAATAATACAGAACATCATTGGGGGGGGAACAATATTTTATTATACTCATTTCAGATGTCCGTATTCAACTGCACCCAATCCCACTGGAGGCCTTTAAATTAGATGACATTGATTCAGGAACTGCCGACTCTGATCCCCTCACCTTGGCAGCGCTCTTCAGCTGGTACATAGACGGATCATCTGCTGCCTTGCCAGCGGCACACTTGGTGGCACTAATGAGCTCGGCCAGCGCCTTGGCCACGTCTTTGACAGCATTTATGAGTACCACCTAGGGGAAAGGACACACAGGTAGACCCAAATTTATTACAACCCAGCCTGGATAAAAAATAAAAATAAATACAAATAAAAAAATCTGGAAGGCTATTGCCATGCACGGCTCATTCTCCCATACCTCTGACAGCAGGCACAATGAATAAAAAGGCCAAACAGAAAGGGAAGAAAAACAAGACTCAGCTAACCTGTGTCTCAGGATCGTCAGCGCCGATACTGGCAGCTCCCAGTTTGACCACATCTGTGAGCTGGGTGATGGTTTTTGCGGAAGACTGGGCAGCCTGAGCCAACCTGTCCTGACCAGAAGCTGCACCGGACACCAGCATCTTCGTGTCCTCCACCAGAGCTTTGGCCGTCTTCAAAATGTTTTCCCTGAGAGAGACGATGTGGAGGCAGGAAAAAAGAAGGGAGTGTTAGATATTCTTTCAGTGACTGGAACTCTGATCTTACTCCAGCAGAAATAAATGTGTGTGTGTGAATCACAGTCATCAAGTTGATGCACACTGTCACACAACTCTTTTCCTATCAAAGTATTTGTACATCAAAGCTGGAGCAAACAGAAGGAGGATAGGTAAGACCATGTCACACGTCAAGTCTGTTCTTTCTCAAAACTCAACGAGAGAAATTGGAGGAAGCGGCTGCAAAGTTTCTTCTTGATTTTTAAGTGAGCCGCGTGACATAATTTGAGATAAAAAAGTGATTCCATTCCCTTTCATCCTGCCCCGGCAGGGCTTTCTCAACATTTTTTTTTTTGCCTTCATGCTTCTTCAGTGAGGTACAGTACAATTTCATTAACAATTATCTGTAAGGATCTAGGTCAATAAGTTTCGGTCATGACGCTGTGTAATGTGCCAAGTCTCGTCTTGCATCATAAGATATGTATGTCTTTGAAGTACTTGATTCATTCAAAAAACTAGTCTGACTAAGTTTATAACAAGGCAAATACAGGATTATGGAAACTTTGACTCAAATACAACCAGAATTATTTTTTAGCACCATGGGAATCCTGCCTACGAGTGGAGTCTTTAGTCAAGAGAAGGAAGCCTACAAGATGTGACACTTCCTCTCTCTTCCCAACCCTGAGGGTCATTTGTAGCTTATAACTCCAGAGACTTCCTCTGTTCACCAGCTCATATGTCATTTTGTCCGTTTCAGATGAAAGATAACCACAGGGAAAAACTAAAAGTCTCCAATCGAGTACTTGTAGACATAAGTGACGTCTCATACAACTGTATTTTTTTATTAAGACACACAACGTGGCACTTTTACAGCTCTCACCTGTGGTCAGCGAATGACTCGTCGTTCTCTGCGTTGAGTGTGCCGGCGGAGGCAAACATGATGGTGGTGTCCAGATCAGCGATGATGCCAGACACGGCGCTGGCGGCTGTGATGCAGGCCTGAGTGCCCTTGTTGCCTGCCTGGAGGGCTGAGAGCACCAAGGACACCTGAGGACACACATAGACACCTATAATCACACAGGGGGCAGATATCTGTACCCGAGGCAGACAGTAGTATCACTATTTTTTGGTTAGTTGGAGACAAGGCACTGCTGCTATAGATTCTGACAATCACTTCCACTTTGCATTGTTTGTGCTTTGCATCTCCTTGGAAGGTGATAAATAATGCATTCGACCAAGAAGCCCAGCACACTGGTCGCAAGAGGATTTAAAGAGTTGCTGCGACAGCAAAACACCACGTCAGTGCAGAGCAATGCACAACATCACTCATTCTATGGAACGAGTACATGTCAAACGGGTCTGGGCTCCATTTGTTTCCTTCACAGATGCCGGAGTAGCAGTAGAAATTGATTAACTGATGTTTCCGGACTTTTGACGTTTGGATTCTTATGTAAAAGAAATGATTGGTTTAGAGGAGGTTAATGAGCATGTTACACAGGTGACCCTGTTCTTTTCTTGTGGTGTTGCATGTTCGCCAATATACGGTAATATAATTTGTGCTAAAGTATGTATGTATATATATATATATATATATATATATATATATATATATATATATATATACTCTGAATTCAACACTCAGCCTTTGATGCTAAAGCATGCTGTTAGCTAAACGATCTTCCAAAAGCATAAATTCAGTAGGCATATGAAAATTATATGAATTATTGCACTAGGCCTTTTATATAGTTGATACCATGACAACAGAAGCACGCTAGTTAGTTTGGTGTTGATCATACTAGGTCGAGCAAGAAAACCTCCGGCCCTGAATGATTTGATATAACATAATAAACTATTTCAAGATTGAAGAAAAGTGATGTATTGAGTAATGAAAGGGGCATCTTAGATTATCAATACATGATAACAATAAATAAATAAATTGGATATTAGCTGAAACCAAAAACAAAAAATTCAAATCAAGCTCTTTTAATGATGCGGTAATACCTTCTCTGTGACTGCGCGGGCACATTCAATGAGCTCTCGTTTGGTGAAGCCATCAGAGGGAGTGATCTGCACAGATCCAGCCTTCTGAACGAGGAAGATGCAGCCGTGTCCCAGCTCCTGCACTCGAGTCTTGATCTGGAAACCAATCTGGATAACAGAGAACACAGTGCAACACAAATTTATTGAGCAATTATCCTTATTGTTATTAATAATAATAATAATAATAATAATATTTATTTTACCTCTTCTGGCTCTGCTGTGTGAGCAGCCAGTCGTCCCTGCACGGCCAGCTGGCTGTAGTCCACGGTCACCTGAGAGGCCAGGCCTCCCAGCTC
Source organism: Eutrigla gurnardus (assembly GCF_963514095.1). Taxonomy (NCBI): domain Eukaryota; kingdom Metazoa; phylum Chordata; class Actinopteri; order Perciformes; family Triglidae; genus Eutrigla; species Eutrigla gurnardus. Next base: position 23,151,072 of record NC_139915.1, on the reverse strand, counting down.
ATCTGGACAGGTCACCGATTTGGTCATCTGAGGGATAAACACAGACTCACTGTCAGTCCAGACTGAAACGCACATGTTTACACGACTTACCAACATTTTATTCACAAGTCACAGTCACATTTCCGAAACAATTTAAACAATAATTAGGAAGCCTTACCATTTCCTGAGCGGTGACAGCAATAGCCTTAGAGTGTTTCACCATACTGGTCTGGTAATCTACAAATGAGCCATCTGGTTCAGGTGGTGTACCTTCATCCAGCTAAAGAAAAGACGCATACACAGTTAGAACGGTATGGAAATATTAATTTTAGGCATGATTGGTTTGTCCTTCACAAAAAGGTACAAACATATTCAAACAAGAAGACAATCAATCATTCAGCTCATAAATTGCAGTGTCGTTAAATCTAATCTTCCTTCAATTATAATAATTGTGCTACGTGTGCGGGCATAAGTTCACCTGCAGACCGTCATTAATGCGATTTTACATTCAAATAAACACTCGGAATGAATGATAAACACTCATTATATATTATCCACCAAACCTGCTCTGTAATTACAGCTTGAAAACAGCATCAGGTACAAAAAGCTGAGGAGGCGCTGAGATGCCGCCATGTGGGGAAAAGCATGCTGGTGCAAGAAATTAATCTACAATATCACAAGTACATGATGTTCACTTAACCTGCCGAGTGAAAAAACGCCTTTGAATCTACAGTCTTCACTAAGTGGCTAAAAGTTCATCAGAAAATCCCTTAAATTCACATCTGCAGAGAGTGACCATTATGTTGATGGATAATCTAAGAGGATTATCTCCTTTTAGGCAACTACTGACGCGCTCATGCTGAGTGACATGTGGGGACACACACACACACGCGCGCAGACGCGCACACACACACACACACACACACACACACACACACACACACACACACACACACACACACACACACACACACACACACACACACACACACACACACACACACACACACACACACACACACACACAGAACCACTTTCATTAATTATCCATGACGTCCCACACAAAGGTGATGCAGAGATGCTGTTCCCTCTGGCGACTCACACCCGAGGCACTTTTTTCACCTCGGCGATAAGTCTCACTCAGAAAGGCGAGGCGGGACGTAATTACTTGATTCTGGCTGTACTTGCGATAAAAGGCTTTTTCTGGCTTCACAACTTACACGTTTGCCAATAGTAAGACTGTTAATTGGGAGATGATCTAAAGGCCTAACACAGGCTGAGAGTTGCTGTGTGACAGTCGATTTCCCTCTGCGTTAATGGAATGTATTAATATGCTAAACAGTGACTTTGTATGGTGCCTAGGAGACACTGAGGTTGTAGTCAAGACGTTACAAACAGGAACTGGTAATCAGAAAATGAACAAAGAAAATCTGCATCCATTGCTTCTAACTGATTTATTCCACTCGTTTACACAATGCTAGTATGGCTCTATCCATTGTGGCCCTTGCCAAAACAGGATATGCAATTTTCCAACATTTTTAAATGATGCTGAAATGGTACTGTGATGTGTAGTTGAAGGTAACCACTACTCCATCCTCACTTAATTTCATCAGTGCAGCAAGACGTGTAAAACGAGCAATGGGTGTTGAGCTTCGCTGCTTATGTGGATGGAGATGATGACGTCTGTAGCTGCTCTTTAAATCAAAGAACCGGATCATTTGAATTGATTTGACCCATCATAATCTTGGTATCCAGGTAAATGGAAATCTACCAGCCATGTTCTGGCGTGTGCCCTGCCCCCAAACATCCTGCGAGATACATCACCCACCTTTGCCATGGCCTCAGCGATCGACTCCACCATTCCTCCCACCATTCCCACTTCACTGGCAGCCTCATTCAGTGTCACCATGATGTCATCAACTGCTTCCTTCATGAGCTGGGCTGCCTCTGCTATGGCATCATGGGTATGGGATGCCTGCGAAGCGTGACACAAGGATTTTGCGTGTTATATATTAGATTATTGTTATGTGTCACAACACCAAAGGCAAATTGCTTGAATGTGAAAACCTGGAGCAACAACACATAAGAAAGAGCTCCAGTAGTTGTACCTTCGGGTTTCCTCCACCCTCCTTGGCAGCATAGAGCATCTGAAGGGCAGACTCCGCCAGGGTCTTAGTTTGGTCCAGGAAAGTCATTTGTTGCTGGTGGTCCCTCAGCTTGGACGTCACACCCACAGAGGCTCTGATCAGCGGTTCAAAGTAACGCGCCAACTGGATCACCTGAGGCAAAGGGCGAACGGTTTTAATGAGGTCTGTGATGAATTTGAGCAATTGCTACATTTCCAAATGGACAAGAAGAGTTATAGTAAGTCTATGAACAGCATCAATGATCATTAAAGAGAGGGGAGAGCATTTAGAGATATCTACTAAGAAAGTGCATTGCCAACTAAGCAAAAAATATATAAAATAAAGTATATAATATGTTAATTTATTGATAGAGGTATTGCTGTGATAATGGTCCCAATACTCATACTGCTTACCACTAAAGAAGTTTTAATGTTCTGCTCAACAGCTACAGTATTTAGGTAAAGTAATTAACTCCCTGTCCCATATACCTTGTGTCCTAGTTGGGAAGCTTCGCCTCTGGCAGCGGTGGAAACGGGGTCAATTAAGTAGCCAATTTCCTGCACAGTGGACGTCAGCTGCTCTTGTAGGGCCTTAAGAGAGGGAATAAAGAGATATTAGTTTTCGTTTTGCTTTTATTGTCAGAGAGGAACGTTCAAAATGGTCAGCTGCAAAAGAAAAAGCCCCTAGGCAGGGAACTAAACGCGGAAATATTTGCCCCAAGCTACTCTCGTTTCTCACATGCAAGCTTAAGCTCTTTATAATGCAACAAGGGGTATAAGCATCCAGTCGGATCCAAACTGTACTGTTGGTCTGCTGCTGGACAATCAATAAAAACACTGCTTTGCACAGCAGAAACTTTTTAAAACGAGACTAAATCCTGATTTCCATTTAATGAGCTGTCTGTGACCTAGAATAGACAGAAACCTAATTAAAAACACCAATATTAGATCCACAATTTAAAAAGAGACAGAAAGCTACAAACTAGACTAGACTATAAAAAGAAACAATTTCACTCGAATACTGACGGAGGCAAAGTAAGAAAAAAAGTGAGAGATGGAGATAAACAACCAGTGAAGGACAAATAAACAGAGACAAATGCAAACAGGGATAGATACCAGTGGTTGTCTGTGAAAAATATAAAGGCTTACCTCCAGTGAGATGTCTTCCCTGCTGGCTAAGTTCTGGCTCACTGCTGCCAAAGAGGCCTGCTCAATGTCCCGGATACATTTGTTGATGTTATCAATTGACGAGTCGCACTCCCGCTGGCCTGGGGCCTTGTCCCTGAGAATAAAACGGGAACAGGAAGAGGACAGAAACAGAAAGAAATCATATTCATGGAAACAGAAATGAGCAAAAAGGTTGAAGGATGATGTATAGAAGAAAAATGGGACAGAACAGGCGACAGAGAAAAGGGAAATAAGACATCGGAAGACAGGAAGAGAGAGAAGTGTAAACGTTAAAACACAAGACAGGATCCAGGATGTCTCTTTAACAGGTTCCCTACTGCTTTCTCATCTCATTGCTCCTCAGGACGCACAGCTGAAATGCGGTCTGTAGGGTCTCCTCACTTCACAGGGAGATCAAGCTGGGCAGCCAAATTAGCTTCGAAGCCTCTGAGCGGTCTGGGGCGCCGGCCACATCGGCAGAATTAGTATAGTTAAACATCCATTTCCATGCATGGCAGCGGCCTGGAAGTAAAACTGCAATAAAACCTCAACCTATGCGTGTAATGGGACTTACAAAGTTACAGGGTTGACTTTTTGAGTTCATTCCTATTTGTGTTCTCTGGAAAACACAGTGTATGACTGAATGCTATTAAAAAGGCGAAGGTGAAATGCCCAGAATTCAATTTGCAGTCTAAAATGTGACATTGCGATGAGGCCATCAGAATTCGAGATGGTAAGCTGGCTGTGGGTGAAAACTATGTGCAGATGCTCTGAGCCAAACAGGACCCTTAAAATTCAGCTTGTTGTTTGACTCCGGAAATTGGTTTCTCATGGGCATCAGTTTTGTCCTGATCAAGGTCAAGTACAAAAGGAGTGAAAGAGGAGATTAAAAAGTTACTCTCCGGGGGTAGAAGAACAACAATTTATCATGCTGTGGTTCAGCATTTGTACCACAGTTTTATATTACTGAGTTTTGTGGGTGCTGGTAAGGCAAGGCAAGGCAAGGCAAATTTATTTATATAGCACCATTCGTACAAGCAGCAATTCATAGTGAGCAGATTTTTGTGCTAAGCTAACCAGATTTACCATGCTGTGGTGAGTGGTTGATTATGTAGCATCAGACAAACTGTTCCTTTCAAGTTGAGATACTGTATTTGCATCCCATTCGTTACATCAGAATAAATTCCCGCTCACTAACCGGATAGCTGTGATGAGACTCTTGATGGAGTCGGACACGGTGCGAGAGTGACCAGCCAGGACGGACCAGGTGGGCGGGTCTTTGGGGTTGATAACCAATGAGCGTGCAGTCTTGAGCAGGTAGGTGGAGCTGTCTAGCATGGAGCATGCTGATTGGAGGATGGGCTCCTGTGCTGCAAAGCCCTACAGAAAAACAAAAGTGAACTTCAGTGAGAACACATAAAAAAATATATTAATTTATTCCAATATTATTTTTTAAACAAATGGTGCTATTTGCTGTAAAACATCTTTTGACGCAATATATATGCGATGGACACTACAAACTAATCACGTGGTCGTACCTCGTTGCTGATTTGAGCTGGGACACTGGCAAACTCCGGGTTGGAAGCAAACGCCGTCAGGTTTTCAACCGCCTCTATTAGCGGCGCCGTGGCAACACGGCACTTGCTCCTGTTCTCATCTGAGAAATCCCCATCTAAAGCCTACACAGTGTGAGAGGGGGGTGTGGAGGTTCATGAGACACATCAGATCAAGCTCAAGAGCCAATTAAAGTGTGTAACACAAGAGTAAACAACTAAATAAATCATTGACAGACATTCGGTAGAAATTATTTGTGGGAATAAATATGAGCCGATATGAATCACAAATGTTTCAGAACCCACACAGAGAAATAATTCAAATCCTCCAACATCAATCAGAAAAGGACATTACTGTCAAACCTTAATCCACATCTGTGCTGTAGTGAGCCAATTAGGGGACGGAGCCAACCTTTTGACTGGCGGAGAAATCCTACCTTGATGGTTTTCACTAGGTTGGCGGTGCTGTTGGCCACCTCCTTGGCAGACTGTACAAAGTGCCTCTTGGCAACTGGGTTGGTTGTCTTGGAGGAAGCCAGGCGGCAGGCGTTGCACAGCGCCGAGGTGTGCTTAGCGACAATGGTGGCTGCAGAGAGCACCTGCCACAATATAAACAACAAGCTGTTAAATCAGTCGGACCAACATAGGCATCCACTCAAACTGAAGCTAAAACCTGAACAGTGACTTATGTAAGAATGCGTAGGGGGTGGCACATAATTAGGTAAAAAAACAGTTGCTTCATCAACAAAGAATGTTGTTGGAGAAGATAAATGTGATAATGAGGTAAATAGTGAATTTTCCGGCCTGCAGTGAATGTGTCTGGTGACACAGTTTGACGCTTCTGCAAAAGGTGTTTGTATACAATATACAATTCTGGAGTGTATAAAAAGATGGCTGTGTCAACTTCAATATTTTGAAGAAAATCTTATTTTTATTCTATTTTGCCTATCATGAGCTTAAATTGCTTCATCTTATTTTTGACAAGTGGTTCAGGTGTACTATACCAAAGGAGTGTTCATAATGTCAGCATAAAGACAGGATTTAGGGATATTTTTCATACAACAACAACATGATAGGATATCTGCATGTACCCTGAGCAATAAAACGAACAATAACCACAGCCATAAAAACAATCTTAGCATCTAACCTGATAATAAATCATACTGTGAACCATCTCTGCAGTTAATCAAAGACACCCATCTGATCACACTGCCAACACCTAATCCTGTTATAATGAAGATCAGACTGAAAGGGTTTCAGATGACTGCATGTACCTGGGAGGGACTACTGTCGGGGTCTACAAGGTTCTGACAGGCCATCTGGATTGCCTGGTTGGCTTTGGCAAACTGGATGGGATCCACCAACCCCTGGTGCCCTGCCTGACTGTTGGGATCAGATACACCCACCAAGTATGAGGCCTGTGGAGAAAAACAAATAAACCTCACGGCATCAGTATGCACCAGCATTGCCACTACCAACATAAATATTTTTGTTCCTCCACTCTCTGTACCTGTCCCGCAGCTTCAGTGAGGCCACACAGGGCTTTTGAGGCAGATCCTACACAGTCTCCAAACGCCGGCACATCTCCAGTCTTGCAGTTTTGAGAAATACCTGCCATGGACTCTCCCAGGACCTGGACGGGACACAGAGCAGCAGGCCGGTGGAACAAAGAGAGGAATGGTTAGGCTCTGTGTGTGTGTGCGTGTGTCGACTGATTGATCTGCAGGCCTACCTTGGAGTTCTCCATCACACTCTCGATGCAGTCGAAGTAGGAGAGGTCGCTGACCGGCTCGTTGGGATTGTCCAGCATTCCTCTTACAGCCTGTGAGATGAGATGAATGCCAAATGAGAGATTTAGTAGAAATGTCCTAAACTCATCATCATCATTGTCCCCGTTTGGTCACAAGGTTGTAAAGTTGTGTTTACCTCCAACTCTCTCAAGGCGTTGTCACACTCATTCTGGCCAGGAGCCTGCTGTGTACACAGTGTGATCAGCTGGTTAATGCTGTCAGTCACTGCTCTGGAACAAACAACAGAGAAACAAAATATTTAATGAATAAATCACACCTTAGTCATTGATGGTGTATGGTACGCATGTAATGGAGGCTTTGATATGTGTGTATTTACTGGAGGTTTTTCGGCATTAATAATGAATCCTGTATTTGCATCCTTGTATACATCTGTGTGCCTGTTGTGGTGTGTGCAGGCGTATACAGTTCATCAGCACATGTTTAATATTCCTCGTGTAATAGAGAACATTCCATCAACGTATTAATCAGGCTGCATCTTAAACATTTTAAAAAAGGGACTATCTAGCAGTATTAAAGAAATATTAGAAACAAAACCATAAAAACCTTGCAGCAGCAGCTAGCAGGTTCTTGGCATTTGCTGCTGCAGGGTCTACAGACAGACTTTTAGCGGCCAACAGCAGCTTGCTAGAAGCCATCGAGATGTTCTTCAGGTTACCAATCACCTGCACCTGGTCGTCCTTTTTCTGAAATGACACATAACACAATCACACACAAGAATCTGAAATCCGACTGTGTCCACATCTGAATGGTAATTTGTAAACTGATATGCATTTAAAAAATATTCTCAACCAACAAAACCGACCTGGGTGTGGCCAGCCATCTCTATACCAGCATCCAGGAACTCATCAAAGTCTTCGCTGAACTTTCCGGAGGCCACCGCCAGCTGGCTGCTGGAGCCTCTGGAGGCGTGGACCACGTCGCCTGCCGACTGGTTCAGCTCTGCTGCCGTTTGGTTCAGCCCGCTCTGGGCCTCCTGGAAGGACTTGGAAACCGGGGGGATCTGAAGGGAGGACATGGAGAAGGAGATCATGATGCAAGAAGGTAAGTCAACAACCACAATGCCAGTTAATTGTAAACTGTGGATAATCTATTGAGTCAATTTCACTTTCATCTTGTATGTGCAGTTATCCTGGGACATTCCTCATGGATCTTTTTGTTACGGGGCATTTAAAAAGGCACACATGATGCTGATTTTGCCAGTAGAGGTCTGGTGAGTCACAGACCCAACTCACAGTTTCAATCAGCAGCTTCTTGCTGGCCTCCCCGATGCTCTTGAGAGCCATGTCCACATCCTTCTGGCCCGGCAGACAGTTGACACAGTTATTCAGGGAATGAGACACAGCCTTGGCCACCTGGAACACACAGCAGGACCACAGTGGACTTGTTAGGAGGGTTTTATTTAAACACAGACACAAAGAAATTCAAATGAGAGAGAACATGGCAGAATAATTTGTATCACCAACACATCACAAACTAGGTTGTCACATCACACAGGCCCAAACAGAAGCACATGAAACATGAAAGGGACCTTAGTGAAGCAAAGAAAACCTTCTTAACCTCATTTTATATTGCAATTTCAAATTGAAAAGTACTCTAACAAGTATTCCATCCATCGTCCGCCGCTTATCCTGTATTCAGGGTCTCGGAGAGGCTGGAGCAGGGCTGACAACTCTAACAAGTATTATAAAAGATAAAAAAGTATTTTTTTAAGATAGAAAGAAAAAAGAAAAGAAATACAACCTAATTTGTGTTTTTTCCTGCATTGCTAGAAACATAACAATTTTGTGGAGAAAACATGAGGGCAAGATGTAAATAATTAAGGTACTTGGCCTATAAATGTGCCACCAGGTTTCTTGTAGAAGTCCCTTGCTACATTTGACAGGTGTTCACTTTCATGTATCCCTGAGCAGATTGTGTCATTCATCTGGCTCAGAAGAAAATATTAATTATACTGAGCAAAGATAGAAGCTATATTGGGCAAAAGAGATGACTTTCCTTTCAAGTTAATTTGGACGCTTGTTTGAACTTCTTACAAAAAGGAACAGATTCTACTTACTCACCTTTAAAAGTCACATTACTTCCATGGAAAACAGAGAATTCAATGAGTTGTATGAAAATTCTTAGCATCATCTTTCTTTTAAAGTCCAAATTCAGACGCATCATGTTTGATGTGTCTTGAACTAAAAATGTAACTGTAATAATAAAACATTCATGTACATGATGAGAAAAATATGAAATGTCCTCAAATTAACTGGAATGGAGGGTGGAGAAGATGAGGAACTGAAGAATCGCAGTGATATAAGATGGTGTTAATGCAGCGGTGTGACAGAAAGATGAAGGACTGAGCCTTCCAGCCTGCAGCATCAACAGTCACCCATCGTGTTAAATAGGACAGACGTGAAGAAAAGACTATCCCCAGCTGAACCGTCTCACCTGCGCCAGCCTCTGTTGACTCTCAGCGTCTCCTTGGGAAATCAGTGCCTGCTTGGCCTCGTGAATGAGAAGCGCAGAGCCCTCCATAACGTCACGGGCTGAGTCCAGCATGGCAGCGGCAGCCTGCGGGTCTGTGGTGGAGGCAGCGACGCCACGGGCCGCCTGGGCCAGCGTTCTCAGGGCCTGAGCCGTCTCCCTGGCTGCTATACCTACACACAGCACCAGAGGTAACAGAGAGTACAGATTATTATCAAAAACGTATGTCGGGGGCCTTATGGATCTTTTTATGTCAAGATAATGTCACCGTCATGTACTCATTTTAAAATTCTAAGGCCTGCCAGCCTGTTTGCAAAGAAAGTATTTCCTCAGGTTTTCCACAGGCAGGAACCGGCAACAAATGTCCCATGAGAAATTGGACATCTCATTTTCAACAAATCAGTTGGATGGGATAAACCAAATTAATGAATGAAGGCATGTTATATGGAGCAGTTAATAAGATGACTTAAGGAAAGTAAAGCAGGTTCCAGGCCATAGGAGCATTTCAGGTTCTATGGAAACAATGTGCTGTATTTCAATCAAGTACACATAATGAAAAGTGTGTGGAAAACCCATTTTTACAAACAAGTTCCAGGTTAGTATATTAAAAAGCCCCTTGTCCGACTGCATCATACTATTTAGAGCACTATGTGACATCAGGAATATATAGAACAAATATGAACAGATTTCTAATTGTATAATTCCACAGTCATGTGAAAAAGAGAAAGAGGCTAGCTAAATGTTTCTGGCAGTGAACGCACATTTAGTCCATAGAAGAATAAGACCTTAGGAATCAATGCTCATGGTGGCTGTTGAGATTGTGCATGTTCACAGCAAAAGATGGACAAGACAAAAGAGTCAAGAGATACGTTGATTCAAAAAGTGAAAAGCGGGTGAAGTTGCATCAGCAGTACCAACCTGTGAAGTGTTCGTTTCCTTGTGCAGCACAGGTTAGCAGCTGAGCCATGGAGGACCCCACTGACTTTGAGGTGCTGCCCAGATCCTGAGCACACTTCTCCAACTAAAGCAGAATGAACGGGGGCAATTAGACAGCAGCTTTATATCTAACTAAATATGAGAGGACCCTGCTTCCGGTATGTTGGGTTTGGAAAAACGAATCCTGAGTGAATCTTACAGGTCTAGAAAAAACCCCATCTCTTACTGATTCTCCAGGAAGTGGTTTCAGTTGGGCATTAACAGCAGCCAGCATGGCATCTTGCAGCTCACTTCTCAGGGTCTGAATGGCTGTGAGTGCAGAGTCGATCTCCATGGGGCCGCAGGCTTCATGAGCCTAGAAAAATAAAGGACATCTCAATAAAGGACAATCACAATTCACACAGTTACATGGCTTATAACTTATGTTTCACATTTGTAAGTAGTAATAATAATAATAATATAATAATATAATCAAATATATATTTTTTGTCAGTTTCAGCTCATTTTAAACTCAAGACAAACAAACAAACATACTTGAGAAAGGTGCATTCAACTTGTTACATGTCACTTTTGTGCAGTTTACACTTCTGCAAAATCTGACGTGGACTAAGCAGTAAATACACGCGCCGTGATTTAAACCATGTTTAGTGGACATAGTGTCTTTCCAGAATGATGTCACTCTATTAGGTTTATCTTCGCATGTAAAATGCAGACGTCCTGCGTGCGCTGCCACATATGTGAGTGCCTCTGTGTTTTCTGTGCTCTACCTTCTGTGCAGACGTCCTCAGCTCAGCCAGGCAGGTGGCCAGGTTCTTGGCACACTGACCCAGTTGCATGGCTGCAGCCTGATCGGTCACCGTGGGAACGGATGACTTGGCTGAGGTCACCATCTTACTACCGGGCTGCAGAGTGGAAAAGAAAAAAGTAGAAAAATAAGAATTATATTTCCCTTCGAGCAACTACTATGGAAAACTATACGTTGTTCTTGGCAACAGCAAGAACATTTTCAACCTGAGCGATGTGGAAATAAAGTTTTTACAATCTACCCTCCAGCAAAGCTGAGAAACGTTATATTTTGTGTGTGTGTGTGTGTGTGTGTGTGTGTGTGTGTGTGTGTGTGTGTGTGTGTGTGTTGTGTGTGTGTGTGTGCGCACTGCACCTGTAAGAAGTTCTGGCTGGCAATGATGAGTGCTAGTTGTGCACTGAGGTCCTCTGGTTTGGCCTGACTGCCGCGCACCCCCTGGACCAGCTGTGGGATGTGGTCCGCCACTGCCTGAGCACAAAAATAAAATACTGTGAAGTACACATTTTAAATACTTCATAAAATAGGAACAATGGACCAAACCAGGAAGTAAATGGCACCCGACTGCCAGCATCCTCACCTTGCAGCTCTGCACCAGCTGCTGGTGAGCAGCAGTGTTCTTGTTGGACGCGGCAGCATTCTGAGCAGCAGCGATGGTCTGTGTGGCTGCAGCAGCAGCTTGCTTGGCAGCATTCTGAGGAATATAAAAGACTCATAAAAGATATCCGCATGTTTGATATGGTTCAACAGTAGCTCTCTGCCTGTCTCTGTATCAGTCTCTCCTGCATTTAAAGCAAAGACTTCTTAGGTCACATGTGGGCTTTTGAATCTGGATGTTCATAATAATCTCCTGTCGAGTTTATGAAAAGGACAAGGAACCTCTTAGGCATTTAAAGTGTGTAGCAAGTGCTTAAACCTGTTAATGCGTTTAATATTTTAGCCTGAAGACAAATTGAAGCTATGAGTCAAATAACCCTGAGGCTCCTTTCGATCCATTTTGAGGAAAACTCACTATTTTTCCTATTTCAGAACCGCATAAAAGAAATTACAACGAAGCTGAATCCATCAAGAAATGCTGACATTTAATGTTGAAAGACATGCTGCTGACATCAACATCCATCACTTGCCGATCGTGCCATGTGATGCCTCCACTTACTGATAGACAGTCACGTTTCCTAAAATCTGGGCTTTGTCCTAAAATCTTTAGAGACGGTGGTATTTAGGATTGGTCTCGGTGTTAACATAATGTTTTATTGCAAGTACTTTCACATTCCTCTTCGTGAAGGAGCTATTTCTCTTGGGACAAAGTATGTTAAAGGTTAAGCCGGCATCACTGACCTCCAGTCTGTTAATCAGCTTCTTCTTAATGGCATTCTGAGCAGCAGCGTTGGTGGCCACACGCAGCCCCTCTGCAGCCTCCCTCAGTCTCTGCTGCTGGTCCTCATTCTCTGGGTACGCCGCCGCACCCTGTGAACACACACAACACACAACACACAACACACACACACAGATCAGCAAATACACGACGACAGGTGAGCAGGGTAGGAAAACAGCCGGTGTATGGGTTAGCATTATCATTCCTAAATGAACATGTTGAGCCATGCGAGTCATTTTAGAGCATCTAATCAGTGGTCACTCAAACCACTGCACTAAAACTCAACTGCAGCTTCATCCCTTCTTCATTCAAGGCCAAGTGTCAAGAGATGCTATTTATTCATATTAGCAAGCAGCTCCATTTGTTTTCCGTTTATGAGTCCAGCGGTGCAAGTTTACTAGGTTCAGCAGAGACTGATAAACACCTCTGTGTCTCCTGCTGTCTGAGAGACAGCTTATGAATGCAGCTACTATAATGCACAGAGAGATGAGTGTGTGTGTGCTACTTAAAACCAGTGTCATTAAGGAAATGTTGAACCCCTCACAGGGCTCCAGACTGCGACCAAATGGTCGCATTTTGCGACTTAAATCTGTGACAGTGCGAGTAAATTTTTAATCTACTCGCGCATGCGCGACCAGTAAATTTGCTGTTTTTTTTTTTTTTTTGCTGACAAACTTACAGCCCACTAGTTGGCGGTAATGCAAAAATGAGCTGGTTTGCCAACCGACATTAACTCCAAAAGAAGAAGAAAGGAGACGGCTGGCCAATGTGCGTGAGAGCGGGGGGGCGAATGACCACTGTGATAGGCTAATATGTGAAAAGAGGCGGTTCTTTGGGGTTATCGCGCGAATCCACAGATTTCACATACCGGCATCAAAACAATGGACAATGGCGGCGAAGCGGACTATCAGCTCGTACTTTCTACCCAGTTGTGTTAAACATAATGGGCCCTAGTTTCGTAGACCAGGCGCAGTGAGCTTTCAGTGCACCTGCGCCGCGCCGACGGGGTGTGTCCGCCTGGACTTTGCAAGTTTCGTGCACCGCGCAGGCTCGCGCAGGCACACCTCCCGTCTCGCCCACCGGCGCAAGTGGGAAAGAGGGAGGAGAAGAAGGCGTGAGTGGGAGACGAGGAGGAGACGAGGCGTGGACTGGGATTAATACAGCCGATTCAGATCTTCACCAATCAAATGAGCTCCTCTCCTCTCCTTTAATGCGTTAGGGGAGGTTCAGTGCAAGTTCCGTCACTTGACAACCCGATGACAGAAGCAGCGCCGCCGCTGTGCGTGCGTATCATAATAATAACAATGCCCATATTATAAAAAACAGGAGAGAGAGAGAGGGAGATGTTTTGGTCCGAGAGGCTGAGTTGCCGTTACGCGTGCCATCCGCCTTTGATCTGACGTCAGATGTGACGGGACAATCTATATAGATATACATTCATGTGTTGATTCAATTAGTTGCATTAAATAGTGTTTGTTGTGATTATTTATTGCATTTAAATGTGCCTGGAACTGTGGAAACCTGCCTGTGAGGTCTCGGTGATGTGTACGCACTGCGCGCAGTCAGCCAAACTTCCACTCCGCCAGCTGTGATTCGCATTGAATGAATGGACTTTATTTACGCCTTGCGCCGAAAGTAGACCAGGTTGGAGCTGGCGAGCTTTCAGCGCAGTCTCGGCGAGGCTTTTTGCCACGAAACTTCCGCTACGCCAAGCTGAATCTGTGACGCCTCCCCCTGCTGCGCCGCCACACCCATCTTGGCGCAGGCGATCCACCAAACTGCCAAACTGACCGTGCGCAAGGCTGCGCGGGTCGAAACTTGCATTGCGCCGGCTCCGCCACCCTGCGCCGCCCTGCGCTGCGCCACGAAACTAGGGCCCAATGTTCCGGAGGACACAAACGTCGAGAATGAGTCCGACTCAGACTGTGAGGAGACGGTCGTGGCGAAAAACGCCTGTTTAACTGGTTAATGTTGTTAAAACTGTTGCACAATAAAATATGAATTTATAAGATTGTAGTTTCTGCATTTATTGTCAAAGCATTTATCAGTAATACAGTGAAAATTATAGGAAAACTTTGCAAGTCGATTTCGGTGTGCGCTCCTAAATTTTCTGCTTGCGCCCCTAAAATTTTAAGTTAGGGGCCACTGTGCTCCTAGTGAAAAATGTTAGTCTGGAGCCCTGCCTCAGAGTCACCACAGACATAGATATCACTATGAATAAGGCACACAGATGTCAAATGCTTCAAGACAGTAATTGCACCTGTATCGGTCTGTTGGCAACTGCTGAAACCATGTAAAATTGAACAGCTCATTTGCATAACAACAACAAAAAAAGTGCTGCTTTCCAGAGGAAGTGACAAGATATGAAATGCGAGAGAATTCATAATGGGGAACTAGCCTTTAAAATACAATACATGTCAAATAAGTGTCTCGCTAAAACAAATCATAACCGGACATGGGCTTTATCAAAAGAGCATAAACACAGTCAGCTGTAAAACATAAAGTCCAAAAACTCCAACTGCAGTGCACACTCAATCAATCAGTTACCATGGCAACGGCCGGGTGAAGTGTCAGCCTCCACCGACACAGATAAATGTACATCTGCGGCGGCGGAAAGTCTGGCATCAAACTCGACCATCAAACCAGCTGGAGGGCGTCATTTAATTTCCATGGTGGAAGTGGAGAGTTATTAATATCAGTGTGCGATTCGGCAGACAGATAATGAGAGTGATACAGAGAGACGGCAGATAAATAGTTTGGACGGAGGAAAAGGAGTCCTCCAGCAGCCCAGGAAGAGAGAGAGAGTTTGAGCTCTTAATCACGTTATGCTGGAAACTCGAGGGGAACTTTAAACGCTGCATGGATTGAAATATTTTAACCCTGTAATTTAGTTTTTAGATTTTATTTATTTTATGCTCAGATGTCTTCATAGGCTAATTTCTGGCCATTGCTGTTTAAAACCATAATTCCAAAAACATTGCTATTAATTCAAAGGTTTGGCAGCTTCAAGTGGCCTTTGGTATGCTCTATGGCAAATAATGCAAAGCCCAAATATGTGTTGACCCATTCCTGACATCCTGCAGCTGCTACATAGAGTAAATCATTGAAAATAAAAACACATTTCTCAGTAATACCTAAGATCTTTGTATTCAGACAAATCTAATTAGAAAAGAAAAAAAAAATATCTGCAAACCCATAAAATCAATCATTTGTCAATATTTGAAAACGCTTGAAAAAATCTATCATTAAATCCTTTTCACCAACACACCTTGGAAATCAGGCGTTTCAAAATTAAAGATCTGCCCACGTCCTATTTTCTTTATTAAAAAAAGTTTTAAAAGGTTACCTTTGCCGTCATTGTAAAGGTCACCCTAAGAAATGTCACTTCACTAATTAAAACTTTTTTAATTTCACCCAAAATATTTCTTTCGGTGGAATGTTTTGGACTAAACCCATTTTCAAAGCAGCTCTTTAGTTAAGCAAACATAATAAATTAATTTAATATAATATGCTCTGTGTCTCACATGTTGCTTACCTTTGCTGCCTCCACCATCCTCGCAGTGGCGTCAGCAAGCAATTTAGCCGCTGCCAGCAGCTTCTTAGAATTGTCCACGTCCACCTCGGCCTCAGCGTCCGACCTCATGGCATTCACCAGGTCTGAGGTGGCCTGGGCCAGCACCCGAGCCTGACGAACCATCTCTCCTAAAACCAGATTCCAGAGGATAGAGGGAGTTTAGAGGCGAGTGGGAGGAGAGATATGACAAAATTAGATTAATGGATGAGTCATACTAATAAGAGACTGAGCGTATTAACACCGCAATGTGTTCATTTAACCGCATCGCTCTATCAATTTGATGAAAATCCTCCTGGGTTCATAGGACAAAAAAAAAAAAACTAACATCTTAATTTCTTTAACCTCTTGCAATAATAATCGCACTATGCTTGATGACTGTTTTCATGCATGATGGGTATAACGATGCAATGCTGGCAAATCCTAGTGGAGCAAATAAATATTCAACACCATCTCATTTTGTATCTGAAATTCAAGGCTTTCTTCTTAAAATGACAGTACGTTGACTCATGTTGTGACTGTTAACAGTGAGCTGCTTAGTACATATTGAGGCACATTGGATGTTTAAATATAATGCATCGGAGGAAAATGAAATAAAGAATCACCACTGTACATCAGATCTGGTGACCACACAAACTTTTTGGCAATAATTCAATGCATCAGCTAATCTGCCAATCTACCCGACACATATGACATCGGTTCAAAGGTGCGGTTTGCCATCTAGCTGCATGTTTTAAGGCCTCAGCAGAGCAAAGAGCAATTCTACTTGTCTATCATGCTGGTCCATTCGGGCTAAGCTGACTGCCGGCCCTGGAAATTCTCTGGGAATCTTTTGTATCCATCTGTCGTTCTCTGCTGTCACTTGCTAACATCACTGTCAGCTTTTCTTTGTGGCCTCAGCGGGGCTGACAGCCGTCCACTCGCAACCGCCATCATGCCAGTCTCTCTGAGGAGAAAATGGGATGAAGCACGGACCGATACAAAGGAAGGCATCTGCTCAGAGAGCAGGAACTTTAGAGATGCGGGAAGCAACTTTTGAAGTTGACATTATGCTGTATTTAGTTGATGCGCTTTATCATCACTTAAATTTGGCATTTGGCTAAGAAAGAGCAAAACTGAATTTTAACGTGAATGGAGCCCGAAAAAAAGCATGACGGGAGAATGGTTTGGGCATCAAGTGTTTGCTTGACAGGTGTGGTACGTTTTGGTCACCAGTATGACTGAATTAAATCCAATATAAGTATATTTGTTGTGTTCACAACTTTTGTTTATAGTTTCTTGAACCAAGTACCAAGTGCTTAAACCACCGATGCGTTTTACATTTTTTTAAATTCAGTTAACGGGCAAATAATTAACTGTTCCTCGGTGCCGTACATAATTATTTAATCTAAAACAATTTAATAACGGCTGGATGCAGATGCTTCGTTTTCTTAGATTTTCATCTCCAAACAACATCCTCACCTGCGTCTCCCATGGAGCTGAAGATGCTCTCAGTGACGGTCATGATGGTGTCTGTGGCCTGGTCGTAGCGGCCGATAGGCTCTCCCCTCGAAGTGTACTGTCTAACATGCTGCAGGAGATCTCCCAGGGCCTGACTCACCACGCTGGCAGCTGCACTCACCTACAACACAGGAGATGCACATCATCACGGTTGGTGCTGTGTTAAGCTGCATTATTCCCTGCTTCTTATTCCATCTGGGGGGGGGGGGGTCTTTATTGCTCCTTAACACGGGTGTTAGGACACAAACTGAATATCATAAATAATATAAATGAATAAATAAATGGTTTAAATGGGGGAAAATAGGCTTGAGAATTATTATTCTGTGAAACAAATGAACTCATTTGCTAATTAATTTTTTCTGGGTAAAACTTTCGAGAAAAAACAAGAAATGATGCATGGAACGAGTTCAGTGCCCCATTGGTCAAAACATGAAATCAAGCCGACCTGTTTGAGGAGCTCGCCATCTTCTGTGGCTGAGAGGCAGGCCTGGACGCAGCTTTCCACCGAGCGATCAACCAGCTTTCCGGCTTCGATTAACTGCTCCTGGCAAACAGGCGAACTGATGGTGGGACTCACCACCTACAACAACGAGGGGAAAAGTGTTACAAATAAAATGGTGAAGTAGGAAAGGACATAAAAGGTCCCAAAGTAAAAAAAATAAATAAATCTCTTCCATCTCTAAGAGAAAAACAATGATATCCCATGGTGCAAAGGTTAATGTGAGAAATCAAACATTTTTCTCTAGTCTAAATGGTAAAAAAGAAAAAGAGGTAATCTCCATCTAACTTCCCTTATGTGACTCAAACATACACAGCAAATGTATTTTAAATGAGAGTAAATCCCACTGCTATAACAGTTTTTACATCATTAAATCATTCTCACAGAGAACAGAGGAAACAGAGAAAGGAGAGGAAAATAACAATTGGAAAAGGATTCAGCAGATGGTTGTCATGACATTACCATGCAGAGTGGCGAGGATCTGTTATCTGGTAACAGCAACTACTCTGATTGGGAGCCGGGAGGGCATTTAAACTAATTAGATGCACGTGGATTGTACAATTAAAGGCATTCAAACACGATGCGGGCACAGGATATGTAATGGTGCCTTGGTGCACCCTGATATATTCACTCTGCAAACATATCGTTTTAAACTCGAGATAAATAGGATGTTATTTAAGTCTATTTACCAAATCTCACTGCACAGTCTACTGATGAGAAGATAAAACAGCAAATGGGGAGTTATCATCATCCAAAAAGATTTAACAATGGCTTCCCAAGTGATGCCACTGCCAGCGTAATATAGAAATCTCAGAATGTGCACTTCCACAATATCCATTGAATTTACTTTTTAGGGAATTGGGCCGATATAACACAATTATTTAGTACAATGAGTCAAGCATATTCTTGTACCTTGGCACATGCCACCAGCTGAGAGGTGGACAGGGCGCACTGGGTGGCAGCAGCGATGACCCGGTTCTGGAGCACGGTGTCCTCGGCGACCTGGGCCACGTTCTTGGCCTTCAGCACCATCATGGCTGCAGCATTGGCCACTGCCTTGGCCAGATTCATCAGGATGTCCTACAACAATGGATGGCAAAGATGGAAAACTAAAACAAGCATCATATAACTGCACTATGTCCTATAATGTTTGGCTCATAAACAGATGACAAATATTGTGAATAATGCAGATAAAGGTTAAAGAAATATGAATCATAGTGCTGTGTCATAGGGTTGTGTCGGGGGGATGAGAGGAGTTGGGGGAACTTTTCACAGAAATAGAACATTTAACTGCATCTCATTACATTTTTAACGGGAAAAGCAATGGTGTTTGCTAATTCTACATTACATCATTGACTCCAATCTCATTAACCCTTAAAGACCCACTATTTTTTATAAGGTAGAAAAAGAAGGTGATAGCAGCTCAACAGTAGATGGCACATAGACGTGGTATACATCATCTGAAAGCTAGGAAACTAGATTAATTTAAGAGGCAGCTCAGCAGTGTGTGTATCAATTAAAATAAATTGTGAAAGTGGGTGCCTGGTCGATGTTCTGTGTGGAGTTTGCAAGTCCTCACTGTTTCAGTGTGGGTTCTCTGGCTTCCTTCCACAGTCCAAAGACTTCAGTCCAAATGCTCTAGAGGTTAATTGAAATCTCTGTATTTGCAAATGTGAGCCTGAATGGTTGTCTGTCTCAATGTGACAGCACTGTGATAGTCTGGCAACCTGGGATGGGCTTATCACAAAGTGGGCATGGCTGTAAATGGGGAATCACGGGTCGGGTACCCATAGCAACTCATGCATTCAGATGCAGGTTTTCTCTTGCCAAAATTTAGCCAAACATTAGAAAAAAAAAAAAAAAAAAAAAAACTACACACATCTACTCACCGCACATATGTACAACTCATCATTAGTAAATACTTTAAAATACTGTCCAGTGCATGTGAAGGACAGGCCGTAAGAAAAGTAGTGGTGATTTGATCTATGTACAAGCTTCAGCAAACATTCTATTACAATAATAATCGTGATTCAGCCAAGTATGAGCTACATGAAAGAAAAACTTAAAATAGGAACAGATTCCCTCCATATTGCCTTGGTTACCATGTGTTTTTGATAAACTGACTTTTTTTCAGAATACTGAGTGCGGTGATGATAATGAATGGACAGGCTGCAGCGTTACCTGGAACCTCTCGTCGGTTTCGCTCTCTCCAATCTGGCGCAGAAGGTCTCCGCTGGCCTGGCCGATGCTGCCTGCTGCTGTCAGCACAGTCTGTCTGGGCTACACACACACACACACACACACACACACACACACACACACAAAGCCATCATCAAAACCATGTGAAACTGCATTCTGATGCCGGGTTGGAAACTGCATCATCATGCTTCTTGAGGTATGGCTTCTAAGTAACCTGCATATGGCACATTAATTACCATGCTAGTTATTCAAACACAAAGAAATATACCATATTGCAACACTAGAACAAAGTGAACTCTATCAAACAGCCCACATCTCTTTGTCTAACTAGCCTACAGGCTTATTATCCACCGTTATCTTCCCAACTGCATGCATAATGCAAGTGTATCAAGTCCCGAATCAAGACAGACCTGTGCATTATGCAGATTACCAGCCAACGACTGTATAGTACATTAACTTCTGAATGATACTTCTGCAACAACACAGCAAGAAACTTTTTTAATAGACCTCAGTGAGACCATTACAGTCCTGCGACCCACTAGACCTCAGTGAGAACATTACAGTTCTGCGACACGAGTAGATGGAGTCGACATTAAGTTCTGTTTCCATAAAGGCATAAATTGCCTTCCACTCACTTAGCTTCAGTCTCACTTTTTTTTTTCTTTTTTTTTTTCTTTTTTTTATTAAGACCATCCTGGACAATTCAGTTAGCTGAAGCCGGCCAGCAGCAGCAGGATGTTAATATTATTAGGTGCAGTTTGGAGGAGCAGGGCTGACACTGTGTTATTAAGAGGTTGTACATTGTCTCGGCGGAGCTGCTCCATGAAAAATGTAATTAACTTTTCAAGTCGTCATTTTGGATAACAGAAAAAGTTTCCATGGAATCTGGTATTTCAAGGGACCCAAAAGTCAGGATTCACTTGCACATATTATTCTCTATTTCTCTCTATTTTAATCTTCCGTCTCTATCAATGTCCCCTCCTTCATTTGGTTTGGACTCAATATGGGTTTTGTCTTGCTTTCACAATTCAGAATCGAGACTCATATCTCCCATTCTGTCTTTCAGACTGAGTTTGGAATGTTGGGCTTAGGAGGGGAAGGACAGGAAGAAAATCCTAAATGGCTGTTTCTAGAGGCAAAATAAAGATAAACAAAAATTGAAAAGGTTTTGACAAGACGTGGAATGATTATCTCGGGGTTTGTGGGTTCCCTTGCTCACCTCTCCAGAAGCCGGCTCCACGGCCTTCAACAGGTCAGACACAGCTCCTGCGAGTGTTCTGGCAGCCTTCATCAGGTCATTACCTCCTCCCACGTCGTCCTCCATCAGAGCGGCCAGCAGCTTCACACCCTTTGACATTTCTGTCAGGTTGGAGGAGATGGTGGTGATGGCGCAGCCCACGGCGGTGTAGTCTGTGTCAGTCGGATCGCCTGAGTACGGGGAGGGAGGACAGAATAATAAGAGCCATAAGATAAATAGTCCTAGAGAAGTGAATAAAATAAAGCTTTTCCCAAACAGAGACAAATGCGACTGCTCTCCAGTAAGTCTTTTTAAGATTCCCCACTCTCGCCCAACCATTCAGCCACGAGGCAAAAATATTTGTCTTTAACTGAGATTAGAGATAACATAAAGACATTAGTCCTTTTTAGCAATGAGCGGACAAAGGACACCTTCACTAGCCCATAGTCACCAAATAACAGCAGGATATGGGAACTATTATTATTATAATGATGTTAATGATTGGAGAGTAAATGGAAGAAAGATAGCACCACTAAAATGTATTATTATTTTATAAAACATTGTGTATGTCTTGAAACTTTCACTGGTTTCATTAAGCATTCCTGAAAGTCTTCTAAAATAATCCCATAACAGCTATGCAGGGATATATAATGTAACCTTGCTTTACATTAAACACATTTACATTTATTTTTTCAGTGATTCGTGAAATCCAAGCCTTGCTAGAAGACAAACAGAACACAATCTGCTGAGTCATGCCGACGCCACTGACCAGCTGTGAGGTTGACGACAGAGGCTGTTCCTGCAGTGATGGCGTCGACCTGGGAGTGGATCTCGTGTTTGGACTCATCCATCTTGTTCTGGATCCACACCTTGGATGCCTAGGTGCACAAAGGGAGATCGCACCCAAAGGTCATTACTTTGTGTGCATAAAATGCACCTAAACCTATGATTTTGTACAAGTATTTGACAGTACCATGTCCTGTCCCAGTGGCGGCAGGTTGTCGACCTCTCCAAGGTCAATCTGGGCTTTCTGCACAGCTTGCATACTGGTGTTGATGGTTCCCATCAGAGCCTGCTGCGCTGAACTCTACACACGTAAGGAATATAAAGAAGTTAAATTCTCAGAAAATGCAGCCTAGAAGGATTTTTCAAGAAGCCTTACTGAGGGAAGATGATTGCCCACTTGTGAATCTATTTGTTAGCATGTGTAGGAACCAGCCACGAGGAGGGAAAAAAGGATGATGACACACCTGTATGAAGTGTAAAGCACTACAGACTAGAGAAGCACTATATAAATGCAGGTCCATTTATCTTTTATGAGTGGCGTACACCTTTAACAGGACTCCAACAGTGAATTAAAACGACACTAGCATCATACTGAGAGAGCGTTTTGCTGTTCTTACAAGCGGTGGCATGTGTCCACGATGCATCTGACCCATTGTGATCTGCTGTTGAGCCGATGGCATGGTGCCCATGCTGAGCGACTCTGTTCCAATGGAGCCGGAGCGGATCACCCCTGGCAGCGCCACCGAGCCATGCTCCACCCGGCCCACACGGTTGAACTGCTGCTGAAGGATGGTCGACCTGCAGGCACACGGACGGGAGCTCAGTGAGACATCTAGATATGTTGAGGGATAATCGCTTGTCTTCAAAACACTGGGTTTTTCCCTGACACCTTAGTTTGTAGTTCCCTTCATCCTAAAGCCCGTCCAAAGCAAAGTAATCTGCTAGGAGTAATTGAATACATTACAATTTATCGGTATGGGTTGGCTTACCTGACATTTAGTTACCACTCTCTGTCTTTGTAGGACTATTGGCAGTCATATTTTTTTTTGCTTTTTAATGTTGAATTGAATACAGACCTGGTTCTCTTTAATGTCTTTTCTGAGCCTGACATCCCAGACCTCCTTTCCACCAAAAAAACAACAACAATTCTCTCTGCGCTGCCTCATTTCAATGACACCCATCTGTTTATTTCCCCTCCCACCTTTGCACCATGCATGAGAGTAAATCACATTTCAAAGTAAAGAAACTATCTCGTTGTTGTATATCTCTAGTTTTACATGGCCAGGGAAGACCATTGTTTCTTAATAGCCAAACAAACAAACTAAAAACAGACCAAATACAAACACATCATACACGAGGAGCCACATGTGCAGAGGACAAAACACTGCAAAATACATCTCTACTGTATCAGAGACAAGCTCAAAGAGCATAAAGAATGTAAAGATGGGAGGAAAAGGTCATTTAAATCAAGACAAAAAGAGAGCATATTTCTAGTTCTTTCCAGTTTCTATTTTTGGGAGTGTGTCCACAGGAGAGATTTAACAACAAGCAATGTGGTTGTGTTCGTTTGTGACAGGGGGCCGCTAATACAAAGCACACAGACACTGCAGAGTCTTCTAGAAAACAAAGCTTTGGTTTGTTTTTCCTCAGATGAGGTCTTCCAGACTTTGACTTGCTATGTGTTTGCAGCATTAAATACTTTTGCCTTTGGACCTGCAGACAAGCCCAAATAAAAAGAAAAAAATATATATAAAGAAATGCAATAACAATTGCAGCAAATACACTCTCAGTTTGAAGCAGGAAAGCAATATCAATTGAGGGTAGACAGGAAAACGCACCGAGAGTCCACTGTGGATAAATGAGGTAATACACATCTAATCAGGAAATGCTCACAATACCCTTTGCTCATCCAGTGCAGCAAAATGTCCTCACATCATGATTATCTCTCAGGATAAAGTCCAGTTTAGGAGGTGTTCGTGTGGTGGAATGAGCTCTTGGAAGATGGATGTGTGAGCTGTGAGCTGTGGTCGGGGGTGGTGGTGGAAAGGAAATTGAAAAAGCGCCCAGTCTGATATTGTGTTTTGATAGAATATGCAATAACTTTATGTGCCGCTATTGAGCTCATGGACAAACCATCATCTTACCTTAGTTTATTCTGGACTATAACACAATCATGTACTGCAGAGAACGGAATGATATGGTAACTACTGTAAAGATTCAACTATGCAACTACAAGTTTGTTGTCCGGTCGCTTTATTTCCATTTTCTTGCTACTGTAAAGCTTTCTCTATGCAAGTAGTTTTTCTACACTATTTTTGAAGTTATTAATAGAACTATTTAAAATAAAAACTCTCTGTAGCTGTACATGGGCACAGTGTTGCTTTGAGCTACATGCTAGCAGATGCATGCTAACAGGCTTACAACAACATGACATTAATGCTGATGTTTATTATCTCAGTTTAGCATGTTAGCATGGTCAAATTCGCTGGTTAGCACTAAACACAAGGTCACACACCAAAACTTTGGACAAAATGAGTTCTATCAGATCATTCCTTGTAGAAAACAAGTGTTTGTACCATATTAATAGCAATCCAGATGTTGAGTCCACGACTCATGTCCACTGTGCCGTGCTGCTTGCATGGCTGGAAAAGTCGAAACACTTCTACTTATTAAAGTTATAATAAACTAATTGACATACTTTTTCGGGGATACAGATTCCTCAAGCATGGTCGACTCCTCATCGCCTTCCAATCCAAATCGGTCCTTGCTTTGCTTCTGCAGCAGAGAGAAAAACACACTAAATATTAGTTTCAAAAGGTGCCCACAGTGATTTCATAAAAGCAGGCCTGACCTGAGGCCATCTTAAATGTCAAATTTAGTGCAACATTAAAAAAACAACCTGGACACAGATTGCTCTCACATTGGCAGATTTAATTCTATTCGTAGGCATCGGATACACCAGCTAAAAGGTCATTTAATCTAGAATGTTATATGAAATAAACCAGAAGAAATAAAACAGGCTTGTGCTGCCCTTGGAAGGTGTGCAGAGATATATTTCCACTATTTTGAAGGCATTAGGTTGAAGCAACTACATATTTGTGTCAACTTTCTTATCTGAGGAAAGAAAGAATGGGAGACCCAAATATGCATGCAGGGGAATAACCATGAGGTTTTTCCAGTACTTGTACTCATAACAAATGAGCAACAGCTGTCCTGTACCGCTTTTTATTTAACTGCAACTGTACAACAAAGAAGCCTGAGCACATCAAGCATCAACAGATCGGTGACTTTATCGATTCATTATGACTCATCGGCGTCTCCAG
The DNA here is from genome assembly GCF_963514095.1 of Eutrigla gurnardus. NCBI lineage: Eukaryota > Metazoa > Chordata > Actinopteri > Perciformes > Triglidae > Eutrigla > Eutrigla gurnardus. Next base: position 23,125,740 of record NC_139915.1, on the reverse strand, counting down.
AGAGAAATGTCTCACCTTTTTGAGGATGATGTCGATGTAACCGGCAATGAGCTGAGAGATCTGTTCACCTTCAGTGGTCTGCACCGAGTAATAGCTCTCCTGGTACTCCCCAAAGTCCTGGACACACACACACACACACACACACACACACACACACACACACACACACACACACACACACACACACACACACACACACACACACACACACACACACACACACACACACACACACACACACACACACACACACACACACACACACACACACACACACACACACACACACACACACACACACACACATTCTAAACTGGACTGTAGAGAAAGTAACCACTGCAGTGCTTGTGCTGTACGCAGGCTGAGGATTTACTGTGAGGATTAAAGTGAATCCATGAAGGGGAGAACTCCTCCTGTGACTCCTTCAACATGTAAACGACAAATCACATCCATTTGGAATCCCAGTGTCACAAAAAAAAAAAACAGCCTAAACCACAAAACACTCTGCTGAATTAACAGCAGGACAGAGAGAGTGTTTAAGTTAATAGAGGCGGTGCATATAGCAGATCTGCAAGATTAAATCCAGGTTGCTCATTGACTTTTGGGTGCAGACACAAAGCAGGGATATTGACAGGGAAGACAAAAGAGGCTGTTCAATAACTGAAGTGCGCGAGGGAATGAAAGGACGGGCACACTGAGCACTACAGTGACTGTTTTATGGCCACTGCAGAGAATACTTGGGTTTACTGTGAGCCTGACATTATTATTTAGGGATATAGGACTCAGTGTGGATGGAAATTCATAAAAGAACAGCTGAGAGATCAAAGTCAAGAAATTCTTGTGAAGAAAATATTCAGAACTGGAGCCTCTGTGATGAATCCTGGTGCAAGACCCGATCGGTGTCCACTCATGTGTTGTAGGTCTATGTTTGTCTTACCAGGGTGAAGCTCTTGGGAGATGCCGCCCACCTCTTCACAGTGGTGAGGGGCCACTCCTGAACCACGTCTTTGGTCTTCTCCTCCACTCTCATCACGGACTCTTTGGTGATGCCCAGGAGCCGCGGCACCAGCTTGTTCTTGCTCTTCATCTTCTCCTGCAGAAACATTTACGTTAATTAATACTTCCAAACTTTAAAAAAAAATCTCTCACGGTTACATCATTTTGCAGTCATTGTTGAATGACTGACACATCCTCTGGCGATGGCTGAAGACGCAGAGATAAAAATAAAAGTGCTATTAAGTGACAACATTAAACAGGTGTCAGTCTACAATCTGGAGCTTTGGTTAGAATAAATGTGACAGTTTCTCTTAGACAGTCAGGCAGCAGTTAGTTCATTTCACAATTTTATCAGTGCTGGATTTGAGTTTTAGATCATAGCGGTCTGAGATTATTAAAAAGCAAAGCACTGCAATAAAGCAATACACTTGTACACAAGTGAGTTGTCATTTTGCTTTTCTGTCAGTTGGAAGAGATCTGCATCTGTTTGTTGCATCATTTGTGCACTTCCGTCAAACCAAACAGTTTCACAAGGACAAGAATTAACTTGACGATAAAATAAAGTTGACTGTATTTATTTTCTCCATTTTTTTAAAGAAACTTTACGTTTACACACATATACTTTGCATTTCATTATTTATTATAATCCTCACTCTCACAAAATCCTGCACAGCCTGCACTCCCCCACCCTCTCTGGCAATGGCCTACAGACAGACAGAGAGAGTATTGCTACTACTAGTACTGTACTGGTGCATTAGCCCTCACAACCAGGCCTGCAGTAGAAGTAGGACCATCATTACCCAACACAGTGCTACAAGTACTCTCAGTGTGACTGCTGGCGACCACGCAGTGCTCCTTTACATCCACTAGTTTCAACTGAAGCTTTGTGTGTTTGAATGTCTGCTGGTCTCATCGAGTCTGTATTTATAACTGCAACACGCATTATCTCCAATTTCCATGATCTTGTGTATGCAAGGACATTTGTGCAAAATGCTTAAATCTTATTGGGCCACATTGCATGAATATAAGTAGAATGAATAAAACCAACAAGACACCAGCCCCCACGATGACAAACAATTTTAAATGTCAATTTGATTGGCTTCAGTGAACAATTCAGTTTTATACTATGCAGCCTGCTGAGAGTATTACTTGAATAAAAGGCATTTAGAGAAAAGGACAGATCAACAGTTCAAACAACAGAATTCAAATTCATTGGGTTGCAGCTTGAAACTCTAATTCTGCTGTCACTCCCATCTGCCAAGCTGAGAAATCTTCTGTCTTACCAGTTTAAAAAAATAAATAAATAAATAACTTTTCCCACTCAGTAATTAAAGCGTTGTGTCTTAGTCATGTCTTTATCTGCCTGTCAAAAACTCTCAAGCTCCCTCTTTATTCACTAAGCCTCTAATGTCATACTCCAGTCGCTCGCTGAGCCGACAGAACTTCTTTCCCTTTCCCATGCATGGACAGAGAAAGCGTTTCTGCAGTCCATGAGCAGATGGACAGACCTTGATGGGCTGTGACGTGAGGGCAAAGAGGTGAGTTGTGTAAAAGTCCTGGAGGGCCTGTAAACCCTCTGGGGCCTCCAGAGGTTATGGGTTAGGGACTATAGTCTGCATTTTTTTTCAGGGTTATTTTTCAGATGTTTCTGCTCCACTGGATTACACTCGAAGGATGACAGAAGCAACAAAAGGTGAGCAGATAAAATGTCAAACTGATCAAGAGGAACACAGATCCAAGGGCAGTTTAAGATGCTTAAAAGAGAATAAAAAGCGAGGACTCGTGAAGACTGGAACGTGGGAGCTACTGCAAATGATGATTTGATGAGGTGAGCTCCAACCTCGTAGAGTGTTTGTGTTTTTCTTTTTTTTTTTTTTAAGATAAAGCTCTCCCTGTATCCCCTGGTGCTGAAAGCTACTGATGAAAAGCCAGGAACTGTCTGGCAGAGAGTCAGCAACACAAGTGATTTTCCCCAAAGTAATTACCAAAAATGATGTCATTTTCTACTAGAGCTCAGCAATGAAGTCACACCAGGTTGCAATTGGAGAGCAATGTATCGATGCAGCTAAAGAAGTTTCCCATGACTTTGAGCAGGATGTCCTCTTTGTGACAAATTGTGTGTGTGGTGTGTGTGTGTGTGTGTGTGTGTGTGTGTGTGTGTGTGTGTGTGTGTGTGCGTGCGTGAGGGGGAGGGGGGGTGGTGGGGGCTTGCTGGCTGTTGGATCCCAGGTCCTTCCACTTCCTCCACTTGCTCTGAGATAATCTTTATTGGCACACACTCTGGCTGCAAAGACATTTGGTCGGCCTCCAGGAGTACCCTGAGCTCCCTTTCGAAAGGGTTGAACAATTTGACGTTTTCCAATAATTAAAACAATTTTACTTCATTAAGAAAAATCTCAAAAAACATTATGTATCATAACAATGTATATAACAAAATAAAATATTTTTGGATATCTAAAATGTGCCCTCCTGATCTGATTTGAGCAGGACATATTCCCTCTTGGTTCGAATGATATGAGAAGCTTTGAAAGTCCAGGTGGACACAGATCCTTTCCCCACCCAGCTGGGTTCTCACTACTCTCCCTTTGACCAGCTAAAAGTAAGCACTGATGAAAAGATTTCAGAAGAACAGATTTCAAACTCAGTAGATAAAAGGCTCAGAATTACTTTCAACCAATTGGAAAAAATCTGCTTCCCTCTAATAATCAATTTAAACCAAAAAAGGCTTCAGGCTAGCTTTTAGATTTTCTTTTCAGTGAATAACAATGTGCAGTTGTATTTCATTCAAATGGTGTATTTTTGTGAAGTTTTACAATTTACCTTGACCAGGAAGAAGGAGACGCCGTATGTCCGTAGAGACCGCGCCAGTTTGACGTATTTTACTTTTGCTTCGATCTCCGTCATTTCTCCACAGTCTTTGTGGTCCTGCAGTTTGGATTATACATGTACTCAATACTCGGTAACATTCGGTGCACAATTGTCAAATGTGTTAAATGTAAAGCAAACAACGTGACCACACCTGGAATATTTTCTTCTCAGCTCCTCTCTGCTTGATGTATTCTTTGGGTAGAAACTCCTTCAGGCTGAGAAAGAAACAGAACACAGAAGAGGATTCAGGATTAAAACACAAAAATAAATTTCATAAACTCCTGAAGCTTTCATGAAAGGTTGAATTTTAGTCTGCTTTATTCAAATCAAACAATTTCTAGATCTAACATTTTGCAAATATGGAGTAATGACAATTCTTTAAAATCCCCAATTATTCAATATGGATTGACACTCTTCTTCCCCTGAGAAATCTTCTTGTGGGATCGATACTTACTCTAAGAATCCAGGTTTGTGTTTATGCTCTATGTGAGGCCCAAACTGGATCTGGGCCTGAATGCCTCCAAACTCGCAGGCCTTGTCAAATGATACGGGGTGAGAACCGTTTAGGATGTCATCTCGAGCCTGTAAGACAAAAAAAAAGGTTTAAAAAAAAACTTGAACTGAGAAATCCTTATCACTTCAAATCTAGAATCTGTTATCCTGTAATCCTTATTAAGATTGTTAAAAAAAAAAAAAAGAAGCACACAATTCTTTAATATTTATCCAACAGCTACCCGTCACTGCATATTTTGGTAACTACGCATCACCATTAGGTGATGATGGAAAAATGGATGGAATGGTATCTCCTGGTATGCAGTTACATTCTCCTCTGCTGCTAAATATGTTTGAGTGAGGGTCGGACCTGCACATAAAGCAGATTGAGTTGGACGGGGTCTCGGGAGTCCACGTTCTGGTCCGAGTAGAAGAACTTGCGTCTGAGCAGGAGGGTCTCGTTCTCGTCCACCCCCTGCTCCCTGAACGTCCTGCTGTGGTCCAGCCAGTTCACTGACAACACAAAATACACCCACAGGGATCAGATTCTAAAGAAATCTAGATATGAATATCAGTTTAATATCAACGTAAATCCCTATAGTTCAAATGCATGTCTACTAAACTCACAGTCATCGTCTGTGTGTAGTTTGGCTTTCAGCTTCTCCATCTTTCTCTCATCTCGCAGCAGCGTCCTGTCCTTCTTCAGTGTACCCATCCCATCCTCCTTCTTCTCCTCCATGGTCTCCTGGATCAGAGAGTACTCTTCGTAGTTTGTGATGCCTGGAATAAAAACAGATTATTTTTGTAATAAATAATCTCCAATATTTCGCCAGAGTCCAGTTGGATAAACTATTTATTTAACAGGATTTTCTTATCAGTCCTCCGTGTGTTAAATTCACTTTAGTACGTGTTTGCAAAAGCTCAAAATGTGTTCACATTCTGTTTATCATCCAGTGATGAATCTGCATCCTTTAGTTTTCATAGACAAGGTTGGGAAATACTTTTAACACTTAATTTTAATAGGTCTTTAAAGACCAAAATAAACCATTAAAAATGTATTAAACCTATAACAGCACACTTCAAAAGCATCGAGAAAAGGGCCAAAAAAACCAAAACAACCATGTACCTATTCTACTGCATATAGTCACAAGCAGCTCCCCAACTGTTTTGGAGTCGTCCACCATGATGGTTTTAACGGCCCCGTCCAACATTTTGATTTTCTGGGGCCTCTGCTTCTTCTTGTATTCAAGGATGTCCTGTTCAAAGACAAAAGGTAGAGAGGGGAGAAAAGAGTCGAGAGGGGAAAAGGAGAGAGGAATGCAGGAATTCAATGTAAGCCAGAGAGAAATGGAAAGAGACAGAGGCTGAGAAAGTCCCCGCTGAGAAAATGATCAAATGCATCCAGGTTTGCATGGAGAGGGGTAAAGAATATAGGCCAGAAAACCTAATTTAACGGCTGCCTATCACAGCCTGCTGCTTCCCTCCAATCACAACCATGCGCAGAGATTTGGTTCACAATAATTGGTCACAGTCATGCCTGCTACCTGGGTCGCCTTTGGTGGATTTGAAGAAGAGAAACCATTTAGAGCTGCAAAAAAAACAAACCCACGGATGTACTGAGAGGCGACGAACTAGAGTCGCTCAGGCGTTTGGCAGCAGAGTTCAAATACTGGCAGAGGATCTACAGCTGGCTGGAGCACTTCTTTAAAGTCACTTCTGAAAGCATCCTTTGATGTTCCTCTTCTTTTTTTTCTTCTTGATTTTCAATTCCATCCTGTGCTTTTATTCTCTATTTCTGCTTCAGGGGCATGCATTATATTGTACACTGTATTTGATCCCTGTTGTTATTGATGGATTTATTAAGTATTTTTAAATAAATTAAATGTGAGAAAGATCATCACATTGTGCTATACCTCAGTTAGAAGACACCTCAAATTATGTATCAAGCTTGGAAGTTACAAAAACAAACAAGTATATACTGTGCTATGCATAAGTTTAGGCACCCCATGCCTAAGTTATGCTAAAAAGGAATAAAAAAATCATCTTTTGTGAATTGATCTTAATGCCTTAATTAAACAAATGAGGAAAAATCCTACTTTTTAGGACACCAATTTTCTTTGTGAATGAATAATGTATCGTAAAGAAATAAATGTTCTTCATTAAAATACAGGGTGCATAAGTATGGGCACCCCTATGTTAAACTCCCCTAGAAGCAGGCAGATTTTTATTTTTAAAGGCCAGTTATTACATGGATCCAGGATACTATGCATTCTGATAAAGTCACCTGGGCCTTTGGAGTTAATAAAATCCAAATCCTCACATACCCTTCACAAACCTAGAGACTGGCATGGTGCTTTTCAGATAGCCTAGCATGCTAGTTAGCCTAATGATTTCTCAATGCAAATCAAACCAGCTAATAGGCTAACTGAAAAGCACCATGATTTTCTCTAGGTTTGTGAAGGGTATGTGAGGAAGGCCCAGGATGCATAGTATCCTGCAGGATACTATGCATCCTCGACTAAAAAGAGGAATATCCTATTCCTCTTTTTAGTCAACTGTAGCATGGGGTGCCTAAACGTATGCATAGCACTGTAAATTATCTGCATATAAATGTAAATTTGTTGAGAATATGAATAATGTTAAACAGGTTCATATATTTACCCCATTGCGGAGCATGTAGTAGTCCAGTGTCCTTCCAGACTCCAGCCAGATGCCCTTTCTGGGGTCTTCATCGGACAGAAACAGACCGTAGTCTGAAGCTGGAGCAGTGAGGAGAAACATCACCATTTTAGAGACTGTTGTAACCCTTTCTGATGGTCATGACAAAGTCATTTTATCTACTGAATCCCATAAGTCAATTTACACAAGTTTGTGGGAACCCAAACATCCATCCCCCAGTCAAGTTCATGGAGGAACCATTTTCTTTCAACCATAGTTGAAGTTAAAAGTTATGTGTAACACAAAACACGTGATGAGTTGTGTTGAAAACTCCCAACTAATCATAGCACGGACACGTTCCTCATCTTTTACTATTTCTTGGCATTCCTCTTACAGTTTACACCCCCATCCAGTGTCACTTTATTATTCTCACCTTGTCCAGTCTGAGCCTCAGGGACCCTCTCTCGGATTATCCGACAGGCATCATAGATGGCTGTGGAGGGCTCAAACTGCATCGTCTTCACAACATTGCATTGGCGAACACAGATTTTCAGCGACAGCACCACCATCTTGGCAGGCGGCGTGGGTGGGGGAGGGGGGGTTGCGGCTACACCTGTGCAAAACAACGGAGGGCAGAGACTTTATTGCATGGCACAAGTCCAGGAAGTCCAAAACTTGAGTGCAGTGATGAAAGTCAGTGACTGTGATGAATGAGCCAGATGTTGGAGGAGAAGAATGACTTCCCTGTTGTCATGGCGAGGGCGTATACACTTTACATTCAGCCAGATACGCATTTCTCTTGCAAAAAGGATAATCAAGATGTTCTAATGTAAATATACCGTACTTAAAGCTACATTAATCTACTGTGGCATCGCTGCTTTGCTTGATAAAACAGGCAATGTCTTTTTCCTTTTTTCTCCATTAGAAACAGAAGAAATTAAAATGTATCTCACACACACACACACACACACACACACACACACACGCGCACACACACACACGCACGCACGCACGCACGCACGCACGCACGCACGCACACATTATTTCCCTTGCATCGTTTCCTTTGGATAAACAGAATTCTATGAATGTGAAGAAACGTCTTATTTGTGCACAGTGAAGCCATTGTTATGCTTCATAAAAAGAGTTGACAACAAATGTATGACTTGAAAATGGCCCATCTGGTCCCTGCTGGACAGAAAAGGTCAAATATTGCAGCAACGACAAGTGGATCTGGAGAGCTAAATCTCCTCAATCTTTTTCATATGAGACGAGTGGAACAAACCACTTTGTAACATATTACACTTCTTAACTTCAGCTTCTTTCCCAGTGACAGAAACATCAACAAGTTATGTATATTGTGAAGACGATGATGTTCTTAAGTTAAAGTTGGTGTTGGTCGACACTGTTGACATGCTATTCTCTTAACCATATATGAATTGAAACACAAAAAATAAACACTAAATGCAGAGCTTTCAGGCTGCTACTTCATTTGTCCATGGTTATATAATTACTATGCGTCACTGCATTAAATTGACGTGACACGAGTATTATACATTTCAAACTATGGCTATACCCAATATTTTCTTATGCTGACATTGTATTAGATGACAGTGTGAAAGGCATTTGAAGAGATGAACCTACAGAGAATTATCGACTCTGACCGACAAGTCAGCAACAAGCTGGCGAACATAGTTTTAGCAGCTAAAGACTTGATGGAGACCAAAAATAGAGCTAAAATAGAGTGAATATTTACATTCACTAGGTGGCCAGGAGCATAACTCCCAATAAATTGTTGTTTTTCTGTGAATACTTGATATGTGAATAAGAAAATGTTTGCTAACAAGTTCCCCATATCAACTTAAAGTGATATGTCCAGGTTTTGTTCACAACTTGTTTCTGCTGCCCTCAAGTGGCCAAAAAAGTGTTATCGCAGGTTTACATACAAATAAAAATATGATTTGACACCGCTCGGGTTCACAGAGATTAAATGCAGGAAGGAAAAGGAGAAGAAAGCCGTGACATCCCTTACAGAGCACCTCCTGTCTGGGATAAATGGGAACACAAGGCCTCCTCTGTGCCAGGGAGGGGCGGGTCAAAGGTGAGGGGTCAGTCCGGGCCATGGCTGAAGTACACTGGCAGCCCCTCATCTGCTCCACTAGCATGACCCTGACTCAGACACTCAGAATCTGGTTCCCATGTGAGATGTGTTCACATACAGGAGTGAAGGTGTTTGACTGGCACACAATGTTGACGCTCCTCCGCAGGATCCTGAAGCTGACTGTGGTAACAGTGCAACTACACATGATCTAAGGATCTACAATGAGTTGCCATAGCAGTTATCTCGACATGAAACAAGAGCAAGTTGAATATTAACACATCCAAAAAATATTAATAACTGCCTTCATTGTTAAATTGGCTCAGTTATTGCTTTGGGCCCCATCTCAATCAGTGAGGCACCTCCACAGACCTGTTGATAGGGGTTTCGACCGAAGCCAAGCTCATACAATCGGAGCCTGACAGAGCTTTTAGGACAAACATTTTCCTAAAGCAAATATTCTGTTAAACAGAATTGGTCAAAATAAAAAAAAAGGGTCTCACAAAAGCAGCATGAATACAGATCTCTCAGTGGTGCCCTGAAGAGCCTGGCACAAAAGCCAATTCAGTGCCTGAAAGTAACAAAAGTGACTTTGTGGAAACGCTGACAGGGCTGAGGGTGATTTACAAGTAAAGGAACACATTTTTGAAATACTACAAACCCTGTATCGTCACATGGTGGGGGGGGGGGGGGGGGGGGGGGGATGGGGGGGTTCGCCTCCCTTTTTCCGTTTTGATTTGATCTCAGACTGGAGCCTCAGTGGTCTGGTTTTTACCTTTGGGGTTGTATTTGTTCACCTCCACAAACAGACTGTGCAACCCCACAGAAATTATGTGATTTTCCTCTTTTAGACTGTAATCTTTGCAGCATCAAGCTCTGAAAAATGAGCAGACAAGCAGCAGGAAGACATAAAGAGATAAGAGGGAAGCAATGAGGAGAGAGCACGATAAAGTAATAATACGATGATCAGCCGAACCAGCAGCGGACCCGACAGGACTATGAACTGCAGAGGAAGCTTGCTTATGGCCCCAAAAATAAGCACAGAAATCACTTGTGGATTTCAACGTTGTGCTTTGGTTGAATGTCTTAACTTTGCTGCAATCCATGGCACCCTGAGGTGCATTTACATTTCACTGTAATTGTAATGTGAAACCAGTTTCTGAATTTATTTGCCTCGCTGTTTTTGCAACCATGTCCTTCTATCATATCCATGGAAGCCTCATCCTGACTATCAGTTGATGTGATGCATGTGAAGAGAGTGTGATCATTGGGTGGAACAGGTGACAACGCAGCTCTATCGTCTGCATATTATATTATATATTGCTTGGCAATTTGCTGTGTCCTGTAAAGACCTCACTTTATCTTCATGCCTTGGATTTGTTAGTTTGGTCAATCAATATCGTCACAGGTAACCAATTTGAGCAGGAGACTCCCAGTTGTCCTACTCCTTCACCACCATTGGTCCAAATTAGTTTCAAACGTGCAGCTGAATAAAAATTTGAAGTTAAATAGGGGGTTTAAAAACTAACAAAGCATAAGTACCATGTTTGTATAGTGATGCTACAAAATTAAATTCATCAATCTGTAAATAGGTTGAAAATGTACTTGAGATTTGCATTTCAACACATCTAACATCAAACTTTTTAACCGATTAATACAAATCCAGCCTCACAAAATAAATTATGAGCATGATTGTGATCATGACACTCCATAAAGCCAATACAGAAAAGGTGGTGAATCTCTTTTTCATCCTGCGTCAAGACAAAAGCAGAGTCTCCATCGAAGCCGGATTACGACCAAAGCATCCAATCATACATTTTCCCTCCCCGGCAATAAGAAAGGATTTGCAAAAGATCAAATGTGATTGTTAAACCCCCCCCAAAACACTTGAGCACAACCAACTCATTAGGCTGCTTCCAAATCCATTGTGGGAATATGGCTCCAGTTTACAGCAAACCTACCATAGAAATCTTTATTCATGGACCCTAATTCAAATGTAAGCAAACACACAGATCTTTCCATTTCAAAAAGTGAATCCTAAGATTTGTGTAAAACAATGCATATAAACTATTTTGAGGCATTTAAAAGCATATTTTAATATTATTATCTCTCATCCCTTTTATTATCTATCTATCTTTATAGTCAATGAAGAAATACATGGATGTCTGTACAAATAGTCTGGTGCCTTTTTAGCAATCACAAATAATATGTATAAAGGGCATATTCTTATTCGTACTCCGATCTTATCACGGGGAAAATGTGGAATGAAGAAATATAGTGAATCCAATAACTCAATATATATAAATGGCTCAATTATCCAATCCTGGTTTGGCCATTTTATGGGCTAAACAGCTTAATAAAGGTCAATTTAATTAATTAAGTAGTTAATATGTTGATAAAATTACAATGACCACAAGACGTTTTAGCAGTAGACTTTACGATTGTATAAAGCAAGCAGAAATACTACAAGATATGTATTTCACTTCAAATCACAGCTGCTTTTTCAAAGACGACTCCAGCGGCGGAGTCTCACCTCCAGCAACCTGCTCCATCACGCTTGCCTCCATATTTCTCTGCATGCTGGTAAATCCTTCTGGAAGCAGGCCCATCTGTTTGCCTTCATGCTTTATTTACCCGCCTGCTGTAGCTGACTGCACGACCCATCCAGCAGGGCGCCGTCAGTCTGCAGCTTTATCTCTATCATTACTCGCCTACCTGTCAGCGTTGCTTCTTAGTTTCAACGCCAAACAAGAGAGGAGCGGTGATATCCTTCACAACATCAACAACCTTGGCAGTCAATTACAATTTTCTATTTCTAAGTCCAAAATTAAAAAAATTAATAAAAGTTCAAATTTTGAGCCAAGGCTGAGAGATATGGAGAAAATCAAATATCCAGATTTTTTTTTTAAACCAAAAAGTCAATAATTATATTGCTACTTGCTATAATCAGTTATGTGGATATATATTGTATGTTGGTAAAGGACAGTCTGTCAAGTCCAGTTTTCTGCAATGCAGCATTTACAACCAGGAAGAGAACTCATATTCTATATGCACAATCTAAGACAATATCTAATCTCATATCACGATATCGATATATTGCCCAGCCCGACGTGGAGCAGAGAAAAAGGACCTGCTGAAACTTGCACACCAATGCATGGGGAAAAATAACAAAAACACAGAGAGAGAGAGAGAGAGAGAGAGAGAGAGAGAGAGAGAGAGAGAGAGAGAGAGAATCCATTATCATTAATACGTCGTACACTCCCACACTGTAATACATAAGCATAAAGCATCTCTCCCCCTCCTGACTTTAAACCCAACTGTACCATATACACCTACACGCCTTTGATCTACTGCAGGCTCACATAACAAAGAATATTCAACAGTACCACTCTGCTGTAAGCAACATTTTTCATGCAGTTTACAGCAGCGGCAGCAGAAGCTCGTTCAGGGCCAATTATATCATAGTGGACTGGACTTTTGTTAAATTATTTAGAGGGATTTTCAGGGAATATCTCATTGTGCGTGGTGACTAGCGCTCATACAATATGTATTAAATTCATCATGTTCGATATTTGGCTCACGTGATGATAACTACATTCTGATAAGTTGCAGCTGAATACTTTATTACCTCCGTCTGCATGGGAGTCTAGCACTTTGACCCAGACTGAAATATCTCAATGACTGATGCCAGAGAATGAACTGTTATAACTTTGATCTCCTGATTTTTCATCCAGTGCCACCCTATTGTAAAAATGTCACTCTGTCCAATGGTTCGGCAAAGATACATGAAACCTTACGTGAGCGATAAGGGGAAGGAGTCGGCTGCATTCCAGTCGTGGAGCCCTGAAGGGGCTTTTTAAGCCTTGTATCATATTGATCCTGGGACAAAAGACGCACTGAAGATGTGCGTCTACCTGCTAAAAGACATTGTTGTGGTGAGAGCACAAGGAAAGGTGATACTGTACTTGTACTACTTCCCAACAACAGAGTGGCCTGGAGCAGGAGTGTCTGGCTGTGTCATATTGGAGGTCAGGCAAAACGGACTGCAAAATTCCATTGAAATGAAATTTAGAAAATTCATCATTTTGAATGATTGTGTCACCTGTGATATCTGAGCCCCATTCAATGTTGACAGATGTCAAACAATGCAAGCTGCAGGATTAGTTTGTGTTAAGTATTATAGTCATTTCTGCAACTGAGAACCCCAAAGATGGAGAAAAGCAGGTTACACCTCACCATTTGTGCAATCGAAAGAGCTCAATTTCATGTGGCAAAAAACATCCAGCCTATAGGAGTCAGACAAAGGCTCGTGAGATAAAAAGGAAAGCGAGACACTGGAACATGTAGCTATTCAATAGATCAATGAGGCAGAGAGGTGCCTGCTGGGAATGCCCAGGCCCTATTACAGTAACGTGGCCTCTAATCCAATAATAGAACAGCTCGCAAGTGAAACAGGCCAATCCTGGAGGAGTTCTGGACCGGTGGAAGATATTAAATATTTGGCCAGAGCCTGACAGTCGCCTAGTTTCAGCATGAGGTCCAAACTGGGCTAACACAGGCGTGGTAATTAGTCCATCTGCTTTCTTTGGTTTATTCTGATTAGCTTGTCTGATTTTGTCTGCTACAGTATCGAAACAGTGTCTGCTCTGTAAATCACCTTTCATGTAGAGATGTTACCACCACCCCCCCCCCCGATACCGATTCCGATTCCGATAACGATACCAGTGTGTTTAAAAAAAAAGAAAAAGATCATACTACGCCTGCATGACTGTGATATGATTATCATTGTGATAAGGCCTGGCTCAGGTTAAACCCTTTGTAAAACATGAATGAATACAGCAAATAGAAGCCATTTATTTTTAAATAGAACAGTATAAAACAGGTAGTGCAACAGCAACTTAAATATAGGAATAACATTTTGTCAATTATCTGTTGCTTTTTGGCTGTCTTTGGGGAATTTATCTCGTCGCTGGAAGGCAGGTTCCAGACTTTGCTGCTGCAGTACGTCCTTGTTTTTCCCCTTAGCTTTGGTAAATTCGTTGTGCGCTTTAGTGTGACGCGTCTTCAAATGTTTAAGTGAGTTGCTGGTGTTGAAATTTGCAAAACTCGTGCCACCCCTCGAAATTGAGTCCTTGCATATGTTGCATGTCGCCGTCTTACTGGTGGGAACATCAACTGTGGAGTACTGCCTAACCACCGACATGATGCACTAACATTAGCTCCTTTTAACAGGTGTCAGGTGATCAATTCTTCTTTGTCCCTCTAAAACAGCAGCTGAGAGCTGGGAGCACAGCGCAACTGTTTTAGGAGCGGCAAAGAAGAACTGTGTCAAAGCTAACCAGTAAATAAATTCCTATTTCTAATAAATTACATGGTATCGGATCGGTGCCTGGACACCAGCACTCGCCGATACCGATGCCAACATTTTCAAGATTTAATCATTCGCATCTACACAGACACCATCCCATATACAAAAAGGGTTGGAAGTCTTTTATTCACTGTTTCCCAGAGCAAGCCAACATTTTCTTTTACATAACCTTGACTGCGAACAAATCAGATTTTTATCACCACCGTCGTTATTTTTCATGCAAACATGGCGTAAACAAAACATCAGAGATGCTCCCTGACTACTCATGAAATTGAACTGATCTAAAGCATACAGTCGCACAAGAGTGAGCCAGCACAGTTCAGACTGAGGTCATCATCATCCAGCAAGCTGAATGGGGCGGCGGTGGCAGGAGGTTTAAAAAAGTGCAGTGGGTGAATATCGCTCAGTTTGATATTTTGGCTTATTGAATGTCTTTCAGGTCTGCCAAAGAGAGTATAAACGTACCAAGTTTGCAGGAATCCATTTTCATATTTAAGCACATGCAAGCATGCATGAGGTTTCAAGGTTAACTCAAGAAATATTTACCAGTATGATTTGCTTCCACGATGCCTGCGTTGATTTCCTCTGTTAGTATCAGAGTAAAGAAATGCTGATCTTTAAAGAGTATCACGTTTTCCTATTTGCTTGTTGGGAGCAAGAGAGAGAGAGAGAGAGAGTGAGGGAGGGGCAGCATGGCAGAGTTGTGTCCACAAATCACATTTCAATCATTTTCTTTAACTGGTACAGAGCCAATGGGCTCTGTACCAGAAAAAAAAAGAAAAAAAAAATCTGATACTTAGAATTGAAATCTTAATTGCCATCATTCAACATGTCCACCCTTGATTCCTGAGATACGTATAAGTGGTTTCCACTGATAGCAGTTGGTCGCCAATTCTCAAAAGGGTTGTCAATGGCAACTGGTTGTCAATGGCATCTCAAACCGTGACGTCATGGAGTCACACGTAACGTGGCCATTTATTGTCATTACTTTATTAGTTTCTAGAAAGCTGTTCTTTCAAGCTATGCATATCCTCCTTTCTGTCTCGTTGTTTTCCAAGTGTCTCCCAACTAAAAGGAAACCATGAGGGGGATGCAGCTGAGATCAACTCAGCCTCCTCTTCAACAGAGGAGGGAATCAATTTGAAATCTGAAGCTAAACCAGTATTTGAATCACCTGATCCGCAAGGAGGCGGCGATTTAAATACCCTTTTACTCAAATAGTTCTTTTGATCGTAGCTTATGTTCTGATCTTGTATGATTTGTGATTATGAATATGACATTATGCTGAAAATGACGTTTCACATTTGAAGGTGTATTTCTGTTTTTAAAGTACTTATTCTTTGTACATAATTGATGTGCTGATGATGTGTCGACATTTTATCACGCTCGTGTTTTTGATAAACCACACCTGCTATGGAGCTTGCTTGCTGACTGGTGTGCATTACCTTTAAATATGAGCATATTCTACTTTTGTTAAAAACATTCCGACCTGACCAAGACCCAATGCTGTAATGCTATGATGCTGTGCTGATAGCCTCGCACCTTCGTGATGTGCATATAATTCATCTCTCTCTTTATGAGCCACCACTCAAGAGTTTATCTTGTATTTCAACTCCCTCCCACGGTTCAGTATTCCTGTTTTGCATTTACGGTATAAATCCAGCCTTTGATATTACTTGGACTACTCTACTGCCACTCGAGGATGTGTTCAAATACCGGTTGCCATGGATACAGAGGCTGGTTGTGGCCTGACTAATATCTGATCTGTTATAAGGCATGTAAATGAGAAAACTTTAGAATTATACTAATATGGGTTGCTTGTTGTATTTGTGGATTAAAGCTATTGCAAGCTATTATTTCAAAGATAAAAATATATTAATACCTGAGAAGTTTAAGACGCTGAAGCTGTATTTGGATCATAAGGGGATACTAGAAGTTCCACAAAATCATAGATTAATGAAACTTTTGTTTGGATTTGAAGAGGCATTCATTTTACATTTAAAACAAGGACATGTGTGAGGCGTCTGTGAAATACATTTCTGTCCAAGCAACTGTCTTTAACAATATCACCACAATTCATTTTCCTCGTTCCAAACTGGCTGTCACTTGTTGCCCAATGTTGAGGGATGAATCCATCCACGATGCAAAGACACAATCACATCACAACAAGGAGCTCTGCATTAAGCACGAATAATATACTCTGGTTATGTATCTACCGAGTGACACATACTTTCAAAATGATGTAAAGATGTATTTAAAGAACCAAGTTCATCTTTCAAAATACCTGAAACCAGCAACCTTCACTTCCTAATGCATTAAATGATTTACTCTCAGGTGTTGCTTTTTTACGCTCTCTTTCACACAAGAATCTGAGAGCTGCATCGTGCAAAAGCAGCACACACAGCAGTGTGCCGACAATGTGGAATGTATAATCTATTAAACCAACAACTTGTGCCATAATAAATCCACGTCAAGGCAGTTTCACCTCAATACTTTAGAGCTGCAAGATGCTGACATGGGTGCTCTTTGCAGTAGCAGAAATGCATTCAAGACTAACTGTAAAACAAGAGTCCTCCATGTTTTCTCACATATCTGTGTCCAAGAAAGAAATACAGACCCATATAACAACATACTGGTAAATGCATCAGTTGGTTAGTTTATTTAGGCTAAGCTCTCTCTCTCTCTCTCTCTCGCTGACATACTTTGATTCAGAGCTCACACCAATTTCTTTCCTCTCACTCACTGCATTTATGTCAGCACTTCCCAGCATCCCACTGTGGTCATAAGAGACAGGCAGAGGCGAGCCGATGTCTGTGAGCATGTGCATTTAAGTTTTATGTGCAATCCTGCAGCCCCTCTATTTCAGTGTTCCCTTTAAAAAAAAAGCTATCATTTGTCTATAAAGTAGAGACATTCCACTTGCTGGATCTACAGGTTTGATTTATACAGAATGATACAAAATATATAACCTCAGTAATATAATAATAACCCCAGCAATATAATATTGTAACCTAGCATACCATATTGTATCCCCGTGAAACAGTTACATTAACTAAAAATGTTGCATTGGATGTACATTTACTCAGACACTGTTAGTAAGCGTGTCTTTGAGGTACTAGTACTTAGGCATGGGACGATATGGATATTTTAAATCCAAATTATCCTGGCCAAAATTAATTGCGATACACACCATTATCCCAATAATTATCAAAATGTGCTCAAAACTCTTAACTTTTAAATGTATTTTTGTATCCTGTAGTTTATTTAATTAAATCAGACACATTTTCACCATGAAAGTGAGTCAGACAGATTTAAAAAAAAATGTATCCCGATGCCTAATAATATCCTTCATCTGCCTTTACTTTGACACTTATTTACATTTTATGCTAATTTATACATGTACAGCACTGCTTAATGTCTGTGGGAAACATTGCACTTTACTCGACTACATTTATTTTCAACATTATGTACTTGGTTTGGTATGACCAGGTGGCTAATGTTAACAAACTTTAAGTAAATATAGCTGTATTAAAAGGACATTACAATTTTTCTGACTCGGTAATGTCAACAGCCTTGAATTGTAGCTAATTGCTAAACAGTAGATTGTCAGAAGACTAACTTGTAGCAGCTGTGGTATTTAAGCAGTACTCTTTTTGTACCTACTTAAGTAAATTTTACTTGTAATGAAGAGAGTTTGAGGACATAGTGGTATTAGTACCTTTACTTATTTAAATGATACGTCAGCTATTTCTTCAGCACAACAAACTGTATTTCAGTATTTTTGTATCTGATATGGAGGAACAACTAGGGCTGAGGCAGAGATCGTCCATATGCCATCTGCAGGTCACATAAACACTCCTAAACCCTGAAGTTGCCAGGGCAAATCATAAAGAGATGGGGAAATCAATAAACCTGCCATGTACAAAAGGTCCACATCTAATAATAATATCTGTGCTGGTGAGCATTTAACAATTATTGAGGAGATTGTCTATCTTTGGAACATTCCGTGTAATTGAAACGGTAGGGATCATTTGGGCCATCAGAGCAACATTTAGACTGAGCTGGTTCCTCAATGACAACTCCATTGCCTTACGCAGTATAAGGAGAGACCTGAATATCATCCATCCATCCATTGTCTACCGCTTATCCTGTATTCAGGGTCGCGGGGGGGGAGCCGATCCCAGCTGTCATTGGGCGAAGGCAGGGTACACCCTGGACAGGTCCCTGAATATCATATGGATGAATTATATATTTGCTAGAAAATAGAGTTAGATTAGATGGGAAGACAGTGAGAACAACGCTATCAATTTGAGTCGGTGCTGCAACATTTAAGTATTGACATTGGTGCAGGTAGGTTATGAGGCAAGGCAAGGCAACTTTATTTGTATAGCACATTTCATACACAAGGCAGACTCAAAGTGCTTCACATCATAAAACAAAGTGAGAAAAAAAAAAATAGGAGAATTAAAAGAAAATAATACATTTAAAAATGCATTACAGAAAGAAAGGAGAATAAAAACATATTTGCAATAATTAAAAACAGTGCAGACATTAAAAGATTTAGCAGAAAGCTATGGTGAACATAAAAGTTTTCAGTCTAGTTTTAAAAGTGGTCAGAGTTGGGGCAAGTCTTACATCTTCAGGAAGTTTATTCCAGCCATTTGTTGCATAGTGACTAAATGATGCTCTCCCGTGATTGTTGTTTACTCTGGGAATCATTAACAGATTGGTCTCAGAAGATCTTAGTGGTCTAGAAGGCTTATGTAGTGGGAGCATATCAGTGATATACTTCGGCCCTAGACCATGTAGTGATTTATATGTGAGCAGGAGGATTTTGAAATCAATCCTCTGACATACAGGGAGCCAATGTAAGGATTTAAGAATTGGTGTAATGTGCTCACATTTTTTGGTCTTTGTAAGAACTCTAGCAGCAGCGTTCTGAACAAGCTGTAGCTGCCTGACAGTTTTTTTCGGAAGACCTGCAAGGAGACCATTACAGTAGTCTAGCCTACTAGTAATAAAGGCATGTACAAGTTTTTCTAAGTCTTGAGCTGACATGAGCCCTCTAAGTCTTGCTACATTTTTGAGGTGATAGTAGGCTGATTTTGTTACTGATTTAACGTGACTGTCGAAATGTAAATCAGAATCCATAATAACCCCAAGATTTCTGGCTTTGTTTGAGGTTTTCAGGGACAGAGAGTGAAGGTGTTGAATTACTTTAAACCTTTCTTTTTTAGCACCAAAAACAATTATCTCAGTTTTGTCCTCATTTAGTTGTAGGAAGTTTTGGCACATCCAGTCTTTTACTTGCTCAATGCACTGGCACAGAAGATCTATGGGGCGATAGTCGTTTGGTGATAGTGCTACATAGATTTGGGTGTCATCGGCATAGCAATGGTGGTCAATGTTATTATTTTTGCATGATTTGTCCTAGTGGGAGCATGTAGATGTTGAATAAAGTTGGCCCCAAGATTGAACCTTGGGGGACTCCACACGTTACATTGGTAGGTTCTGATACAAAGTCGCCAATGGAAACAAAATAGTTCCTATCTTGTAGATATGACTTGAGCATGAAACATGATAGTATGACTGCAGGTCAAAAGGAAAGAGACTGTGGTTCGATCAATATCAGGTCAACATTGCCTCATCTCACTATAAAGCGAGGAAAACAACCATACTTTCGGTCTACTTCACACTTGATGAGTGTATTGCTGGAGACCCAACGGAGCGCAGTGTCTCTGTACTTCCCCGGTGCATGACCTGATACTAACTTATAACACTAATAACATTACCAAATACAAATACCTCCGCTAATTACATCCATGCTTTACTTTATAACCAGCCAGCGAATAATAAGCCTATTTGGACATTACCTCCACTAAGTGTATTTCACAGATGTGTCTGACTGCAAGTAACCATGACTTGGGTGTTTTTCAGGGGCCGATTTAGTGATTTGAGGTCCCCAGGCAAACGTGTGATGCTTTACTTTTCACCCTCTCTCCAACTGGGAATGTTCTTATTGATAGAGGAAAAAGAGGAAGGCTACTCAACTTGTTTTCTGTAGTAAAACTGTTTACTATTAATAGTAAAGCTAATAATACTGTACAGTACACATCCTGCATTCAAATGTTATTCTGAGTGAAAGAGAGGCATCATCAAATCAGTGCACTTAAATTTACACACATCAGCTCAATGTGGAGCTTTCAATCCTAGTATGATGCTGGATAGTTAACTGAATAATAATGCATTATATTTAAATTGTTACATTTTGTGAGTTAAACCTGAATTTGTGAGTTAAACCTGAAAGTTAGCGTAGTCAGGTTGCCTAGCTTGGCCAACAGTAAAGTCTACCCCTGGTGTATTTTCTTGTGAGTAGCTACGAATTCTTGGAAAAGTTGCACACCGCGACACCATGGCCCGTTATGAACAGACATGTTTTGAATGTGCTAATTATTAAGAATTATATATTCTCTCATGATGGCCCTCGTCCAAGACCATTTAATATCTAACAACTAGGGATGCACGATAATTATCGGACCGATAATTATCGGCCCGATAATAGGAATTATGACGTCAACCCGATAAATCCGATACAATTATTAATACCTCCGATAATCCGACGATAGGATGTTTGTGTTAAAACAGTCATACGGGTGGATTGGGATGAGGGACGTTAGTTTTTTTCTAGGCGCCTCCCGTTTAGCATGTGATGTGGTTACTGTGGTATCACAGGTTTCGGAGGAGGGAGTTAATCCACAAATCGAGCGCTCCCTTCTCATGCCTGGCTGTGACGTAGAGGCTGCGAGCGAGTGGAGGAGGAAGACTAGTAAACAAACACGCATGGCGTCTGTACTGTGGGACTACTTCAAAGTTTGTGAGGAAACTGAATCGTTTGCCATTTGTAACAAATGCAATGCAGAAGTTCCAAGAGGAGGGAAAAAGGCATCGAGCTTTAATACATCCAACCTTAAAAGTCACCTCGCACATCACCATCGCTACGACGGTGTGTTAAAAGCGTATGAAGACGCCGGCGCCGCTAAAGAAGCAGCGAGCCCGTAGTTTAGCGTTTTGATGCACGGGTGAAGTAGCGGTCCTTGTACCTCGGGTCCAATATAGTTGAGAGATAATACAGTGGCTTTTCCTCGATGTCACCAAAACGCGTTTCCACTGCTTTTAACGGGGTTTCCTTTGATGTTTTCACTCCGTGGTCTGTTGGTAACGTTTGTTTTAGCAGTCGCGTCAGCGCTTGAATGGAGGGGATCACATCCGCAGTAGTGGCTGTTGCTTTGCTGATATTTCTGCCTATTACCGTAGTTTACATTTCTGTGTGGATCAGGACCAACAGTTTAATGTAGCAGCACTTGTGTGTGCATATCCCATGCTGCTCAGGGAAAGTTGTCATTGACTGACTGACTCACTTACATATTTATTTGAAAAAAATAAATATTGTCATTTTATTGAAGAGTCAAAACTGTTCTTGGCTTTCTTTTGTTCATAGTAATAATTATCATGTCACTGTGATACATCTGGTTAGGTGTTTGGTAAAAGGCAAAGCTATGCTAAATCTACCTAAGCTTAGTCATTAGTGTTTTTGACCTGAATTTGATCTGAATATACATTCAAAAACGAATAACAATATTATCGGTTATCGGTATCGGTATCGGTCCCGAGGAGCAGAAAGTTATCGATATCGGTATCGGCTTCAAAAAATCAATATCGTGCATCCCTACTAACAACAAATACTGTACATGCACTCGTTTTGATTTTTGGGTGTATAAGTGATCACTTATTGAACAGAATCACTGCATTTCAGACACCTTTCTATGAAAATATCAGGGTTACACCTAGGGCTGGGTGATTTTTTGATTTAATAGATTAATTTGCATTTTTAATTTCCTACGGTTTGTGAAATGGCTGAACTGAAAAATTGCGCTTTAAAAACAGTTCTTTGTTTGCGTCAGTACAATCCCGTCACCTGCGACAGAAATGGACATAGGAAATTGAAATTACCGTAACTCCTCAACCATTCACCCATCGTCCTAATTACAATGGCTCATGACAGCAGAGAGTCAGCACTTTCCATTGACATACATGATGTTACAGTAATGACAAGGCTTTTCGAGGGGGGAAGGGCAGAAGTGCGTGCAGCTGGAGCGAAGGACAGCGGAGACGGCAAAGTGGAGCGCTGTTTTGGTGGACTTTTAGGAGGTTTCTGTGTAAATAAGTGTTGTATAAAATATACAATAGTGTTAGTAATGTTATTGCGTGATAAATAAGTGTTTTCTGCCATTTTCTTGCCGTGTTTACGCCATTTACGATGAATTTGTCTTAATGTCTGGGTTAACCATTTTTACTCTTTATTAAACCAAATTACTTTTAGTTTAGCTATTTTACAGATTTATTACTGCACTTATTTAGGAACTCATTTATTTGAATCCCTGCATGCTTTCTACACCCAGGCTACATATTATTTATTAGTTTTTTCAGGGATGGCCTACAAGAGACATTTTTTCAATTTGATTAAAAAAAAATATTTGCACAATAATGCCAAGTGGTGCCGTTTTTTTTTAAATTTGATTTCTTTTTATTCTTGAACAACTGATTTGTTCACATATCTAGACCACTTGGTAATCTCATTTATTGTTTATTGTGTTAATAAAGAAAATATCTTTTAAAATTTTGCCTTGGTCTTTAGTTTTTTTTACGAGAAAAACAGAGAAGACAATTGAGGTTTAATCGAAAAATTGTCCATTAGTTTGAAAAAAAAAATTAAGATTTTATTTTTAGGCCAAATTGCCCAGCCCTAGCGACAATGTTCCAATCAAAACACACACAGAAACACAAGCATCATTTTCAGACTCCAAAAAGGGGAGACCCATGGTTGTTACCTAAATACAAATGTCAGGGAGGGGGCAGTGGGTTTCCGGACACTAAGGCCTATTTGGCAGTGATGCAACTGGGATTACGCAACCCTCGCGGTGAGACGGCCACCCTGCCTGGAAAAACAGGTGATTCACTGCCGTGGTGCCAGCCAGCTGCTGTGTTGCCGACCTCGGCTGATGGCCTTGGTCATCCCCACCAAGAAGCATGATCAATGCTTACCAGAAAGTCAGTGGAAGGAATAGATTGGTAGCATGTAGGAGTCAGAGTGTAATATGTGGTCAAGAGCTAGTCAGGCCGGGAGACCAGTTCTCATAAAGTGAATGATGAGTCACATGGCAGCACTGAGGCTCACTTCTCCTGCATGTCGATTTAACCTATATTATCATGAATTGATGACTCTTTATACTCAAACGGAAACATAAGCCAATATTTTGTGAATCATCTACTTCCTATAAGCTTGAAAGGAAAATGTTTAACAGTACCAAACCAGTAGGTTTTTCTAAAAACCCGTCTGTCCTGCTGTGACATCATCTCCCTGTTTACAAAGTGCAGCACAGCAAAGCATGTTTAGAGAAAAGCTGACGGACTAACCACATCCTCCAAGACCGTAAACAGCACAGACAGCTGAGCAGCAGACCCAGTTGTAACTGGTTCTGATAAATGGCCCCTTATTAACTGCAGGTAACATGGCTGCCAAATGATGCTGCTGTGTTGACTCAATAATTCCACAACATCTGGTCATAGTAAGATATGACCACTGCCTTTACATCTGTGTAATCCACGGTTCTTTTTAATATCTACACACATTATTACTTATGAATAGCATAATCACACACAGTGACATCAGTTAAGACTACATAATGAAAATCTGTTACACTGTTAACCTCATGCAGCCTCGCCTCAAGTTTGAATCTGGGTGCCGTCCGAGTCCGCGGAGAATTGATGCAAAGTGGATCCTGGCTGGGGCCCGTTGGCAAGGGACCAGAGGAACACACTGAGGAACGTCTAAACATGAGATCGCTCAGGCTGGGAATGGACCTCTTTAGCCTTCTTCAGCACAGACATTTCTCTTTAGAGAACACATGGCCAGGCTGTTTAGTTACACTTAAAAATGGGTCTACACAATTAATTGCTCAAGTTGGCAAAAAAGCAGTTGACTGGACGCCACCACCCAGAGGAAAATGTAGCATTTCAACAATGCCATGTGGAAATGTGTTTAAAATGTAATAAAAACTACTTGCATAGTAATTATACTCGCCATAACTAGAGAAACACAATGTGCCAGTTCCAATTTAATGTTTAACTCCACTTGGCTGAGAAAATTAACCGAACATTATTCGTGTAACAATAACAAAAAGTGTTTTAATAACAATATTAGGTATGCAGCTGCCAAATCAATAGCAGTGCAGTTATTTAAAAATGTCAAAAAAATGAAATGATGCACTTCAGCCTGGGTGAGTGTAATTGTATTCCTTCCAAAATTAGTAAATTATAGAAAGCTGATTTGCTGCCAGGTCCCATCTACTGAAGCAAAAATTTGAAATAAAAAGCAGATAGTTGAAAAATGTGCTCCCAAAGCACACAACCGAATATTGATGGACCAACAAAAGCAAAAAGAAAGGTGGTAGATGTCTTGAGGGAATTTCAAAGTATTCCAGGATAGTCAAAGTATGAAGTATGGCAAACAAAACCCTCTGAAGGACACAGATTTGTTTTCTACCCTGTGCCTTCCAGACTACCTGCAGCGATGCTTACTGCTCTTGAAGCACTTCTTAGTAGACACATATCGAAGGGCAAACCAGAGGTGTAATTACTCTACATGCAAAAAACAACATTTAACCTGTAGTCTTATTGTAGTTCAGCTTCAGACTCGATGCACATCTGATAAGTTGAGATGTTGTTGTTTATTGAAGCATGGATGAGGCAAATCAACATTAGAGCTCATTAATCGTTGGAAAACTAAAACCCACAGCAACTGGGAAGTTCATTTTTGGAGCAGAGTGTTGTTACAGTGAGAGGCTGGGCACCAGATGCTGCCAGTTAATCTAATTGCCCTCTGAAAGCAGCTCATTGAGTCAGCTTGAAAATGTACATTATTCTATACGGTCGAGGAGAGATGCAGATGTTCAGGCACACGCATGCATTTATTTATTTATTTGACAAATTCTATTGAATTCCATGAATTATCTGAAATTAATTAGCAACTTCTTTTGTCTCCACTGAAGAGAGCACGTGGTAATCCACCAGTGCACCTGGCAGAGAAAGAGTCTGAAGGACAAAAGCTATCATGAAGAACGATGGCAGGCTCTAACTCTTTCACAGTACAGTGAGGAGCGCTGAAGGTGCAAAGTCACTGAGGTGGGTCCAGGACGTTTTTTAAAAAACGGTGCAATTTGGTGCATTCTGCTGATGATTTGTATCCCTGGTAAAGGCAACTTACACATGAAAAGTATAAAACATTTCACCTTCAAAAAGTATGCTATTTCTCTCCTTGCAGAAGAAATAAAAAACGTGTACTTATTTTAACTTTTTGGATTGGCTCCCGCCCCCCGCAACCCTAAATACAGGATAAGCGGTAAACAATGGATGGATGGATGGATTTTAACTTTTCAACTATATTTAAGAAAAAAATCTCCCAAAATTAACTGTACTTATCTTAATGAACATGTTCTAAATTATCTCCTAATTTCCAAACATATCGTATGAACACTGAACTAACAAACACAATGTTCACAATGGTGCTAACATTTTTACAATGACATCACATGTGTGGGTGAAAGGAAGAAAAGATGATTTGATTTGGAAAATATGACGAAATGATGAAGGATGTGATCTAAAAGCATTACAAATAAAGGCAGTTTTCATTTCATCCAGACTTTTAACCTAACTACTAAGATGTGTGTCTACATTGCATGCGATGTATATGAATTTCTATGAGTTGCGCCACAGTAGCATAGCATCACTATAAGAACAGGTGTTGGAACATGGCTTTCAAGTCTCTGTCAACACATCAGAACATTCAAAGTGAAATGTTTCTTTTACAGCGATTCAAATATGTGATTTCACATGTTAGTTAATGAATAGCCAAGTAATAAGTGGTGTTGCACACCATCTGTAGTGCTTAGAATACATCCATGTATGTCACATCATCCTCACTTATCAGCTTCTTACCTTATTGCTGAGGAAAATGCCGCCTTAGACGTCTGCTGATCTTAACAGCTGAAATGACAAACAGTGGACATGTGTGAGACAAAATGTACAGAATATACATATATAGTTTTACATATAAAAATATATTTTTTTCCTTTAAATACACATTTCCAAATGCACCAATGCAAATAAGGTAGCGACTGCACTGCGATATCGTTCTATGTTTGAACATGCTTTTTTGAATTTGCAGTCACCCACTTCACCTGCTGTAATTGTGTCTTTTCTCTTGGCAGCATTATTCTCATTCATTTGCATATCTTCATTTTGCTTTGCCGCGACTTATCCTCATGTGCTGTGGCATCGCCCATTATATCGCTACAGCGCAGAAACACCTCTATGACAGCAGGTGCTGGGGATCGAACCACCAACCTTGTGACTAATCCCCTGACCCACTGTCACCCCAACATACATATACAGTAGGAACACAAATAATTAAATAGTGAAATACCATAATATTGCATTGTTAGCTACAAAATTCAACATTAACTACATTGGACATTGCTAAGTTGTTATTGGTGAACTTAAATTCGGTGCACTACTCAGGAGACCAAGGCAAATATTTACTCAAGAGATTTTCTATAAAAGAGATTCGTACAGCATTGTTATTAAGGTGCTCAGGCAATTTAGCTCACTCAAATACACCTTTTGTACTCAAAGTATGGCAGCTTAAAAAAAAAACAAAAAAAAACAAAAAAAACACTGTGCTCTTAAAGATGTACACCTGCTTTGGCCACAACCACAGCGTAGCATGAACACAAACAGTTTTGCAATAACAGCAGAGCCTTTTGAGATTTCAGACTGTTCACTTTACATCTGGAGATTTTGCACCAAATTGCTGCAGCTGGTTGACTCATATTGTCAGACGAATATTCCCTGTAATATTAGTCTAGAGAGTGTAGAGAAAGAAGCACCACTCTGTTGGTATTTTTCAAGAGCATAAAAGGCAGAGTCCACTCCTATCTTTCAAACAAATTATAATACAGAGTGACATTTTCTGTCTTGAAAAAAAAATCTTCGGTTGATTGTAAAGGGAAAAAAAAAAACATTAACCAGACCAGAGTTTTATGTTGTAGTTAGGAATCAACACTAATCAGCAACAGCTGAATACATTTACAGGGGACAGTAAAGTCATTACATTTGACATCCTACTTGTTAAGTGTTAAATGCAGGACCATCAGACTAAAGAACTCTCTTTCCCACTGCCATCAGACTCCTAAAGGGCCAATATGAGCATAATCATCTACATAACGGCACAGTTTGCACATGCATAATTGCACTGTTTACATTTGCTCCATTTTTTGTATTTATTTGTCACATGCTGCCTTTTAAAATTGCTTTGGTTTGTATTATTTATCTGTTTTATACTTATATACTTTATATATATATATATATATATATATATATAATTTTTATTTTTTTTATACATTGTTTTGCATTCTGTGGACAGCAAACGAAGAATTTCATTGTACAGGGAAACATGTTTCTCTACTGTGCATGTGATAATAAACACTTTGAATCTTGGAGACATTCTTAATGTAACAAACTGAAAACGCTAACAACAGTGACAATGCATGTCACAGGCGCATACGTGTAGTCAAGTATAACGTTGTCCGCAGCCCCGTAAATGTGGTATTTTGCTACAGTTGAAAGTTTTCAAACGTTCTGGACTAGAATAATCTATAGTAGGACAAGTAGAATATTTGACAATATGTAGTGGGGCTTGTTATTACACCCATCCGGGTCGTAGAGTAAAATGCTCACAGCCAGAGTTAACAATGCAGGCTGTAGCTGCTGCGCTGACAGACTGGAGACTGATGGGGACAAGTGAGAGACTCTCTCAAGGTTGACCCACACACACAGGCCCTCCCCTTCCTCTCTCCCTCGGGACGATCTGCATCCACTGCAGTTACACAAACACTCTCAGACACACTCGCCAAGATTGTGCTGGAAGCAATGAAGCACCAGTAAAGCAAACCTATGCACAGGTAAAGGGATTTGTTTTGTGACAGGATTAAGTCTACAGATTTTGGATGTTAAATGATGCGATGGTTTACGGTGAAAGACAGCAGGAACCAGCGTTTCAAGCAATTTCTTTGCTTAGATGGCAACGTCACAAACAAGTGTCGCATTAACATTTAAATTATACCATAATATGTCAAGTGTTACATATACTGCATTCTACAGTGTTTATACTCTGTAATAATAAGTGGTTAGGAAAAGGTAGCGACTCGAGTAGCAGGGCCTGGTATTATATTAAACCCTAGTCAAAACATTAGAGGAAAACTTTCTCACGGATCAAACAGCGAATAGGGGAGGCATCTCAAAGAGCTGAAAATGATGTGACAAAGGGAGAAATGCTAAGCCTGGTGCCTCCAGGAAAATACATGTGAGCACCTGAAATTAAACAAAACACGCTCGAGGAGAGAAAGAGACCTTATCTCACACAGTGTAAGGGACATTTGCATTCCTGTAACAGTCTTCTGTGAGCCTGAGGGAGATTGCTTTGAGGAATATTCAACATGGTTAGTTTAGGAAACACCACCTACGGGTGTGAGACATCTCAAACACCAGTGCTTATCTTGTTCTTAAACATCTAAATTAACTCTCAGTACAACTTGGGAGATTAACTCTTGTCAAATCAGCCAAAAAAAAAGTGACAGGAAATAAGCCTGGTGAAAACTTGAATGAGGGGAAACTCCTCTGGTCCCCCGAGGTTTCCAGAGGTGGGGTGCAGGGGCACATCCCCACTGGCAATCTTAAGAAGCACAATATGCCACTGGAGACTTCATTGTTCCGTCTGTCCTGCGGTTTCATTAATCACAGGCTGCAGAGGAGGATAGCGTGGGGGACAGGTCAGACAATACGGTGCCTGCCTGAGAAACGCCTCGCTCCAGCACCAAGAACGAGACTTTAATAAAGCTGCCCGCTACGGCTCCACAACATCTCACACCAGCAAGATGGCTGGATTCCACACAGGTCAAAGTGGCAACTCGTGTTATTTACCAAAGGTGTGTGTGTGTGTGTGTGTGTGTGTGTGTGTGTGTGTGTGTGTGTGTGTGTGTGTGTGTGTGTGCGTGTATAAAACAAAGCACAGCCAGTAGCCACCAAGTAAAAAATATGTATTTGAAGTCATCATTTTAACCTGATTTAAGCCACAACGCCAAATTCGCCACTTCCTACCCCCCAATTCCACACTACTACACACAGTTGTGTGACTGACCAGTGGTAGTGGTGAGAATATCTGTCCATAGACATAGCAAATTACTAAAAATCACCCAAAACCACCACATTTTGACATGATGACTCAGAGTCATCTTCAAGAGTCAAGAACTCGACACAGACTCACCGCCATCGCAGCTGGGAACCACAATACATCGTTTTTTACAAGTAAGTTTTTCCACATGTACAAAAAAACAAAACAAAAATAGAACATGTTATTTTATGATATTTAGAGGTGCTAGTAGCTGGACCCTGATGTAGTGATGCACATTAGTAATGCATCAGTAGTAATAACATTAAAATACACTCCCTTCTCAAGTACATTGAAGCTTATAGTTGTTAACATTAAACATTATCATCAAGGATGATCATTCCACCCGCTAACACTGAAGTCTAAAAACCCCTACATACCGACCTGTAGTACTTAAAATGTCAGCTCTTACAGAGAAGCAACAACAACAACAAGAGAAAAACAAAAGTGAGGATGAGGATGCTGCTGCTTTCCAATTTCCAATTTCCAATAAATCATGGCAAACATCACAGTTCAGCAGTTCAGCCTTGCAGTGCAGGCTGAGCAAAGCCTGGTTACTAATTGTCTGGTGTCTTCCGCCAATCACTTGGATAAGTAGCAGACACAGATATGCAATTAGCCAAATGGATCCGTGGGATGAGGGCTTAATAAATGCAGGTGGTGGTGGTGGTGGTGGTGGTGGGGGGGGGGGGGGGGGGGGGGGGGGGTGTTCCTCCACCGCCCTCTCACTGGGAGCCAACTGCCTAGAATTGCACTCATCGCATCCAGCTCATTAGCCTCAGAAAGCCACCGAAAAGTGGAGATAGTAGAGGCACCCATGTGCTGCTGCTAATTAATGTGCATAACACCTGGAGAGAGAGAAAAAAGCTAATTATAAATAGTTCTATCATAAGTAAGCAAACATTCATATTACCACCTGTGTGAAGCAGATAATGTAAACAATCCGTGCCATTAGCAGCTAGAATTTGACGAAGGTCGTAGAGAGAGAAAGTTAATGACACCAGTTTTCAGCAGAGCCTAGCAGTGAACCATTCCCAATAGCAAACTTTGTAAACTCCATCTTTATAAACACAAACCATCTGCTCCTGCTGTGTTTGTGTGTGTATGAGCATTATACTTTCAACAGCAGTGCAGACCATGGGGATCCCGTTCCGCATCAAGAACAAGGGGGTTCTAACCGAGAGAAAATCAAAGACCAATCATTCACTGACCTGGAAAACATGGAATATTGATGATGTTTTTCCTGTTACAAAAAACAATAATTTAATCAATACCTAACTGCTGTTGTAGTTTTGTTTTGTTTCTCTCTATTGCAGTTTTGATACATTTAAGATTTCTCTACCATTGAGATGCTATGAGTTTTAGTTTAAGGTGCCCAAAACAATAAAAACTTGCAAAGCTGAATAGTGGCTAGTTTTCTTCTTTAACTGGAACTATTTTCTACAGAAGAAATAGTTCCTATGTAAACTGTATGTGACTATCTGTAGATACTATATGGCCGTCATTCAGCTATCTGCCTAATTGGCCCAAATAAAATATCAAAAATATATGTTGCTACAAAGAAAGAAATCCACTTGCAACCAATGCATTTTTCTTAATTGAAGAATCTGCAATTGTTTTTTTTATTAATCTATTTATCAATATCAGAAAATGCCAATCACAACTTCCTGAAGCCTGTTCAACATCAAATATGCAACATTTGTCATGTCAACAGTCCAAAACGCAAAGATATTTGGCCGATTAGTACACATTTGTACATAGACGAAAGGAAAAGCTGAAGATATACACTCCCATGGGTTCGATATGAATGAAGACCTAACATGACTCAAAAATTAATGAAAACACTAAATACAATTCCTGGGCCTCTTTACCTCTTCGGGGTCTGGATTCTCTTTCATTAGTTCCCTTTACCCTTTTTTGGGCGGGGGGGGGGGGGGGGGGAGTTGAATACATCTGGAGAACAGCTGTTGCTTTTCATCACACACACACACCACACACCACACACAGCTGTCGCATAGCCTCCCATCAGAGGTTAAGGGTCAGGAGCCCTGTGTCCAGACACACTATTTAATCTTGTCTAGGTATAGACAATCTCTGGAAATCAAACACCCCGCAGCCACATTTACACACAAAAATAGGCAGGGATACACACACACACACACACACCTCTTGCAATACAAGGCAACTATTCGACCCTAGGAGGGCAGAGATTCTCAGTGATTAGTCCTACCCTCCCAGAGAAGGGGGGGAGTCGGGGGGGACAGCGACTAATTCAATTACACAGACCCTCGTCCCGCTTCAGGCCGACTCCCAGTTCCATGAATGGAATCTAACCCATCCAGCCAAGTTGGGGGTGGGAGAAGAGAGGCAACAATGTGTTTACATTTAGTTTACACTTGTTTTTTTTTTTTAGGCCTGTGAGAGTGCCCCTTGTGCATGTGCATGCAACTGTGTGTGTCTTCTTGCCCTTTGACTCAACAATGTTAACTATTGTGAGAAAAAATGAAGTGAGAGAGTTTCATTGGCTCTCTGAGAAGCATATAAAAACGGGTTTTGCTGGAAGAGTGCAGTGAAGTGACAGAGCAGAACATCAGCGCTGGAATTTGTCATACCACAATGTTAAGAAAGACTGGCATCGGCATAAATCCCAAAGCGCTAAAATCCAGTGGTATATGAAGCATCAGAGACTGAGGCTGCAAGACAGCGCAAAAAGGCAGCACAAAAATTGCAAATGAGGGGATTATCCGAGCTATAGCCTTAAAACAGACTCCCATACCATTTCAAATGATAGCTTTCTGAAGCCTACATTCTGGACTAACAGTCCAAGGAAATTGCATTTACAGTGTTCCTCTCCTCTGTAGCCATAAATGAAATTATTTCATGTCTGCTCCATGTACAGCCAGCAGCAACCACAACAACAGAGAATGACAAAAGCATATCCATGGCTGACAATTGTAACAGAAACAGAATTTACTGTTCATAAAAACACCTATTAACCATTGAAAGACGATATTGGTAGTATGCAAACTGTGCACAGTTTTCAGGTTCCATTAGCAAGATTTTGAGGTGGTTGACAATTCTGCTTGCCATTAAGGCCACCATTTCCAACCTAAATGTTTTACTTATGCATTATCACCCATTTCCATCTTGTTAATCTTTAACCAGCACCCGTCCCCAGGAGAATTTCTGGGAAAATTCCCTTAAAATATTTGGCCCTGAAAGGCAGGTCATATATACTCTTCCATCATCTACAAAGCTACACAGAACAAAAATGACACCAAACACCACCATATGCTATTGCACACTCAACCAGGTTTCAGGTCAATTCACTCTTAAATGTCTGACAAATAAAAAAATCTTAGAAAATTGCCAAGCAGTCATGACATAGCAGAGCAGCTTGAAACGAAACCCACTTTCACGCTCCACTGTAGATGAGGCGCTCTGGTTTCACCTCTTGGTCACTTTGTGTGAACTGAGATCTCCAAATGGCTGTGAAATCAAAATCGCAGTAGAACTACCATATGTGCTACTAATGCTGTCACACAAAAGTACTGCATGACCAAAAATGGCATCACCACTTACAATGCTGCAGTATTTAGAGAAGTATTATAAGTAACCGACTTGAATAGAGAGAACTATGGTGTGATTTCTCCACATTTTACTACACAATGGGTTGTCTTTAATGCTGGATGCCACATATGTACTGTTCACATCCTCGCTCTAAAAGTCATCCTAACAAACGATCCGTAAAGAAAGTGTGTATGCAGCCACAGTGGCGAGTACATAATTTACAAGATACAATAAATCATCAAAGCCCAGTCTTACTCCGGCGGTCCTGCAGATTAGGCCAGTCCGGCCCCTCTTCATGAGCTACCGACCTAATCTTCTTTTGCATCTCATCACGCAGAGATATGGGAGTCCTCTAATCCGCTCATTGGGTGGACAGCTGCGAGCAGACGTTTTAAACTGTCTGCTACTGTAGCTGCGGCCGCTTTGGACTGCAAAACCCAATTTAGTCAACAGCTATATGGATTGACATACATTTTAATTAGGATAAGCGCTGCTCTACCCTTCCTTATCTTTTTCATTAGCAGCATTTGCAGTCAAGGTTTTTTTTTTTTTTTAAACGGATGAGTGCCTTTCTAAGTGTGACACTTTTCTAGCCCCCTTTTGAACAAGTCCACTGCAATTCCAGGGCAAGTTGATGTGATAGCAATTCGAGGCAGGTAAGCCAACCGGCAGGCAGGAGAACCAATTAAAAAAGCCGGCTGGTCGCTGGGGCAGAGGCTCAGGGACACCAGAGAAGAAAAAACATGACACGGGAGGTAAACTGCCTTAGAGGGCTGCGGCTGCCTATTGTGGATGAACAAACCAGCGACTCCAAGCTTGTTTTTTCCATGCTGTCTGCAAAGTGAAAGCCTAGCCCCCTTGCTTGTCAATTCTATTGTTAGGAGCAGGCAGGAGCCGCTCCCCATTCACCTCACACAAATTAAATACTCTGCATTGTTTGGGGAGTCAGATGGCAACGGCAGGCACACAGGCCTCGAGAATGTCGACACACACACCTTCTTTTTAGATCCCATCCTATAAAAGAGTATGAGCTTGGAATGAATTAAAATATGCCGTGGTTGCAGCTAATGTAAATGGTAAATGACTTCACTTTGAATCCAAAGAAACAGTGCAAACAAAACAAACACCAGATCCTCATTGGAGGAGCCAAAGAGTGGAAGCCCCATCGTAGTGTCTAATGAGGAAAGACTGCTTGCTAAATGGTTGGTTCAAATCGAAACACTGGATTTGTGCAACCGTAATAGATGTCAAATTCATGTTCAACAGGTTCTCGTATAGTTCAAATCCAGTTTGGTGCTCTCACATGAATCATGTAACACTTGCTAACTGTGGAAATCAGTTCTTGGTGTTACATTTTTTAATAACTTAAAACTGGTTAATAGGCTTAATTTCATAGTGAATTATCTGGGTCAAAACACCTTTTCACAGATGCCTAATTTCATTATCTGATAAATCTACACTGTAAATAATTTCTGTAAATTTACGGCGGAATGTCAACAGTGTGTTGAAGGTGTTTTTTAATAAACAGTGATTTACTGTTAATATTACAGAAAATGTGTGAAATTACAGCTCATTTACTGTTTTTTAACGGAACTCTAATGTATTCCTATTATACAACACTTTACCGTTAAAGTGTATTAGATAACAGTATCATGCATTATTTTTGGCATTCTGGGAAGAGCATTGCCTGAGCTGCACATGTGAAGCTAGTTACCTGCTATTCCTGATCCATCTCCATCTTACTAATTATTTGGTGAGTACCAACTTTATTTGATTGTTTTATATTACATATTATATTATTGTTTGATTTTGATTTTGTCAGTGAATTAATGAAACTTTATGATAGTTTGTGTAAACATTTTACCGTCTATGTAATTTACTCTATTCGCACGAGATAAGTATTACCTGGGGACCTCTGGTAATTTGTAATGAGGAAGTTCTCTCTCTCTGTGAAGATGTTGAGCTGTCATATTGTGTCCTCCAGCTTCTGATGGCTCAGTTTTCCGAGAACATTACAGATCTGATCCTACTTGCAGATGTACGTTTTCTTTTTATATATACATATACTATGTCATACAATGACTCATCTTATAACAACACAGTTTGTAATTCACTTTCTATGTCCTAGGGATCTGCCACTACAGCTGACATTGAGAGGACCATCATATGCAAGCAACAACATTTTCTATTAAAAGGTACCTGGAGGATGTTTAAGGTTGGAATGTTATGGTTTGCTGAGGTGTTAGTTCATGGCTTGGGACATTTTTTTTATCAGGATGGGGGGAATGAGGGGCAGAAATGTTAATTTTGTATGCAATATAAGTGTAAGTTGTTGCGAATATAAGTTATTTTAGAGCTGATCTCTCTCTCTCTCTCTCTCTCTCTCCCCCCCCCTCTCTCTCTCTCTCTCTCACACACACACACACACACAGGCAAACACACACACACACACGGCTACTTGCAGGCTGGATTGAGAAACCTGGTGTCTTCAAGTGAGCCGTAACTCTCCTGCCGATGTTCTTGGACTTCCACACTAACAGTACTGTATATGTTTGTAATACTGTTAATATATAAATGTTCGTAACACTGTTTTTAACATGTCATTTTAACATGTAATACTGTTTTTAACATGCAATTTGTTCAGCATGTGAAGTTTTTACATGTAATCTTTACATTCAAATAAAAGTAAAGTGCAATAAGAAGCTGCTTTTTCTCTTACATTTTAATCACAGGATTGAAATATCAGTACGTTAATTTATTATGGTTTGCCTTCCGTGCTTGTGGCCAGGTTCAAACAGAGATTTAGTGAAACCTAAAGTCAGTCACATGTAACATGTTTTTCTTAACAAAAGTGCCTTTAACTGTGTGCAATCATATTTTTTTAATAGATTATTGAAATGTATAAATAATACAAACTAAATAGTAATTTAATTGTAAAACACAGTGAAAGTAATTTTAAATATCAGTTTACACTGTGTTTTTCATTTACAAGACAAAACTGTAAATTGAGTAACAGTAAAAATATGTAGATTTTACAGAAACATAATGGCAACCCAGCTGCCAGTTCATTACTGTTTTTTTTACAGTTCACACTGTTTTTTATTTACAGTTTAAAGCTGTAACTTTCAGTGACAGCAAAAATATGTTAATTTTACAGTAACATAATGGCAACCCAGCTGCCAGTTCTTTACTGTTTTTTTACAGGAAAATTTCTAACTGTAATAATCTTAATGTATCAGAGTGTTATTAAGAGAAACACATGGCACAAAACAGATTGAATTCAAATGAATATAGCACTTTTGGTTGATTTTCCTCCCATGGCATTGTAGTAAGCCATTAACAATGCACATTAACATTCCCAGGCCAATTGTTTCCAATGATGTGTCCTTGTGGGCCTTGGCGCTAAACTAGCTAAATGATGGTCAGGTGACCTTTTTCCAGTCATCACAAATCATGCAGGAGGAGACCATTTTTGAGATACCCAGACGAACAAAAAAAATTCCTGTCCATCAATATACCTCCCATCATCCATTTACCAGATGTGTGTGTGCTGATTTACAGCCCACAGCAAGGCAACCTGTATCATTTCATCCCTGTGACTGCGTTGCAGCTGAGGTGTTGACATGCTTGCTAGCCGCAGGGTTGAGGAGAGAACTCGCGAGGTGGTGAAAGAGAGATAGGGGTGAGAGAAACTAAGACGTGGGGGTGGGGGGCGTGGGGGATTTGGGTGGCAGAAAAAGGGAGTCAGATAAAATATGGTGTGCCTGGTGGATTGAGCTGAGGTTTGGGGAGGCGGAGATGGGGGGGGGGGGGGGGGGGGGGGGGAGGTGTGGGGACGGCTGCTACCGTTTCCTGCTAGGTCAGCAGACTGGGGCTGATTCCAGGACGGCTTATCTTTCAGCAGGAATACCACAACCGCACCAAAGGCAGGGACAGGAGGCCAGCAATATGAATTCAATGCATGCTGGGATTACTATGAGGAAGATGATGAACATCAACTCTGAAGAATTGTAATTATAATGGGAGAACAAACAACAAAAAAGTGCTGGGCATGTATTTTGTTAAATATACCCAAACAATGAAACACCCAATAAAGCTGTGGGGTTCATTCCTTTGAGCAACCCCTTTCACATTCAACTAGTAATGTGAGCTAATGAACATAGAAATATTTATCATAGCGGCATTTAATGGACAGATATGGGGGTGTATCACCCAACTCTCAGATTTAATATCAATCTGTTAACGTAACATACCAAGTGCCTACTCTTCAGTTGCTGCCAGAAAAACAGAAAAAAACACTTCTTCGGAGCGTAGCCTGCTTTAAAACAGCTTGGCCGCAGCGAGGGAACTTGTGGAATGTGTGGCAGCTCGGAGCACGCGGGGATGCCAGGTTGCTCAGGAGCGTTCACCTGTTCCCCACAGCTGCGTGAAAGTGAACGCCTTGGCAGCATAGTTAACAGAACTCCAATCAGGAAACAAGCTGCACTCGACATCAGGGAAAACAGATCAAACACAAAAATGTCCCATCTGCCACTTGTAAATGGCATTTAAATACACCATCCTACCGACGCATGTTGCCAATTCAAAAATCAGCACCGAGTCTCTGCGTGATCATTCCCTGAAGAGCGGCCAGCAATAGATTCTCCACCTGGTGCTTGCCTACAAACAGAGATGGTCTTCTGACAGATTGAAAGGATGGCGGATTTGAACAATACAATTAACAAACAGTGAACTCAAAAAGTAGAGACTTCATTCAATCACGTTGTCGGAGGAGGTGAAGTGGCAGTTGGCGATGCCCTCCCACGTCATTTCCCTGAGCGGGTGCGGGGAGATAAGTAACCCGACAGAGGACAATGCTGGCATTCTACCCTCGGTCCAAAAGACAAAAAAAACGCCCAAATCCTTCTGAAGAGAGGAATCTGACAATGCAGCATTTGTCTCATTTGCCAGATGGAGAACAAGCACCTCATAGACACGTCAATATGAAACTGTGTGCGAACCACATTTATAAACTTGGAAGATTACTATAAACAATCTTATTTTTAATTGGCGGCACAGAAGAGACTGATATTGGATTATCTCATTTAAATTCTAACAGACAGAACTTATTATGCAACTGTTTACAGACAGCGGAAAATAAGCATATTGTACTTATGTATGAAGCATCAATCCAACACGTCACAAAGAAAAAACACCAACAAGGTTCAGCATGCAATAAATGCAGAGTGCATTCAATGACCAATATAATACACAGTGAAACCATGCGCGTTAACTTAATCATTGCAACTTATGATTTAGCACCACCTCAACTATTTGCGTCCCCACAAATCCAAACGATTACAAAACTACAATAAACCTAAGCTTTTATCAATGATTTCATATAATGTGCTTTCCACAGACAGATCATCTCATTTAAGTTTTTAAAAAGGAGAGAGACCTCAGAGAGATTTAGCCCTGTGATAAAAAAATAAAAAATGTCCTCCTCCACCACCTTCACATCAAATCCATTGCAGACATTTCTCTGGTGACACAGCACTTAACATTTAACGCTGTTCATAAATGGCTTATAAAAAACAACAGGCAGGTAACCCCTCGAAAAACGGCCGCCTGATGGCTGGCACCTTGGAGAACCAACCCGCAATGATGCACACCAGCAACATTCTAAACTGAGTGGCTTTAAAGTCCCGTCCGCTTACTTTCACATGTGAAGCACGGCATAAGAAATGACATCCAAACACTTGTTTGTAGGTCTCATTAACTTAATTACACTGCACCTCCAACCGAGAGCCTCCCAATACATGACTACTATTACTTTAATGCAAGTCGAGCGAGCGGCAGGTGGTTTGGCCTCTCTCCAACAATTACTCACAACTCTCCTGACAAAGTCCACCGATGTCACTGAGGGGCAGCTAATGTAACTGGTGCATCGTTGTGGCTAGCTGCATTAGCACACCTTGCCCATGGCACGGCACGGCACAGATATAAAAAGGCTATTCTCAGACAACTGATTAACACTGAGCCTTCTACGTGTAATGTAAGCCATCTGCCACATTCATAGCGGTGCATTTTTTTTTTTAAATAAAAAAGGGGCAATGTTTACAGCTCGAGTACACCATGTTTGAGTGGTGTTTCGTCTTCTTCTTTCTGTCCTCCTTTCTGCTCCGGGAGGCCTGGCAGCACTCCCGTGTCCTCTCCCTTAACTAATAAACAAAGTATGGTTTCCCTTATATAGCTCTATTCAAATGCTACAACCTCCACAAGCAACATCAGAGGCCTCGCAGGGAGGTGGGGAGTGCGAGCAAGTCTGTTCCAGGCAGAGGGATTTCGGCCAAGGGCAAGGAGCACCGACGGTGTGATTGTGTAACAGTTGATGCATTAAGAGCCACTTTAAGTGCTATTTCTGGTGCCATGCAGGTTGGATGTGTCTGAGAGGGCTGCAAAGTGAGACGCATCCAGCACAAAACTATCTAAGACACTGTAGTGTGTCAAAAAAACAAAACAGACTATGATCATGTCAGTAGCACAGGAGAGGCCCATCCTGCAGGCAAGTGTGTTTAAACCTTTTCACATGCAGTATGATGGTGCCACAGTTGTCAACACGCACTTTGCACCCCAGATACGTTGTATGAAAAAATAGGGAGAACTCGATGCTGATCTCTATAAATAAAACCAAAAAAAAAAGCATGGCTTCCAAAAATGCAAGCATGATCCGCCATGTCAGATCTGCATGTGCTTAAAGCAAACACAGCTGAATCGTCAGCTACTCAATTTTAATTATCAGCCAAAATTCTGAATTTATAAAATTTTGCATATAAAGATCCATTGTAGTACTAAACAAAAATAATTCAAAACTCACAACATGTTTTAATGAAATATCCAGCTTCAATCCATATTTGTTGGCGTTTCAACTTTTTCAAAACAACATTTTCACTGCGGTCAAATACTGTTTGCTCTCCCACTCTGCAGCACACGGAGGCTCGCAGGTGTATCAACAGACATAGGAAGCTTCATTTAAAAACCTCAAAAGAAGATTTGAATGTAAATAAGTGACATTCAGTACTACAACGCTATTGGCTCTGTCCGATCCACTGAGCTTGTTTCACATTTACAGTGCCAAGGCTGTGAACACTGGAAGAATGGACGGCTAGCAGATCGGGAGGAGACAAAAAAGTGTATTGGATTTAAATATGCGGAGTGCTTTTTTCTTTTGTTATAAATTACAGGTAATAATAGATTATGATGGCATTTTCATAACCCTGTCCATCAAAATGACCAACAACAGGAAAATCTATATATTCACAATAGCTCGTCTCTATGTTTTCTCTCAACCCACTGGTATTTTGTTAACCACTGAACACCATTCTGTCAGAAAGTTATTTAAGGATTATAAAGCTGTCTCATTAGCATTTGTACCATCACTCCTGTCTCATTTCTGCCTGTGAACCATTGTTCTCTTGTGGAACAGTTTTTATTCTGATGGACTGAATTGTACAATGCAGCTAATAAGCTACCATAACTTCCTCCATTTTAGTTTCCTCTAAAGCACCACCAAGACAGTTTTACATGATGTAGCAAATTATTTGGTTAAGTGAGTATTTTTGTATTTCCCAAAATATATTTGGGGCTTATTCTTCTCATGCTTTATCTTTCTCTCTGTTCCTCTTGATAAAATGATAGTGACCCCTCAGTGGTTAGGGTCGGGGATAGTGGTTGGGTCAGGTTTAGGTAGGGGGCACACCGACGTCTACAACACAATGCTCTAGGGGTGTCACAATTTAGATTCAAAATTGAAAATCAATCGAAATGAGCTTTCTACTTTCAAAAGGCGAAATACAGGATAGTTCCATCCCCGGCTTACTTGTGCACTTCCAAAGAAAAGGTGGGAAAAAAAACACACAAAAGATGATGCCATAAATACAAATACATTTTTGGTAAGTGATTGAAGCCCAATTTCATCCATTGTGCCAAATACCCTCGATTACACCAATCTGCTCATCATAGGGACACATCCAGAATATTTTCCCCCATTTCTATACTGCAACACCGGGACCATTTCAGCCCCTCTGCCAGCAGGATGACTATATACAGTCCCCATTGCAACAGCTTCCAAACATTTGCAGCAAGAATGTATCCTTATGAGAAAACCCAAGAATAGATGCCCCATGCTGCAGGAGGGCCGAGGAGGAGCGACGGGGTGGGATACATTTTCAGGACTCCCAGAATGTTCACTCACCCCTGCTCAACAAAGCTCCGCAGTCACTTCCTGGGGGATTTCCAACACGGGCTTATTTTCACAAACCATGGCGTCACAGGGACAAAAATAATTTGATGAGTGATACAAATGTTGAAATTTGTCAACAAAAAGCAAAACATGTTGAGTAATGAGAACACCATTTGTTCCTGACGTTGGTAATTAGATACCACTTCAGCCAACCACTGAGGGATCTTCAAAACAGCTGAGGAAACTTTTATCTTTAAAATATAAGGACAGGGTTTTCATTTGCATCATCAACATCATCACAGCTATATTCATTCATCACTTCATCATGCAGTTCTTGGAGCGATGCATGCATGAACACTAAGATACCAGAAATAACCACAACAAGTAGCATTTGGCATCACGTCGTCCACTGAGGGAATCCAAAAGAAAGCACTTTGCTCAGGAGCACTTGTTGTTGAGAGAGTGTTGCCCACGTTGCTCACTTCCAAGACGCATTAATAACCTTTAGGCATTTCATGGTTACTAGAAGGAAAATTTACTTTACTGCCCAATGCAATATAAGCATAAATCAGGAATCCATATAGTAATATCATATGGTCTACAAGGGTGCTTGACCACACGTTTGGTACAAAACTGACACTCTGTTCACAGTGCGATGGGCTTATGTACTAGGAGCAGCAGACACCTGATTAGGTTACATTTCTGCCCTGATGACTAAGAGGCATGAGCCTCGAGGTGGCAACCATGGCAGCAGGGATCTCTGCCAAAGATGCACTCCAGTAATAGCTGAAGACCTCAGCTGCAACCTGAAACACATTTCAGAGCAGATCCACTTTCAGCTGGAGCTCGAGTTGACGGTAAGCTTTGGCCAAATCTCCTGAAATTACAAACTGAAGGTTTAAAGTGAACCTGGATTTAACCCAACAAGCAGTTGATGTTGCTTTCACTTCCTGTCCTGCCTGATTTCACTGGAATTATGCAAACAATGAGCTCAGATAGCAACTAACCAAAGCCACATTTTACAGTGGTCCCACAGGTCCCATAATTTACAAATCTAACACAACCCACATCACAGAGAGTATTTCAGCATACTAGAGCAATATTAGCATAATGGTACAGAAAGGGATATTAATAAAAGTCAACACAGATCCAGCTATGACAAATCCCATGACGAGCCATTCCAGGAAACTAATAAGGCACTTAAAATCAGAAATAGCTGGTATTCATTTCAAAAGTTCCAAACTTATCCTGCAGTTCACCTCATTTCACCACATGGACCTTGGATTAATCGATGAATCGATTGCCAGTCCTATCGATTCAACTAAATCGATCTGCTAAAATAAATAAATAGAATGAATCATTTTGGCTTCACCAATAATCAATATATATGCGTTTAATCGTATGAATCGTGATTCTTACTTATGATTGTTTTAATACGTTTAAGACACTCTCTCCCCTGCCAGCATGTAGTCTATTGAAAAATGTTAATAACTGAGCATTACATTTTTGTATTCAGCATAAAATATTATGCAGGACTACTTTTTTATAGAATAAATATGTTAAATAAGTAATTCTG
This sequence comes from Eutrigla gurnardus, assembly GCF_963514095.1. Classification (NCBI taxonomy): domain Eukaryota; kingdom Metazoa; phylum Chordata; class Actinopteri; order Perciformes; family Triglidae; genus Eutrigla; species Eutrigla gurnardus. The sequence continues at coordinate 23,082,553 of NC_139915.1, read as the reverse complement.
TGGTCTGTTTATTTTTCACCTTTCAGAAGAATACAGACAGTCTCACTCGCATTATTGCATGTTTATTTCATGGATATAGAATTTTGGTTACAAGTTACTGAATCGAATCGTGGTTGACAGAATCGAATCAAATCGTTAAAAAAAATAATAATTGTCCTTGAATCGAATTTACTACTATTGTATCGCTAATCGAATTGCTGTGAAGCCAAAGATTCACACCCCTACTTGTCACCAAGTAAATGTGGCAAAATGGTGAATGATCAGCTCCTAAGTGACCAAATGACAGTTTACTTTGTTTTCATACAAGCGACATAATCCTTTAAAACTATGTACAGAACCGTCCGCCAATCTTAAACCATCATGAAAATGGTCATGCTCTTCTACTGAGGTAACAGCCCAAATGGAAAATCCATTCAAAACGCCTATTGAGTAGTAGGCAGCATGAGTTTTCATCCCCCATCACTATGACAACCATACTGGTTCCTGCTGCTCTAGACTGCTCAAAATGTTCGTATTTTTAAACTAGACTGGGGGTCCACTGCATGACTTGCATCACAGCACACACAGAACCACATATGCAGACTGCTGCAGGGCACCGGTTGCTCAGACAGACTGCTCCTCTCCAAACGCATTCCATGTTTAATTATGGACCAAAAAAGAAACACCGCCAACATTTCCTATCCTTGAGTCACAGTGTATTTAAACCAATCAATTAGCAAAGGCAGATAGTTCTTCATGTTACTGGCAGGCAACCACTTTACTGGCTTGCATTTGTGATGTAATATACATTGGCTGGTGGACTGAGTGGGATGACAGCTTACCAGAATTTAGTTGGGGGGGGGGGGTGCATCAATCTTAGTTGATAGTCATTTCATTTGTGATAATGCTACAATACATATTTTACCTTTACTTTAATAGAATCTGGCTCCAAACTCAACAACTTTGAAATGTTTTGTCAACCAGCCGCCTTGTTAACTCTTCTCATTTTCAAGTTTGGTGCTTGGACAAAGCAACACGGAAAGGGATTCAAGGCATTTTCTGTCTGAAGCTAAATAAGCACTGTACATTTGGAAGGGCCAGACACAGGGGCCGCTTTCTCACAGGAGGCCCTGCTTGGAATCTTGTGATTTGCCTCTCATGTTTAACATTACAAATGCCTTGGCTTGGTCACAACAAAGTGTAAAATTCTATGATATTGTTAACTTGAACTAGAGCAGGCACCTCCATTCAGACCTTTTTCTTTTTACCCTCCCACTCACACTGCCGGACTCCATGCATTAAGCACATCACCTCAACACAGCATTCCCAAAATGTATTGGCGTCAATGTCTAAAGCATTACGCAATTACGCAAACTGCGATCCGTCAGAAATACTGCCACTGAACTGTGGTAAGAAAGTTAAGATTTCAGCCCTTGATTTAGCAACAACTGTGGTTACCGTGGTTACAGCAAATGTGGTTTAGCTACAGAAGAGCAGCCAGTTTATCCGTTTACAGTGCAACCAAACAAACTCACAGTGTAGGTGTGTGTAGGACAAATTCAAGCTGGGAATGAAAGGCGGACTCTGACACCAACAATGGAAACTACAGGCCTATAGAACGCTATTTATAGAATGGAAATATTAACTGACTATTGCAAACTACAAATGTGCCATACATAAATAGTTTAATGGAAGACTTAAGAATAATAACTCGGTGTATGTGTGCATCCAGGGATTGACAGCAACGGTTTTAAAGAATCATAATGATACATTTTACTTCATGACCTAGGGTGAGGGAAGTGTGTGTCTGCATCACAGGACAGCATCACAGAAGAACCGATCCCACATAGTGGGAAATAAAATTCCCAAACATAGGGGAACACATTATAAAATCATGCAAAATTATATCATCAACCCTACATGGCATATTCTCTATCATTGACATGGTTGGAGTCACAAAAGAGGGTAGCTAAGGAGGAGAAATAATGGTCAGCATCTCATCAGCTGCCAGAATCCCAAAGCTATTACACATCATGCGTTTAAATATGAATGATGCAAATTAGGCCATACAACCATTATCAGTCATAAACTATGATGATCACATTTGCCCTCATGCTTTTGGTCACCCATTTGGCAGCTGATGTCTTGTTGTCTAGTTACAAACCTGGTAGTCACTTCCAAAATCTTGGTGTCTGAGTTTCAAGCTCTGAGATCCAAAAAACATGTAATAAATTAAAAAATCAATGAATGAATTCCAGGTGACCAACAAGGAGATGTACTAACTTATGTTTCACCAAATTATTGCATAGTGTTTATTTCAGAACAACTGAGGAATGAGTGTAAAGGGATGCCGATAGTCAACAGATCAGTAATTTGACTGTAATTTTTATCTGCACGGCTCCGATTCTATCCCCTCCACTCCAGCTTCCTTCCACATGCAGGAAATAAACAACAACCTTGACCTCACAACCTTTATATTGTTGTGTTTCTCTTGCACAAGACATTACAGTTTATTGTACAAATGATGTCATTAATATAAAATGTGCTTGCTGAGTGCACCCCACAACTCTGAGTGACTGAGGAGCGGTTGGCTCCCTTTTAAGATTAAAGTGCCATTACGGGTTACTTATTACTTCCTCTCTGTGGTCACTGGTGACAGCAAAGGCCTGTTTTCATGCAGAACAAGGGATGGATCAATAAATTAGCCATGTGCTGCTGATGAGTAACCCCTCCTCTGCCAGATGAGATTGCCTTTGAAGGTCTTAATAAGCCAGAAGCACATGGCCATCGAAGGTTAGTCCCCCAAGGCTATACCAGCTGCAGGACTTCGGAAATCAGTAAATTGTTTGCTTTAGTGTCTTCATATTGGATGTTTCCATGGAAACGGGACTACAGGTTGTAGGATATGCTGGAACAGTCATTCACAGATCCAAATTAAGCTGTTCCATTGACGCAAACTTGATTTTAGCCGTTTGCAAACTCAGACATAATTCCCTGAAGATTATTCACACTGTTCCTCCTTTCCTGCCACTAATTTCAGCACTAAATAACTGAACAGCTACTCAGTAAGGAGTGTAATTGTTGATCACTGCTTTAAAAAGACCGTGTTTCAAGCTTCCATTAGCATAATGGATGCATAAACACATTCTCCAAAAAGGTCAGCGCAGCCGCTAATCTAATGAAAAAGCTTTTGATTGCTGTGTCTATGTCGGGAGATAGTTTGGTCAGTTTAATAAATGATCAGTGCTGTCGCTGGTGGCAGAGCTGCATACTAACCAGCAGCAGCAGCTGATGGTAACAGTTAACTATGAGCTTTGAGAAAATGACATTTTCACAGAGATGAAACAGAAGCTTAGCTGATGAGCGCAGAAGAACAGAGGCCTGGCTCATTAGACGACAGCTGCCATTTTGAAAAGGACAAAAAAATTCCTTGCATCATTATGAACTTATTATTAAGAGATGTCCTAACACCCGCACGGATCTGAACACAGACTGGTGTTCGACATAGCTAGAAGATGTGTAACAAGCCAGTCAGAGGAGAGCACTCGTTCCTGAGGCATTACACACACACAGCCCCCCCACCCCCACACACACACCTATAAGGTCATGTGTCTTTTTCTGCCAAGGTCCATGCAGCCAGAGGGACTGTGGGGAATCGAGGTTGTGTGTGCGTGAGGGAACGATTTACTTTTGCCCATTGAACTGCCAGAGAAACTCACTTGCACTTGCACATCAAATATAATTCTCTCTTTGCTTCATCACTGGTGTTCCCCGTCTCATTTGACCCTTCACCTAGCCAGCTCACATTCCCAACAAGTGATCACTCGCACACGTGGGTCCATATGATGTTTCCTGCTGTACTATTATAAAATGAAGCATGAGATGTGTAGGATCACAGCCATGGCATGCTGTGATAGCCTTGTCTTTCTATGAAGGGGTGTGGCAGCGGAGCCGACACAGGCGGCCATCCCCACAACAATACATGCGATATAACCTGGAAGCATAGCTGCTGCATAGAAGATACCATAACCATTCATGCTGCTCTGCTCACATCGTCACCTTGACCGTGTCTGCTGCCACATGCATGCTGGAAACAACGTCCCAGCCCCCCACCCCCCCACACCGTATGTGTGTGACGGTGTGGTGAGGATACATAACAGTGGATTTTCCTTTTCACGCGGTCTGGTTCTTTAACAGCCACGCGCTTTACACAGGTGGCCGCCCTTTAACGCGCGCGCCACACACGGCATTCTCGACATGTAATATGTAGTATAACCAAAAAAGTTGGAAACAATCGCCTGTAGCACCGGTGGCAGTTTGAATTAGATGGGTAACTTAACATGGCGGAGGCTGGGGTTTTTCCCCCTCCGTGGCCGGTGCAACGTTACCAACCCCTCCGTGAACTCTCCGTACCTCTGCACAGCCGACCTTCTGTTGTCCACACGCTGAATCCCCCGTGGCTCCAGAAACAACGGCGTGGCCGAGAGAAATCCTCACCGGGGTGACTCCCCCTACCCACCCACCCAGCCAGCTCCCTTGCAGCAGCAGCAGCAGCAGCAGCAGCCCCGTGGTCTATAAAGTCGCAAAATAACAAAACCGATGCCACCGGAGTTGAAATTAAAGGCTCCACAAGTTTCGTTGATTCAAATCACCATCGTGGCCACTGAAACGCAACTAATGCTATTGGAAGCGATGCATTAAAAAAGCTGGAGAAAACGAAATGTAAAAGCGGTCACCACAGAGGCTCCCATCCGGCGGGCTGGAACCAACGCTGGGCTCGCTCACACACGGCGTGCGGGTCTATTTTTTCAAATTCTTAAGCGTTGGTCGGAGGGAAGGTCACACAGATCTCTGCGTGTGCTGCTGGGGGGGAGATGGACAGCGGCGTAAAGCGATTAGGGGCTTGCAAACCTACCTCGGGATCCTCTACTTTGGCATTTCAAGCAAGTCCGTCCTGAGAAGATGCACATTAGCCGACAGACCCGCTTTCTCGGCAGTCAAAATCTCCTCCGCGTTAAGGGAAATTTCCAAGTGGCTGGACAGTGTGTGAGCAGCGGCACCGTGTGTGTGTAAATGGGGAGGGGGGGGGGGGTCATCCTACGGTGGGGCAAAGAGGAAATGCGTCATTATTAATGGACGAATGCTTTGTAGTCCATCCATACGACACCGTTGTCCACGTAGACCACACATTGGGGTACATTGATCTTTATATACAAAAATATATAAAGGGATCGATCACATCACTTTTAGATGTTTTTTTCTCTGTAGTTAGTTAATTATTGTTTGGCACCAGACTTCCATGTTGCGCCAAGGAAATAAATGCCAACAAAGCGTTGGTTTCAAGTCAAGAGGAAGAAGGAAGGAATTCCCTGTGAAAGGCATCCAACCATCACCACCTGCTCAAATACAGGCCTGCTCATTGTTTGTTTTGCTGTTACTGGCTGTGGGTGGTGGACCGGTGACCTCGAACCAGCCAACTTGATATGCTTCTCCTTTTTCAATCAAACCTGGATCCAGTTATTCAAGAGCATCTAAAGGGATAGGCCTACTCCAGCAATTTAGTAGGCTATTGTACTTCCAAAATGATGGAGGGAGATTAAAGACCACAAAAAAACTTGCTTGAACATACAGGTGTTGAACTGAGATGATAACCCTGATGACGTCACTATAACTTAATCAGGATTATTTATTTTCAAACTCGAATGTTTTTCAGAGCCACAGCTGACATTAACCAAGTGTTTCTGCAGGCTATATTCTTTGTATTAAGTGTGTATGTGTGGAATTGGTGGACTGGCACTTTAAGGCTAAGAGCTAAAATTATTTTAGCCATATAATACTAAATGTGGGGCCAGCAACTATCTGAAAGTGGGAAATTTGATAGTTTATCATTTTTGCAGGGGTCAGTTGAGGTGAAGCAGGACAAAAATATAAATTAAGGGGTTGGAGCCATTTGCTCCATGTGCTATATGTGGCCTCGGGTCCTTGTTGTCAGGGTACAGTTGGGTGAAATGTGAACCTAAGAGGGGGTGAAGTTTAAGATGTTGACCCGAGCTGGAGCAGGACAATCTTAGCTAGATACCAGACATTCTTATGGAAGCCCCTTGTTACTGTCAGAGCCATTAACACTTCTGTCTGCTTCTACAATCTCTATACTTCCAGAAACAGTATAATTCAGGTATGTAACGGGACATGGAGCCCTTTCGAAATAAGAGTACACTTTGTTTACAGGCAGAGCCATCTACTTGTAGGTTTGTTGTCATCAGTCCATAATTCATGTAAAAACTAAAAAGTTGTTAAAAACTACACAGACTGAACCATAACATCACAGAAGCACGGAGGAGAGGGAGAAATCCTTTCAAGTACAGTGGACCTACCACATCAACAGCAGAAATGTCAGGTTCTGGCCTGCGTTCAACTTGACAGCAAATTAATGATTAGTGCTGTAATCTGAAGTGCTTTTGGTCTGTTAACATGAAACAGTACTGGAGTCCAAAAAACTTGCAGGTGGGCTTGTGTCTGTTTTCAGTATGTTTGTGAACAAAGTTAATTGTATCGAGCACAAAGCAAAGAAATCTGCAGACATGTTTTCACCTGACAACTTTTCAGCCTTCAATGTTGGCTAAATCAACTGAAATATAACAAATGGCCCCACCTGGTGGCCAAATACCTGGAATACATGACATAAAAAAACACGCAGCTACTTGAAATTGTAGGTAAGGACCATAAGAATGGATATCCAGAGAATTCAGGATTTGTTCACATTGCAGTATCAATCAATGTAAGACATTATTTTAAATGTTTTAATAGGTAGATCAGACACAGCAGATTGCATTTTCTTCTAATACAGAATGCTTTGTTGCAATGTCAGAGACATTATTTCAAGATCATACTCTGGCTGGTATTTGATTAAGTGTGGTGAAAAAGCAAAGGGGTTGAATTAAATGATGACAAACTGCTCAGTCATCACATTACTTGTTGCAGTTTCACTGAGAATTACTTACAGTCACCAACCAAGTCAATTTCTGTTTTCAGTATTTGGATAGACAAGCTGGTGTTTTGTCATTTTTGCACAAATGTTTTGCATACAAAAAAAAGCCACAACAGGATCAACACACATTTGACAATGGAGACAATACAGGCTGAAGAAAATCATGTTTTTGCTTCAAAGAAAAAGGCTATTACATTATTCAAAATTCACTTTAATTTTTTTTACAAAAATTGCTCAATTCTGAATAAATATAAAAATATATTAAGTCTAAATGAACATCAGCAAATCAATCTTCATGAACATTTACATCAGGAAAAACAAGCTATACAAAATTTTGTGACACCAGCAAAAATACAAAACACACCCTTTGTGTGTTCCACATTTCCATTTACACCATGTTATCTGTTTTTAAAGTATTCAAATTATGTACTTAAGCCAGAATTCAGCAGTTCCAAGTCATAGCTTCACAAAAAGGCAAGATTTGTGACTTCCATTGCTCTCCGTTTCAAATGATCCCCAATGGGAATGTTTCATTTAATGTACGGCAAAAACAATTGCGCATATTTTAGGAGAAATGCCATTCCCTGTAAGATCAATCATAACAGTATAATTTAATTTTTGTTTTGTTTGTTTTAAGTCATAGTGGCCAAAGAAAAACAGCCTACTGTAATTCTGTTTTGAACAAATCCGGCTTACTTTTTCTGTTACATTTAGAGTTTGTCATCTCAACCCAACACAAACAGTTACATGTCCGGCCAGAGGCCTTTCCACTTGCAAACATAGAAGGAAAAAAAAAGACTTCTACTCCTCTGCCTCTTCTACTTTGGGTTTTGGCTCACGTATATCAGATTCCATCCCTGGCAAACTAGTTCTCCTCCGTGCAGCGGTCTCAATCTTCTGCACCAGCTCCACATCCCACGGATGAGTGACAAAGCTGAGCACCTCTCCATCCTCCACCCCTCCTGCCCTCCCCACTCTCCCTGCCCTGTGGATGTAGTCGGTGTGGGATTCTGGAGAGTCATAGTTAACAACCAAGCGCACCCGCGATGTGTCCAGGCCACGTGAAGCAATGTCCGTGCATATCAGCACATCTGCCAGACCTTTCTGAAAGGAGTGGAAGACACCTGCACGCACAGCGGCAGGCATCTCCCCTTGCAGACGAGTGTGCCGCACCCCCATCTCTTCCAGCGAGTACCCCAGCCAGTTGACCGTGGCAGACTTGTTGCAGAACACAAGAGCGGCACCTCCACCTTTTTCCTGCTGGAGCAGCTTCAGGGCTTGGTGGAGCTCCAGGACCTTGTCGGTACCCTTTACCTTCAGGAATGTCTGTTTGACATGTGGCATGAGGAAGTGCAGCATCTTGCTCTTGATAATCAACATGCTGCCAAGGTCTGTCACCTGACTGAGCACATCCCCGACACCCCCAGGGAAAGTGGCCCCCACCACCAGCAGCTGGGCTTTATGGCCTGGGCCTCGAGTTTCCTTGGGACCACTAGCGATGTTTGCGTGGAGCAGGATGTCCTCCAGCATGTCAGAGAAGCTTGGGTCAAACATGGTGTCAGCCTCGTCCACCACCACAAAGCTCAGCTCCCTTAAGTCCACGCAGCGTCTCCGCAGGGCCTTGACCAGAGCGCCTGGTGTGGCCACTAAAATGTCTGGATGACCTCTTTGAAAGACCACCTTGATGTGTCCTACACCCCGACCACCACCCACAGTACTTGTAGTCAACCCTAATGGAGCGCACAGAGACCTGGACACGGCCGCCACTTGCTCAGCGAGCTCTCTGGAAGGCACAAGGACCACAGCTTGGATATTCTTGTGTGCGCTCTCCACATAAATCTGTGATTCCTTATCAGCCTGCAGCCTGTCGACAATAGGAAGGAGGTAACTCAGCGTTTTCCCACTGCCTGTCTCTGCAGCACACAGGATGTTGTGACCTTTCATGACCTTTGGGATGGTCTGCAGCTGTACAGTGGTGGGATGGGTAATGTTGATATTGTGCAAAGAGTCCACCAGCACCTTGCAGATGCGGAGTTTGTCAAACGTCACAGGTGCTTTCTTTTCAACATCCTCAGTCTTATTTTCAGTCAGAAAAGGTGCAACAGTCTTGATGTTGTTGATGGTGAAATAGTCACCGAACGATTTATTGTGTTTCCATCCTTTAGAGCAAAGAACGGGCTGCTCGAACTTTCCAAGAGTGTATCCCGCAGATTGGTTCAGATCGGGGTTCTTGCTCTGGATCAGGAGCTTGCCGGCTTTGATGGTGTTGATCTTGTTTTTGCCTCGAGTCTGTTTCACGTTTTCAATGCGCTTCTGCATGTCGCGAGGAATACGAATAATAATCTCTTCTGGCGCGAGCGCTGTTCGGCAATAGCGAGTCTGACTTACAGAACAATGAACACGACAGCATGCGGACACTTTCATGAACTCACGACAGTGAACACTTAAAGAGAGAGCTCGCGACGCAGGCGAAGCCAGATAGCCGACCTTCAAAGAGAGCATGTTTGGTGTTTCATTGATTCGCTAGCAGCCAAGAGTCCGGTGACGAGAACAGCAAAACGCACTTAAACGACTAAAGTGTGAATACGAACCCAGTTCAGTGCACTGGGTATCGTCCAATGTTACTTTAAATGTTATACCCGTTAGCATCCCGTTTTACTTGACTCCTACGCCATGCTGTATTGGCGAATGTTGATGCCGTCAAGCGGGCGTGGAGTGATGACGTATATACAACCGCAACACGACAGTACTCTTTTACACATTTTATTATTTAATACAAACACAAACAAGAATCGAAAAAAAGAAAATACAAGTCCATGACAATTATTTAAATAACAATTGAGAAATGAATGCATGATTAATTAAAAATAACATTAAATAAACAAATTATATAAACATTATAAACGCTGCAAAAAAGTATAGTTTTTAATCCTTTCTGTCATTAAAAGATGTAATCATTTTTAATGTGATATTCTGTGAGAAGAAGGAGAGTTTTGTTGTTATATGCAAGCAATATTCTATTTGGCTAATAATATAGTTAAATAGGCAAGATGAACATTCACAGATACATATTTTTGGTGTCCTTTTCCAGCCTGTGTTCCTTTTGAAGTCTTGTATGCCTGTTCTAATGGTAGGCTAACTTCATCGGCTGATCACTGTCCCAATGAATCAGCAATGCCTGTAGTATACTGTATGCCAGAGATCGATCGTATAGAGAAGTGGGAGAAAGAGTGTGTTGTTGACACTTCAGTGACTGTCAATAACTGTCATGAGCTCTGGTCAATCCCCTTCAGCAAAGACCAGGCCTGAGGCACTGTAAATATGATTATTTTTACAAGATTTGTTCCTCTTTTCAGACATATCAACATTGTTTAGTCTACATGTTTATGCATTATCACTCAAAGGCATCATTTGTATGCCGGCCTCTGGTTCTGTGGGGGATAATCTATATCTGGTTGCCCACTGGGAGTCTAAACTAATAAAAAAAGGAGGCCAATCTAACCAGGCATGCATTCAGAGAGGGTGAAAAAGGGGACATGTTCCTCTGCTGTTCATTTTATCTTCAAATCATATTATTTTTCAAGGGACAATCACCTGTATACCCAGGATAGAAAACATCTGTCTGCATCAGTGCTGCTGTCACATGTAGCATTGATCGTCCATCAGCCCCTCCCATGTGCTGAATGAATTGGCTTGCTGATTGATTTACTATAGCATCAGAACATTACACACACTTTCAGTAACATAACCTCTGTCACGTACAAACCAATGCTGTGGAATCCCTCCTGGGATTACCCTCTGCCTAATTTCCAATAAGGGAAAAAATAACTTACAGAAACGGCTTCATTGTATTAAGTGTATTACTTGTAACTAAACATTAAAATTAGTTGCCAAATGGGTTTGTGACTGCCCTCATCACACCAAGTCAACATCACTTTCAAAGAGTGAACAGAAGGGGGCAGCACAAATCAACAAGGAACGTTTCAAGTCACCTGAAATCCTGATTAGAGCTACAATGGCTCTGTCTTCCAGGTCTAGAATATTTATTTTTGCATGGTTTCAAAAGAAATAAAAAGTAATTATCTCAGATTATATAATCTGCAAACTATATACAGCATATTTTAAATATTCCACTTTTCCATATAAACATACTGTAAAATATAAACCATTCATATACATTAAGACATAGACTAACAAATCAACTAAAAACAAATTACAGATATAATTTTATTTTCAGTAAAATTCAGAGAATGTAGATTTTGTATACAAAACAGTGATATTGTCTAAGTGAGCCTTAAACCCCTTTATCAGCTGAAAATGTGATACAGGACTGCCTGCAATTTGATATTTGTTGACATTTAGTGAACATCACGCATGTTGCCAAGGTGCTGTATTGCATTTTGCAGTGTGTGCAAACCCCAATCCTTAAAAGAGTGACACCTCTCAAACGGGACCAGTGTGGGGGCAGATGCTGTTTTTTTTCCCCATCGCAACTTTCTTTACAAGAACATAATATCGCAAACCACATCTACAGCCTCCCACACAATTTGTTTTCATTATCTTCTCCCTTCAAAGGTCATCTGCGGAGATAACACACGCCAGTAACCTGAATTAGATTCAAGTGGGTCTTGAGACATTATTGCTGCACAGGAGAAAGTTCAGGTAAGTCATGTGACTCCCATATGATGATCACTTTATAATTTATTGAAATCCCAATATATTTGTGACAAAGGTGAAAACAAACACTGATTAAGAATAATTTAGATTCCTTACAACTAAAACCATATGTTCTCTTTTCCTCCTTCCATTTGTTCCATTTGTGGCACTATTGTAATACTTAATGTGATTGTACCATTTTTTTTTTAATAATTCTTTTAAATTAGCTTTGCTTCTGTGTTTTATTGTAAGTCAATGTCATAGAAGCCTTGCTCATAACAGTAATAGTCACCTCTTTTCACTCAATAATCACAAAAAACTCACACAACAATTGGGTGTGACTAAATGATGGTAATTGTTGCTAAAAGTAGTCCTTAAGAATGGCTTCCTTTCTTCTTTTGGGTTTTGTCAGAAGCAATATTATTTATTTATGTATTACTTATTTAAATCAAGTAACTTTACACCTGTTTGAGTAAAACATCTTTATACTTGTTAATCAGACCACTGTCTGGGAGCTCGTATGGCAGTTAATAGCTGTTAAATTGTATGACGAGGAAAGAGCTTTGGTGCATATTTTGTTGTAATAAAGGATGACTATTGTTGTAATAATACCAACCATGGTACGAAGAAGAACACGTCTGTTGGGAGAGGATTGCTTCAGAAGGTGGCATAGAAGTCAAAAAGGGTTCAACCTTGTGCTTTTGCTTGGAAATAAAGACCACAGGAAATGTGATATTGAGGCTTTCAGGTGCATTTGTGAGCGGAGCGCCTGTCTGTACGCCCACATGCATCTAGCATAGATATATGTAATGTGGCTGTCAGAAAAATAAGAAGCTCTTGTCTGCTGCACGTGCAGTTTGTATTGACTGAATGGACTGATTTACATTTGAATGTGCTCATGCAGTTAGTTATTATGATTATTATTATTAGTAGTAAGTTATTTACAGCAATATAATGAACGATCTTTGTTTCTTCCTTGTTTCGCTTGAATATTGAAGTTCTGTTTGTTATTTACACAACATATATATACTCATTTGTGATATATTAAAACTTAGCAGGGTTGCAAAAAACCTTTGATGAATCATTAAAAACTTGCTTGCTCACGGCAGATATTGTTGATACGTATGCGTGTGTGTGTGTGTGTGTGTGTGTGTGTGTGTGTGTGTGTGTGTGTGTGTGTGTGTGCGTGTAGTAGAGGGAGGGGGCATCACAACAAGGATTTGAGTACCCCTACATGCTGCCAAAGTCACCATTTAAGATGGCAATAAATAAATCGCCAAATAACTAATAATAATTCCAAACTGCCAGAAACATCCCTCTCAAGAATCAGGGATAAAAGTGACAAATAACTATCTGTACACAAACTGAAGTTTCAATGGAGCAACAGCTTGATGTGCTATTGAGGATGGCCCATCTATACTAATCCCAAAAGCTATGATCAAAATGTCTATTCTTCCCTACCTACAGTACAGCCCCATTCACAAGCCTAAACTGGCTGATTAGAAATAAATGGGCCCCAGTGCTGACAGACTCGAGGGATCTAAAGGTAGGGAGTGCATCACGTCATTAGATTTACCAATCCTAGTTTGGATTGGAACCACACAAAGAGGGAGGATTGAGGGCTAGGCACAATTGGATGTAATTTAATGATGGGCGGTAGGAAGAGAATGGAGAGTCCATTAAATAGAGCGGCTAATAAAGTCGCTGCAAGACCCAGTTGTTGCAAAGTCAGGTTTGGTACATGCAAATTTCAAGCGTTTGTGCACTTTGTTTTTGTTGTTGTTGCAAAAGCATCTTATAAACACAGTGACATAGGCCTCATCAAAGATATAGAACATTATGGAGGTTTTATTATATTTATGGTATTTTGCTTACCAGGCCCCAAAATGTCACAGAACATAATCATTTAAAAAACAATAAAGGCTACTTTATGTCCCACAACGTGTCTTTGATATACTGTTTATTAACTCCCTCGCCGGAGACCTGTGTGCGCGTGTATGCGTGTGCGTATGCGTGTGCATGTGTGTGCGTATGCGTGTGCGTGCCCTGTGTTGTGTTGTGTTGTGTCTGCTGACGTCACCGCTGGAACAGCCTTGTCACGCGGGGTTAGTAAAAGTTGGGATAGCAGCTCAGAGAGCGACAGAGAAACAGACAGGAGGAGAGATAGAGAGAAAGATAGGAAGGGGGACGGGACAATTAAACCGACAGTTCGTCGGCGTTATAGCGAATATTGATCGCCGGCAGAGAAAGCGCTTCTTTCTCGCTGACACGGTCCGCAGACAGAGAGAAACGGCGAGGGGAAGACAGATACGGAGGGGGGGGGGGGGGACAGGCGACTTTCTCTGACTGAAGTTGAAGCCAGAATTTCGCCAGTCAACTGCCAGAGGAAGTGGAGCTAACGACCGGCGTTTTTTTTTATTTTTTTTTATTTTTTTATTTGGCTAAGCGGGAGAAACAACACGAATTCATGCATGGTCAAAAACTTACGTGAGTTTAAAAGACCTGAAGTTGAAGTTCGGCGTCGTGGCAGTCGTTAAATGTTGTGACTAGGGAGAGCATACGTTTCTCCAGCGGTCGACGGTCGAGTGGCGGGGTACAAACCCGAGCTGTCAAACCTGATGACGACTGCAAACTGCCCCGGGAATGAGGAGCTGGACTTCAGACTGATATTCGGAGAGGACGGGCAGCAGCAGCCGTTAGGTCCCACAGGTCAGTGTGTTTCCCCCCTTTGGTTCCATACTGAATGTATTGGTAGTTAACAGTAACGTTAAAGTTAATCTCCTAAACTAGCTACTGCTGGTAAAATTTAGCTCGGCAGCTTTCGACCGCAACCTCGACACTGTGTATGCTCTTCCTGTAAAATAATTAAAAAAGTGTTTTGATTGGTTTTTTTTTTGAGAAATGGAGATATTAAAAATATCACCCTTTCTATCGTGGTCGTCCACCATAACACTCCAGCTGTCATCAGCTTGAACACGCTAGCAGGTTAGCACAAGTGCAGTCATTGACACATGCTAATTTTACTATGAATCAAGGGGAAAACGTATGAATGCCAACAGATAGCTTCTCAACTGTAAACGCGAACGCAGCTTTTAACTCTGGCGGGACTGCAAACGTTACAAGTCAGGTGGATATGGTGAAGTATGGCTGAAGGAGGGACCCTTTTGAATGTCACTGATGAACATTTCTGCGAGTAGAACATGCTAATGTGGTCAAAGACTTTACTCACTTGTTGCATTGAAGTAGAACAGATGCTGTTGTTGTTTTTGTTGTTGTGTTAATAATAATAACAACCATGTCAACTGTGTTATTTCATTGTAAATAGTCTTTGCTGTAGATATTTGTCAATTATTAGTGTAACGTTATAGCAACATTATTACATCTAGTAAAACGTAATAGTCAGTAGCTATTGTTGATATTTGTGAATTTAAAGACAAAAACATTACATGAAATGTCCAATTTTTAAAATAACAGAAAAAAATGTAAGAATTAAGAAATCTGTTTGCCATTGAAATGATGGGTTATCTACTGTGACCTCTAGATATTACACGTTAGGGACATGAACAAAAGAGGGATCTGTAAAATCATCAGGTAAATGTTATGATGCTTTGACTTTTAATTAGCATATAAGTTTTACTTTAAAAAAAGTATAATATGTTATAAACTGTCTTCATTGACCCTCAGGATGCAGTCAAAAATAAACGAAAGATGAGAATGACTAAAGTGGCGGAACTAAAGGACAGAAGTTTTCTTTTGGCTATCTTAGAAACCCATATCACAATAGAGAAGTAGTGAATTAAATAGATCAAACGATGCCTGTGCTTATTAAGTATTCATAACAGATCATATGGTAATTGTATTAGTATCAACAAGTAAGTAAGTAAGCCATTAGCAGAAAATCTATCGGACTTGGCTATATGCCCAAAATCATCTATCTTCAATAGGGAAATTTGTGTTAGTATGTGCTTGTTATTATCAATTTACACAACATAATTGTGCATTGCTATATTTCAATATATGATGTAACATTTTCAATATATTAGGCCAAAATATTATTCTATGGAATCATATCAAACTATGATTATTTAGAAGGAAGATACATTATCATATAGAATTATCACCAAGCCCTAATTGTGAGGAACTAGCTGAATGAATGCCGTTATTTGCTAGAACTGGTATGTCAGTTAAGTTTTGGAAAATTTTAATACGTCACTCACTCAAAGTGTATTATCCATCACCTCATCATTGAAATGATTACAAAGATAGATATAAATATGTCAAGATAAACTGCCAGAAGATTTTTACTTTTAAAACTCTTTTTAAAAATTAAATGAATGCCTAAGTCAAATGCTTCCAGTTAATAAAGAGAAAATAAATGAATATTTTCATTTTGGAAAAAAAACTGCAGATTTTCTGGCAGTATAGAACATTACCAGCATTATTGGACAGATAAATGGTCGCAAATATAATATTGCTTGTAGGCATTCATTACTCAGACTGAAGTCAAAAGGAATAATATAGGAATCAATATATATATATATATATATATATATATATATATATATATATATATATATATATATATATATATATATATATATATATATATATGTATGTGTGTGTGTGTGTGTGTGTGTGTGTGTGTGTGTGTGTGTGTGTGTGCATATATATATATATTTATTCAGGTTTGGGTTGTTTGAAAGAGTAAAAGAGTCTTTAGTATAGCTGGATTTAGACTCACAACTTAATTGATTAATGACATCTGTGTTGTTCTTGCATCTATGCTATCTATGCTTCAGCTTCTTCATTGGTTTCTGTCTTTGGCCCTAAACCCTTGGAACATGTGAATTCTCTGGGAAAGTAGTGACTCCATAAAGGTTTGGCTTGTGTTATCTTAAATCAAGTTTTCCTTCAATTATAAAAAGAAGTTTGATTTGGAGAAGATGAGACGAGGGGAAAAAGTTGCAGTTGGAATAAGCGTAGGAATAAAAGCACCAGTATGCAAGTGGTTTTAATCTGGTCTGGACTGTATGAGTTGGCCCAAAAGGGGGGCGCCTGTCCAAATTAATAACTGGAGTGTAGTACAGGGTCACACAGCCAGAGTAATAGGGAGTTGCACACTCCTGAGTTGGTCTCCTTCTCTGAAGGCAAGGATCAAGTCGGGGCTTGTTTCTCTCACAACTTGGAGTACTACTGTGACTATTCGAAGGGTTTTCACCCTTCATATCATTTCTTATTGAATGTTGCCTTGACTGGTCTGTTATGTTGTGAACAGGAGCGGGAACATCTTCAAAAATAAAAAAAAGACATCGGTGCCACATTTCTATATCTCTTATAGCAGACAGCTACAATATGTTACAATAATGCACTTAACTTTCTAAAATGGTGCTGTTATTAAAGCTGGTTGCTTATGTTCACAACAAATTTCTTATCTAAAACAAATCTTTGTTTTAGATATTGTCTCTTCATCTTATTTTTTAATGGAACTGAGCTGACAATTGAATGTTGGCTTCCTGCACACTTTTAGTTTCAGGCCAGCTGTCGGTTGTCTGTCTTTCTACTTGCATATGTGGATGTGATTTGAAATCTGTGTAATAATGTGGTACGGTATAACGCCCTGCTTCTCCGTCTGTCTTTTTTGTTCTTCTCTTGTCTGTTCATGTGGGTGTCTGTCTCTTTATTTTTCTTGCTCTCTGAGTGTTTGGTCGTTGTTTAGGAAACAATCATCTCTTTGAGGTAAAATGTATTCCACTGTTCTATTCACAGGCATTGGGCAAGCTTACTGTAAGGGTTTCCCCCTGATTATGTGCAGTGCCAGCTGAATAGAAGTCCCTTTGTGTATCAGCATGGCTAGAAAGTGAGATTGCATTGTTTAAATTTCACTGAAATTAATCTGAAAGGACAGAGAATAACTTTAAAGTCCAAGTGAAATGGAAGTTAGAGTGCCTTTAGCTTCTGTACTGTGAGTTTTCCCCAGGGAAACGGGACATTTGAGTGGTGTACAGTTACAAGAGGGATTAAATCAAATCCTTTGCATTTGATTGGGCTGCTGAAAAGTGGGCGAGCTTAGAATGTAATGCTCCAAGACAATTCTGTACAGAAATGTCAAAAATACAAGTGCAAGGGTTAAGGATTCCCAAAATACTTAGACTTATCAGCAGAGTGCTGGGATGGCTCAGTGGTAGAGTTGGCACCCCACGTACCGAGTCCTCAACACAGCGACCCTGACCCTGGGTTTGAATCTGACTGGCGGCCCTTTCTGCATAGCATCCCCATCTGCGTCCCCCTTTCACTCTCAAACTCTCTGTCTCAATAAAAGGCAAAAATGGCCCAAAAAATAATGTAAAAAAAAGGACATATCGGCAAATACAGTATATTGCCATTCATATTTTTTAATTCTCAAACATCAATATTGGTTGGGGGCGGCTGCCCTAACCACTACGCCACGGCCCATTTACAGAGGCTTAACGTCCTCGACGTGGTGGTCCCTGGCTCCACTCCCGCCCGGGACGTACTTCCCGCATGTCATCTCCCTCGCTCTCTCTCTCTCCCCGTTTCCACGCTGTCTGAAAAAGTAATAAAAGGCTTGAACGGCGCTCTAGCCAAAAATAATCTTATAAAAAAAAAAATCAATACTGGTATTGGCCTCAAAAATTGGTTGAGCTCTATTTTTTCCATTTACAACATTGCGTCTTAAAATGTTTTGGATGAAGCCTGTAAGCCGGTATTGTTAATTATGTTAATGGTGATACTGAATTTTATTTTTATTTTCCACATTTTGCCTGGTGGTTCAGATAAAGGTAGTTCTTGTGTATCCAAACTTTATTTTAAACTTTTGACCCATACATAATTTTCTAATCCTTATAACAAATATGGTAAAACACATTTTTTCATTCATTGTGCTGGAAGTGTGAGAATTTCCCCAAAACTGGTATAAGACTGCCACTTTTAACTAATTCACTTTTTTTTTTTTTAACAAATGCAGCAACGGGTAATTTAAAAATGATTGAAATGTTAGCTTTAGACTAACATCTAAACCTCAACCCTAAAACAAGTAAGTGAACTGATTCTCATCAGTTGTCTGTTGCCTAAAGACAAGGGCTGAAAATCCACAGCCAATTCACAAATTCCTTAACTTATGTGTGCTGTGACAAAAATTGGCAACTCTATATGACAACTCATACTCGTAACACTGATAAACAGATTTACCAGAAACTACAATTCTTATTATTTTCCTGCAGGACCGGTTCATGAAGTTTTAACATCTTCAACTTGAGCAAGTGTGTCCTCTCAAATTGAGGTCCTTTCATCAAATCTGCTTCTGTTCATCTCCAGTAATGTCTTTCCATTGACTTTCTTTTCTCCAAAGTCTATAGTCCATAGTCCAAAGTTTTTATAAGGGCATTCTACTGAAGGCATTTCTCTTCTAAACCTTGTGTTTATGGATATCAGGATATTGTTATTAATTATATTAATATTTATTTACTTAGTTGAAGGGTAATTTTACACAAATCACAAAAAGCATTTGCCATCACATAAATGCAATTGACGTATATGGAGTTTTTTTGTCGTTTCCATGAGGTCTGTGGATCATGATGAGCCACTGGGACACTGTTCCGAGTTTCTGGTGACTTTAAAGGGGCATAATATGTGATGGGGAGCATTTCGATTGCCTCTCAAAGTGGTTATGCGTAAGCTGATGGCTATGGTCGCTTTTCACAATTTTCTGATGTTTTGTAGATTCTTTTTTTTTTTTTTATTTCTGTGAGCCATCCTTTTTAAGACTTCATTGAGAACCTATTCCTGAATGTAACTAATTCATGAACTGTATACCTCTAGATAAGATTTCTATGCAACATGGCTGGTAAATAAAATTGATACAAATCCCCTGTGCTATAAATCCATTGACAGCACTATTATGTGTTCTTCGGTTTCACACATTTTCCACAGCTCCTTTTCTCGTGATCGTTGAGCTCAGTTAAATTTTCTTTTTTTTTAACGGGAAAAAAACACTTAGGTGGCCTCCCAGAGGTTTACAGAGGCAGGGGAAAACCACATGTTAATAGGTATTTAAGTCATGTTTTGAGTAATTTTATGCATAACAGCCATCAGTCCCAGATCTTTTCAATTTGTACGGCAGTTCTTACAGCTAACTGTCATTGTGAAACATAGCTATGGAAGTGGCAGTATGAGACCCTTGTGTGCAATGTTTTTGCTTACTACAGACAATGGCCTCACACTTGCTTTCATATAGTATCAAACAGGGTAAACTAGATGGTACATCTAATTGTAGAACCTATTTCACTTTACCTGTTTTTGATTAGATTTTTTTTGACAAAATATCACATTTGTGCTTTCATTTAGTATCAAACAGGATAAGCTTTATTGTACATACTAATTATAGAACATATTTCCCTTTCACTGTTTTTAATTCAATTTTTTACAAAATATTATCACATTTGTGCTCATCACTACAGGTCATGGGCAGAGGCTTCATTGGGCTTTAGAGGTGGTTTGAGGCAGGGAGGTTAGAGGTCCCCTTTATGGGTGGCAGATCCATAGCGGAGGTGTCTGGCTTTCTGCCTAGACATGCCATGTGGGGTTCAGATGGCAGGGTGGAATGAGAGGAGCGTGGGGGCACACCGCTCTCTAGCTGCTGGTAAGGGGATGATGAACGGCACTTTTGGTAACCCGCTCTCCTCCTCTGTCTAGACCTTTCCTTTTTTCCTTTTTATGTATAGATATACATTGACTTTTTAGTCAATGCTTTTTCTTATCTGACAAATATTGAAAGAAGTTTTTGTGGTTTGTCAATTGCCACCCTACCAGCGCAGAGCATGATAGAACCAGGACGACTGGGGCTTCTTTCTTTTCTCAGTGCTTTCTCAGGATGTGAAAGAGACCACCAGTGACATCAGAGAGACTGATCTAGGGTAATGAAATCTCCAGATGCCAGCAGTCACCACAATAACTTAGTGTCTACTCAGGTTTGATTTCGTTCTCTTAACACGTGGTGACGTTTCTTGTACTGGTAGGATTGTCTTGCTAAGAAATAAAAGATGTCAAGGAGCATTTTTATCATCATTTATGATCAAACTAAGACCAGCTAGCAGAGAGAGCAATTTTGTCCTTGTCTATGTTGTTGTCATTGCTCTGCTTCTCTGAACCAAGAGCACGATCCTCTCAGTCCTTGTCGTGGGAAAGACTGTAATTACATCGCTCTCATGGTGGACTATTTTGAGCTCCCAAAGAGAGTGGCAGAGGGCAGGCGGCAGGTTCTAGTGACTCGTTTGTACTTAGTGCCGGAGAACCCCTCTCGTCTCAGCACGTCTACAGCCTTCAACATTTTACTGTTCAAGCACTTAGCGATCTTACCGAGGAGAGGAGTGGAAGAATGCTGTGCGCTACATCGCCAGGTGAGTGTGTCAGCACTCCCAGACTCTAGCCAGGTGTGTTTGTGTGTGTACGCGTGTGTTTGTTCAGACTTTTATGTTGAGGGTGGGAGCCACAACTCATACAAGCAGCTGTCATTAGAGAACAGGTTGTGCTGAAGTCTGGTCTAAATTATATTATATATTATATTATAATGTTTTTCTTTGACACACATATGGGCAATTTTGTAAGACGTCTCCAGTCTAAAGTTAAAATATGCCCGACTTTAACTTGCTGATATTATTTCATGTTGTATGCACTGCACTTGACTCCCACTTTGCTAATGTGCAGTTAGCTAAGTTTTTTTTTTGTCATTTTAATTGTCAAGCTTGTTGATATTAGACATGTTAGACATGTACTGTTGTAGGAGATTATTACTTATTGGTAGGTATAAATAAAGTTATAACAAATGTCACCACAAATCATAAAAAAAGAAAGTTTGCATAGAAAAAAACAAGAAGGAAAGAAAAAACAAATGCAGCTTGGACAGGGGAATTTGACGATTAGATTATGATTGAAGGCTATATGTCTCAGAAAAACAATTGTTTATGGACCAATGGGTTCTAATGCTTCTATGAAAATGCAAAGGACAGAGAGGTCAAAGGTCAGACAGTCATGCATGAGGTCCACATGTGGGGCTGGATCACCATGTGGGTGCCCCCTAACCCTACTAAACTGAAGGGGTCCCAGCACCCAGCGTGATGAATGAGACGTTTGTTTCCCTGGGCGAGGCATGAGTAACTATGTGTGGCATCTGTCTAGTTTAAATTTAGTGTAACTGAAGCTACCGCTGGCTGCGCTGTATCAACATGTCAGAGGCTGCATTACACCAGAGAGAAAGCTGTTGAACTCCTGCATCTGGTTTCATATTTTTTCTTTCTCTCTGTCCTTTTACTATGAAACATGGTTTGCTATGGGATTAGGGTGGTTTGAATCCCATTTTATTTTAGGCTACCCCTCAGTGCTTTATTTCAGGCTAAAGCTCTACCCCATGCTTTTTTTCTTGTACCGCTCCATTTATATGTCCAATTATCAGGTAGCGTGATGCATTCTGTAGTGAGTAATCAAAAAACACTGATTGTTGTGGTGTCCTTTATTGAAAATGAACAATAGTAGGAGTTCTTACATGGGATACACAATACAATATTAAAATGGTTCATCTTCAGTTGTCCCTTTTAAACTTGCGATGTACCAGATAGCTTTTCAAGGGAGTGAGAGTACACACTTTAGTTGGGGCCCATGTGTTTGAGTGGAGCCTACTACATGGGTCACAATTGGAATGTGGACCATGTGGACTTTGACAGCTTGGCGAAAAGGGCACAACAATTGTGGATACAGTTTTAACAATATGAACTTTAGGCACACAAGAGAGGGTCTCTGTGGTGAAGATATTCTAGTCATCTTGTTAAACATGTATGAACTTGTAGAGCTTTGAAAAAGATGGAAAGGAGGGGTTTCCTACATAAGACATTTTTTCTAGACATATTCCACTCTAATTTGTTTTTTTTTTTATGGGGGGGTCTTCCTGTGTTTTCCTTGATCATTTCCTGTTATTTTTTATGCCTTTTAGTGTTGTCTGATTACCAACCTGATAAAGAGTAGGACTGTTGTGAGGCTATCCCCCAAGCAGAGCAGATGGACCCTTTAGTTAGACACTGCATTTCTTTTTACCACCTCACCATATACTCATCATCCATTACATTGCTGCACAAACCAACACAGATGATGGGAAGTGGCAATGTTGGTGCAGTTGTTTCATCAATCCATGTGAAGCGGGGTCAAGGCCAGGAGGTTGAGGTAGGAAGGTGTACATATAAAACATATAAAACAATTTGTCCTATATACACTTGTTTCTAAAACTAGCATTACTTTGTTGATGCTTGGATATTTAAGGAACATGTATATACGGTACATAGTATAATAATCTGTATGATTTGTTAGGAACTTCGGAGGATATTGGTTGACACACTTGTGCATTTGTCGTGGTGTGTTTATACTGTAGTCTCACTACTAAGACCCACAGTGTGTAAATGTCAACTCTCTCTCTCTCTCTCTCTCTCTTCTCTCTATATTCTGTATTTCTCTCTCACACACATTCAGTCTCTCTTGCCTTCTCTCTTTTTCTCTCACACAAAGGAACATAAAAGCTCTATCCTTGTATGTCCCCCTCCCTTGCTTTCTCTTTCGCTCGTCCCCCAGGCTGACTTTTTCAGGCACATGCACAGTCAGCCTTGACAGATTGTTTAAATGTCACCCCTGCTAGCAGTAGCCTCTGATGTTATCTGCTCTGGGTTATTGCAGGCCATCAAGAGGCTCATGTTCGCCTACGAAGCCAATATTCTAATGCACTATAGCTCTCCTGCTCCATTGAAACCAATACAAACATGAATAGTCTGACATATTGTTTGTTTACATGCACGCAAGGAACCAGGTCATTTAGAGGATGTCACAGCATGCATTTTGATGCACTAAAATAACCTGGTTACTCAACTTACATGCAACTGATCAGTAACCAAGAAATGAAGGTGCTAATTAGAACCATATAGGTTATCTTCAGCTTGTCGTCATTGGAGAACCCTTTTTGGTTCTCTTTCTTCCAAAGAGTTTTTTGGATGAAGTCACACAAAAAAGTCACCCAAAATACCTCATCTCACTAAAAAGGAACATTTTAGCTTGACAGAAATTAATAAACATTTTAAGAAAAAGCAATTAATATTGTGATATATATATATATATCGATATCGACTGATATAAAAAAAGATATTGTGATACAAATTTTTCCCATAATGCCCAGCCCCAACCTTATGGAAAGCATTGTTCCCATTAGAGATGTAGCTCTAGTTTGGTTTTAGTAATTTCTGTCAAATGCGTGTGCTCCTTATGAAGCATATAATCCATGCATCACTTAGTTTCATTTCTGTCGTCATTTAGCTGTAGGCCTTGATAAAAACTTACGTGCACCATCTGGTGTTTTTCTGGTATGTGCTGCATGTCTGAGAATTTTCTACAGTTGAATGATCCAAATAATAAATCCTGTTTGAATTACTAGTTCTTGCTCTTGCAAATACAGCTTTGTGACTAAAGCTTTGCCCTCACAGGAAGTTAACCACATTTTTAATTAATATTTCATCCCCAGCAGTGGAACTCATTCAGGGCCATCTTGAAAGTCTCAGATGAAATATCATTCCCATCTTTTTAATTTATTTTAACACATTTTACTGTTATGGTTTATTCAGTATAAATTCCATTTAAATAAAGCTTATTTTTGTGATGAGAATGTAAGTACTAACCTTTCCTGAGATCTTTTTAGAGTACCAAATTGATGCTTTCTAAATGCAATTAGTGATGTGTTTGCATTGGTGAGTATTCAGTTCAGGTGGTTACTTGGCACTATGTTTATCCCATAATGTTGTCTCGGCATGAGATTGTTAATTAGGAGCTTAATTTAGCTGCCGGCATATGTTAACATTGGCTTAGGCTGCCATTGTTAAGCCTCTGCTGGCTGATGAGTCTGCTGTGACAGCACAGGAAGGCCTTTTGATGTAACCCTAACATAACATTAGGATAAGATGGTAACAAGGCTCTACAGGTGTCTGATTAAACAGAGACCCATACCTTCGGATTCTGTGGGATTTAGCTCACAACTACTACCCCTACATTTGGATTTCTCTCGCTCACTGTCACTGAATTTTTATATGTACACAAACCCAACAACATACACCTAGTACAGGGACCCTCAGTAGGAATTAAATTTGCTTTTGCGAGCTCTGCTGTGAGTTACTGCAAATATCTATGTAAACCAAAATAGTATTTTCAATTCTAAAAAGGTTTCTAAGATCTCTTTTACTTGAAAAGGGGTAATTGTTGAATACTTTTAAATTGTTTAGTATATTAAAGATTGTTGCGTCCCTAACTCGTTTGCACATTCTCATGCAAGACATGTGTCTCTTGGAGATGCTGTTGAGTGATTCATTTGTAGAAACAAGCTAATCGTCTGTGAGAAGGATGCTCAAGAAATGTTTCAAAAAAATGTCTTGAGCATTAAGATTTTGCACTTGTTATACAGACCACAGCATTCAGTTTCTAGGACTGCACTCTTCTGGACAGAGATCTCAGACGTTGATCCTGGAATCTGCTGAAGCCACTGTCCCAGTTTGAGGGTTATAGCCCTGAATGGTCTGATTACCACCTTTACTCTCTACATCTTTTCTAGCTCCTCTTTCAGCCCTTGGTATGAATGCCCTTGAGGTTGCTGTCGCTTGGGATATCTACATCTATCACTACTGCTGTCCTCTGTTGTTTGTCATCACCAGTTTTTCAGTTTGGATCTGGAAGTCCCACAGGATTTTATGGTGCCTTACATTTTGACCCATACTCAGCACAGATGTTCCTGTACACTATGCCAGCCACTTGGTTATGGTTCTCTATATACGCCATACTTGCTGGCATCTTACACCCTTTGTTATGTGCTTGACTGTCTCAGGGGCATTCTTGCATGCCTGCACCTGGGGTCCTGTCTGGTGTAGTAGACCCCGGCATCTATTGACCTTGTGCTCAGTGCTTGTTCTTGTGCTGCCATGATTAGTGCCTCTGTACTGTCCTTCAGACCAGCCTTTTCTTGCCAGCTACTTCTTTTATCTGTTCAGTAATGGATGGTAGCAGCCATGGTATCCAACTTGCTTATGATCTTCAATCTCAGGTCAGCTGCCCTTACATTAAGGCTATCTGCTGATCTTGGGGCTTGGAACCCAACTCAGAGTATGGGGGTGAGGATGACCCCCCCCCTTGCATTTCCAATTGTATCGTTGTTGTACCTCATCAATCTCTAGTTGTGATAGCAGTTTCCATTTGCGGACCATTAGAACACTGCGCTAGTAGTTGTTACTTGGTTAGCTTCGCTGTTGGGTTTCAAAGCATCCATTATTTGCACACTCTCTACATATACCCCTTCTCAGTGGGGTTGCTTGTATCTTAGTTTTCCAACAGTTCTGCATTATCTTCCCTAGGTCATGTATGTCGTGTTTCAGTAGCTAATTTCTCATCAGGTTGCCCTGGTTCCCCAACACCTGACGCAGTTGTCAGTAGCGGTTGTCTGTGTGGGTCAGCAGCTCTTGAGGAGGGCTGAAAGAGGAGACTGGGCTGAATACAAAGCCTTCTGTACAGGGGATGTAAGCAGAGCCTGCTCTAATCAGCCTGCTTGCCCACCACAAAGGGAACCCTGACTAAGGTTACCTTCTAGCTCCAGCAACACATGGTGTTGGGGCTAGTGGGTAATTTTAGACAGTAATATGTATTGGGGTGTGCACACATACATATATACAACACAAACACTCACTCACTCACTCACTCACTCACTCACTCACTCACTCACTCACTCACTCACTCACTCACTGGCTCGCTCACACACACACACACACACACACACGCACACACACACACACACACACACACACACACACACACACACAGGGGTACACTTACATATACCCATACAGTAAGTGCAAAAAGCATGCACAACCACAGGTACAAAGGAGCAGAAACAGTTATACACCACCCACACTTTTACACACACATGGACACATGATGAGAGGTAGACAGAAACAACGTGGGTGCACAAGCAGGAACCCATGACCGCATCATCTTCTATAGGATAGACAATCCTTTCCTCTTGCAGTAGTACACTGGGCTTTCTCAGAATGTGGGCCTGTGTGTCACTGCCGGTCACAGGACCCTGACACACTTTGTGTGGAGTGAGAGGAGGAGGAGGAGGAGGAGGAGGAGGAGGGAGGAACAAAGTCTCTACGGATTATCCCTCAAGCGAGAATCCCCAGGCAGTGTGATGGTCAGCCAGAGGCCTGTTGAGCTTTGTGTCAAGGAGCCAAAGTGGATGCCACCATCAGCAGTGGGTCAGGCCAATCCCTGTGGTTTCCGTGAGAACACAAAAGTCTTTGTGGTGTTTCACAAACATCCACAAAGATGAGCCTTGCTTCCCAGTGAGGCAGAGCTATTATTATCTTAGGCACACCAAAGCCTCTTACAGATCTTTATTTAACCAGATTGGCCGTCTGATGTATGGATACTTGAGGAGTGTGTGACGCACCACGTTTCAGGAATACTGTAGGGGTTTTGCAACCAAGGCCATTGATAAAACAACAGTACCACCACTTGGTCCTCTCCTCTCTGACCTCCTTGCCTAAGGTGTCTGGTGTTTGGCTTTGACTGGGGGGTTTCCCACCACCCACCCCTTTCCTCACACTGGTTGGTTTTAGGTGGCAGGCTAATCTTATCTCAGGCTAAGGAGATGGCTGTGGGCCAGGTAACATGGTCATCCCCTGTCTGACCCTCATCTGTGCTACACTGCTACTTACCTCTCTTATCATTATGTTATGTAAAAAATAAAAATTAGAAAAGTAGATGGATTTTACACTCCCCAAATAAAAAATTGAACTTCATATGTTAAATATATCATTTGAGGAGACTGTTTAACAGGTTCTCATTACTATCACTAGGCAGATATTTAATACAAAGTCCAAGAGTCCCCCATACCATAATGTGTTTGAGATGTTTATTTAATGTATCATACATTTTATCCAAACATAGTAAGCATGATACCGAATTCATGATGACTTAGCTGGTCACCTATTGCCACTGGTAATACACAACAGACATGGTAGCAAACCTGTGCCTTCTTTCCAGTAATTTATTGTTACTCATGACCACAGGCTATTTAAAATATTCCATTTTAATACATTTACCTTCCACATACGCTTCACAAACAAAACAAGACAATGCACAAATCAAGCCACATTAAAAGAAAAATATAGTATAAAAACACAGCACCAGATTTACCAAAATAGTGCAAGGAAAATATTTCTGCAACTATCATTTAATTTAAATTTTTTTTTTCTTATATAATAGAGGAAGAAGGAGGGACACTGGAATTGATGTATCATTATTACGACAGATAGGGAACATGTTGCAACTCAGATAAAACAACAAAAAATGCAACCTAAGAAACCTATGTCACTATGAAATTATGGGGGGTATTTCTGTATTCTGTGTGCATGGTATTGTGTTAAATGCAGTGCAGTTACTGGGAAAAGGGTGCTTACTATGGTTTGCCTCCCTCTCTTAAACTCTGTCTTTCTGTCTTAACTGATTTCTCTTCATGTTATTTCCCAATCCAGACTTTTCATATTTTTTTTTTCTTTTCCTCATAGCCTCTCTATCATCAACTCTGTTGTCCTTCTCTTGGTCCCCGTCAGTCAGTCAAATGCTGTCGTCAGAGGATCCATGACTGGGTCTTGTGACAGGCAGGCAGGGCCAGTGTGAAGCTGAGCAGCTATAAATAAAAGAGCTAGCTGCTCCTGCTTCTGTGGCTCTTGTTGGATAGAGATGATACAGAAAGTGAGGGCAGAAGGCAGAAACCGTTTTCCTCTCTTTACAAACATCTTGGTGACCATTTTAATATCTGATTTGTCAAAGCTGTGATATTATTGGTATGTGGTTATCATTTAGTCAGAGGAAACCAATTATCTAAAAGCAACTTAATTTTTTTTGTAAGGCAGAAGTTGTATTCATCATAACTTAAAGGCCAAAGAAAGGGCATGGCAGGGAGCCTGATGTGACATGATGGTTGCTTTGTTTTAATTTTTAAGTTTACATTGTCTTTACAGTTGGGCTTCATGGTGTGCGCGTTTGTTATGAAGTTTTGGTTAGGTGAACAGTGCAAAAGTAAACTGAATTTAAAATATATGCCCTCTGCTCAACTTAACCCACGATAAATAAAAATTGTCACAAGTGAAAATCTGCATGGGGATGTGATTTAGAAAGAATAAATCTCAGTGTTCAAACGTTAAAAAAAAAGTTTCTAAGGCAAAAATGTCTCTGCAAGTGAAATTCATTTTTTACGTGAAACTGGGAGGGGTGTTACTACCATTGAGAGCAGCGGACCATAGCCAGTGGAAGTTTATCAATAACCTCTATCAGAGTAGCGGCAATGTGGACAGTGGGTTCTTGTATATTTGTTTGTGTGTGTGTGTGTGTGTTTGTGCGTTCGTGTGTGTACTCACTGCCTGTGCCGGATGACCTTTGGTATAAATAGCCTGCCGGCGCTAGCTGTGATGACAGCCGACAGCACGCACCGTTGTGTGAATTTGTTTCCTGAGTAGTGCTGTTCATTGGTTATCCCTCTTGGAACAATGCCTGTATGACTGCCTGCTACCCAGCAACACTCTGGCCTCTAATTTCCTGAAACCAGGCTCAATTGGAAGCACAAACTCAGGGCTAAATTACTTATGGGTCTGTGACAAAAAACATTTGCATATGCAATTTTGGTCAATAGGGACTAAAGTTTAGTCCTAGTCAGGATAAATACATTACTAGTAAGAGGGATGTAGTATCAGTCTTAATAATGACCAATTACATTTTCTCCTTTTAAAAGCAAGTTCAGTAGGCCTGGAGGAGTGTGCTTAATGTTTCCTTTCTATTCTTCACCTAGATCTCGAGCCTGATGACAACACGTCGTTCTACATCCTAAATGTGGGCCAGCCCCAGTCTATGGTCACCAACCACCAGTCTATTGGCCTGCCTCGTCATGGCATGCAGTCCCACTCCCAGATTATCAGCACTTCCCCACGCCTTCACTCACACAAACCAGGATCTGAGCCTCCGAGCTATGAGCCACAAGTCTCCAAGTATGGCTCGTCCCCTCTGCTGCCCTCTGCTCCTGCTCCAAAGGCGTTTGAGTGCCCCAGTATCCAGATCACCTCCATCTCTCCCAGCTGCCAGCAGGAGATGGATGCCAATGATGAGGATATGAGGGCCAATGGTCCTGATGGGGACTACCAAGGTGATAGGCCTCTTTCCAGAGACCACCTGTATTTGCCCCTGGACCACTCATACCGAGACTCTTCACTCAGCCCTAGCCCGTGCAGCAGCCTCTCCTCTAGGAGCTGGTTCTCTGATGCTTCCTCCTGTGAATCATTCTCACACGTCTATGACGATGTTGACTCAGAGTTAAATGAAGCAGCTGCCCGGTTCACCCTGGGCTCCCCACTTACTTCCCCAGGCTGCGTCTCCCCTCAAACCAGTGGTGGCGTTTTGGAGGAGCAGCCCCACTGGCAGCACCACCACCCCGCCTTCGTGCACCATTCTCACACCATCAGCCTGTCACCTCGACAGTCCCCCTGTCACTCGCCACGCACCAGTGTCACTGATGAAAATTGGCTTAGCCCACGGCCACCTTCCAGGCCTTCCTCACGTCCCACGTCACCCTGTGGCAAGAGGCGCCACTCTAGCGCCGACATTTGCTACCCCGGCTCATTGTCTCCTCATCATTCACCGACAGCCACGCCAGGACCTTCACCTAGGGGCAGCGTGACCGAGGACACCTGGGTTGGCAGTCCTTCTGTAGGTATCTCACCCTTCCAGTGCTGCCCTTCTGAGGCAGACATCCCATCCAAGACAAGGAAGACCTCACAAGACAGAACCTCTGTACAAACTGGGAAAGGAGAGCTGGGGCTAGATGACCAAGGAAACATGTCTCCTAATCTAGACTCTCCTTCAGACGAGGGCCTGCATGGCCTGAAGAAAGATATGCCCGGAGACCAGTTCCTCTCAGTGCCCTCTCACTTCTCATGGAATAAACCCAAACCTGGTCATACACCTATATTCAGGTAAATTTGCGGGTATTTAGGAGAAGAATCAGAAAAGATAAGGGGATTTTACTAATAACCAACTTTCGTAAATTCAGCTCCACATCGCAGATGCAGTTAC
This sequence comes from Eutrigla gurnardus, assembly GCF_963514095.1. Taxonomy (NCBI): domain Eukaryota; kingdom Metazoa; phylum Chordata; class Actinopteri; order Perciformes; family Triglidae; genus Eutrigla; species Eutrigla gurnardus. The sequence goes on along the minus strand of NC_139915.1, from coordinate 23,051,721 downwards.
CTAATCCACTTTAAGTAAATGATTCATGCATATGAGGGGGGCATTTTTTAAATGTCAGCGAGAACTTTCTCAATTGGTTGAAAGATTTTTCTGTTGCAATCCATTTGTTATTTTCTACTTCCTGATTGTCTTTGATATAGACGTGGCAACAGTTGTGGTAGTAATATTAATGTGGAATAGATTCTTGATGGATTACATCCTTAAACTTAAAAAATGTTTTAAATTGTAGTTAAAAACAGAACATGGTGTGGTCGATAATTGCCTCTTTGTCAGTATTTTTGTGAATTATTAATGCAATCACTGCTTGGCAAGAAAGCAAATGTCATTGACCTTAAAAGCAATTAGAAGGCCATGGCTAAACAATAGACCTCAGTGGTAAATGTTTTTATAGAGTGTTGTGAGGTGTCATAAAGATTGAAAACCCTTTTTGATGTAGGAGAGAAGTGTAAACATTGCAGTGCAATAAATTAGTATCAAATAGCACCTTCAATGAATAGTAGGTCTGTTGATGGAACGCTGTAGATCAATGTTCAGTAACAAGGGAACATTGAGCTTTGTATCAGCAGTATAAATCTGACTTAGTTACATTGTACAGCATTTATTAGTGGGAATACAAGGACACACAAACACACAGGCACAATCTCCACATTAAAGTGTGATGGGTGCAATCAGAAACTTATAATGGAGTTTTTAGGAGAGGAGTCTGCTGTCTGTTCTTCAATGTGTGCAGCAGATGAAGACATGGCCTTGTTTGTGTGCACTGGCCCCTAGCACTGTAAATCAGCACAGGGCACATATGGCAATGGGGCCAACACACACACACACACACACACACACACACACACACACACACACACACACACACGCCTACATAAAAACGTGCATACCGTAGACATAAAACAAATGCTTGCTCACATAGACGTTAAGCTAAGTTTAAGTCTAGTTGCAAGGAAATCTGTTCAAGAGATGTCATTTCATGATTTCAAATGTGACTGGGCCTCACATTCATGGAACATGTGTAGATGCAAGAGTATCCTGGAAAGGATACTCAACAGAAAATGCAGAGTATAGAGAACACTAGTTACTCCTGGGACTGTGATTGGATTGGGAGCTCCTAGACCATGGCTGAGACATTTGAGAAAGGTTTGCTGTGTCACCGCTTCTGCTCTGCTCTGTGACAAAGCTCATATTTCCTCTGTGCTCCTCTACTCCTGTTACCGTAGCAGCCATGCAAACCCACGCTTCCTGGGTGGTTATGTCATGGCTGCCAGCAGGAAAACACACGGGTTAGGATGCCTCTCTATCACTGTGTTATCTTAGATAGAGCTGCTGTCAGGTAAAAAACTATGTTTGAATATCAGACTTAAATGAATTGAACTATGTGTTGACTCAGACGCTACAACAGACTATACCTTCATCATCCCAGTTTCTCAGAACAGATAACCATACAGTAGTTTTGAAGCAGGATATGATCAACTATCATGTTGGTGGTATGCGCCTATAATCTCATGTGATTTGCTCAACCTGCCCGATTAGTCAATATGTAACCAATTACAACCTAAAGTGTTTTTTGATGAGATTTCCATGTCATATGCGTCACATATGTAGAATGTAGCTCAGGTCAGCTCTGCATTTAGCTGCTAATTACCTCAAAATATCAGACACATGCCTTTTCATTCCAAAATGCATTCTCTCCTTTGGTTTTGTAAGGTCTGTGAGGAAGTTTATGAAATGGAATGGCTTCACTGAAAGGCTGACTGCCTTTAATTCAGTGTGATTAGATTTGTCTGCATGTAGCCAGCACTTGACAGGCGTTTGGAAAGGGAAGAATTAAGGGAGTCAGCCATGCTGGCTAAAACTATACAATCCTTCTCATAAGAATTATTTGTACTGTCAACGATCTATCATGCAGTGCATTTGCATGCTAAGAGCCTGTATAATCTTGGATAAAGCCAAATAAAAGCTTTTACCACCTGTGACAGGGTGCACAAAGAGGCTACTGTGGCATAGGTTGTCTGCCTTTTGGCCAATGGGACTACGTATTTTTGCTGCTGCAGTAAATTCACTGACTCAGGCCTAACACACACATACAAGACCACATTGAGAGTGTGCATGCATGCACAGGCACACAGTTTAATTTATGATTGTGTTTACCACTGTGCTAAGAAAAACAATGCCAATTTGTAACTGCTGACTGACAAAACACACACACCGGTTTGAGTGTGAAACCTACAGTCTGACTTGTGCTGCCCTACAGGCGGCCTCTTGTTTCATGAATAATTAATTGTGTACTCTGTCAGGATGCAACAAAGGTATACATTGTGGTTTTTACTATTCAATTACCTTGTCAAGTTAAACTGGACTGTAGAAGTTCAATACAGATATTACAGAGTTGAATTAAAAGGTAGACTTAAATGAGCAAACATTTAAAGATATACATTTAGACCAGATTACCTCCCATTTTGGGAGATGTGACACTATACTTGAAAATAATTTATTTAGTGGATAATTATTTACAATCGACAACAACAGATACAACATTAAGTTTCGGCTTGGTTGATGTTAATGGTTGAAGCCAGTGTTTGCAATTTTGCAGATAAACTGATCTAATGCACTGCGGACACTACACTGGATGGACAGACTGTGTTTTATTTTCGAGTGCAGCTGTTCAAATATGATTGTTGCCTACACAGCTGGAAAAAAAAGAGGCAGGGAGGAAAAACACACAACACTAGACCCTGCAGTGAATTTCACGTAAAATATACACTTGTACAGTACACACACACACACACAGCCACAAAGAGTCATTTATTTACTGTCTGACAGATACTATCATCCTACCATCCGTCCACTGACCCACACAGAAGAATCACAAAGAAACTGATTCAATGAGTTTTACCCTGACCTATTACAAGTGTTACTTTTAAAAGGATTCAAGCATGTGGGCATTCCAGTGATTCACTGTCTGGTGGGACTAAGTAAACTGCATGCTACACTCACATTTTACACCTATTATGCTGTCTCAGACCATGAAAGGGGAATACCATCTTTTCAGCATGGTTTTCAGACAACCTTAAGATTATCATCAGCCATAAAAAAACGAAAGAGAAGTTGTTTTGGAAAGAGAGGTTGTCTTGCTTGACCCTACTCTGTGATGTCACATAGACTTAAATATGTACAGAACATTTTGAAATATGGAAAATCTGAAGGAGTGAGTACCCAAGCAGATTGTCTGAAGGAAATTCTTACTGTAAAGGCTGTTAAAATGTTCTTTACTCATCATTGATCAAATTCTGTGGTCTCATTATTAAGTGTCAGAGCAGTTTGTACCAGTAACTTCAACCGCAAACTATTTCTACTTTGTGCTTTGAATTAATCTTTTACACGATACTGTGTTACATATATCTATAGCTATATATATATATATATATATATATATATGTTTGTGTGTCTGTGTCTGTGATTGTGTGTGCTCAGGCTTTTGGTATTTTCTCCTCAGGACCTCCTCACTGCCTCCACTAGATTGGCCACTGCCAAGCCAGTTTGGCCAGTATGACCTGAAGATAGAGGTGCAACCCAAAGCCCACCACCGAGCGCACTATGAGACTGAGGGCAGCCGAGGAGCCGTCAAAGCATCATCCGGGGGACACCCAATAGTCAAGGTAACACAGGTTTTGGGCACTTACTGCTCAGGCTAAAAAACTCCACCATTGTGTTTTTTAACCTTGCACCTGGTTTAACACTTACAAATTAAGGTGTTTATTTAGAATCTTTTCATAGGTCACTCTGGGAGTGAGTAATGTTATTAATTTGCCAAGAGTCAAATGGAAGTTTATGCAAAACATCATCTAAGGAAAACTAAACAAACTTAAATAATAAATCCCAAACCCAATGATATACTGGTATTTCTTTCCCCTCAGTCAGTCAAGTTCAGTGTGATGTCATCCAGTTTACCTGGGTATTCATATCTGTAGTCTTTAAGCCTTGAACTCTTATCTCAGTCCTTGTCGATCTGTATTCTGGTGGGAAGATTGAAGAACACTGAATCCTCAGACTGCAGGCATGACCAGGGATGGCTCAAAATCCAAAATACAACAAAACAATCATCATGCAGCACAATGAAGAAAAAAAATAAATAAAAACAGGTCTTCAGATTTACTTCTCGGCTGAAAACATTCCCGCACTTGCAACCCAATAAACCCACACCACCTAGCTAGCCCTGTTTACACACATGTAGCCAAACATTCACAAATCATTCACAAATCATACCATTTGTTTTTTACAATGAAAGATACTCTTAAGGGCATTAAAAAACAGTGTCATATTACATTTTCTCAAGCTATATTTCCACAGAGAATAGACTAACTGTTAGCAAGCTACATCAACATGCACTGCAGTGTCCACTTGGACATTACATCAAGGAAAGATTGCATATTTTGAAGTCCGTTTCGATGACTACAAAAAATTAAAAGGCTTGTTCACAACACACTTCAATATTATGAGTGAATTAACCATCTGCTGGTTAATGCTGAAACTATTGTGGGTTACACTGGTAAGACAATTACCCAAATACTAATATGCTTCGTGGTGGAAAACATTTGTCTTGACGCATGAAAATGGCCAAAATCTTTTTTACAGAGAGTTGATTTTGGTTCTCTGCTCCATTAAAAGAAAATTTGAGCACTGATGTCTCTACCATACCAAGGATTGCGTTTCACTCTGAGGTTAGGACTGATTTACTGTCTGTGTTAATATGATGCTGGCCATGCATTAGTTAAATGGGACCCTGTGCATCACTTATCATCCAGCTCCCACTACGTTAACCACACAGCCAAGACGTCAACTTTTGCAGCCTTAAGTGGTGAAATCAAACATAAAAGGGAGAGAAGATAGTTGAACAGAACTTATTTGCTGTGTTACCAACAGCTTTCTAAAGAGATTGAGGCTGTTTTGCAGTTGCAGGGATTGCCTTCACCATGTGGGTGAAATGGGTGAAAAATCCTCACAGTTTATACATGGAGACACCTTTCTTTCCTACAATACAGATATTGTTTATATTATATTTATACTTCAGAATTTACAGGACCTCAGCACCCACTTGTAATCTTATAGCTGTTATTAGGTTACGACTAATGCTACATCATTGGGCAATAGATAAATATGCTTTTTTCTTCTACTTATAACTGGTTGTGAGAATTACATTTAGGGTTTCATTTTACAGAATTGCATGTGTGGATTGTCACATGGATCCTCTTCCACAGCAAGATCGTCAGTCAACCTGTTGAGGCAGAAAGACAAGCAGGCAGCCCAAGAGAGCTGCCACTATAGCCCAGTCAGCTGCTCTGTCATTTGATATCACCTGCGAGAGACTAGGTGAGCCTACATAGAGCAACAAATCCTTTCTCTTTGAGCAAGTGAGAGAGAGCGATAGAGAGAGCAATAGTGGAAGATTTCAGCACCATTAATATTTCAAGAAGACAGTGACAAGCTTCCTTTGTGCATATGATTAGGATAGAGCCTTTCGAGCTGGACCATGACCATTGTTGTGGAAGTCAACAATGGCTGGCTGACTTCAGACCGAGCTGTCCGATCAGCCCAATAGGATTGCCATGTACAGTCCCATATCCTCCATATCTTACCCAGTTGTATCTTCTCTACTAGCATTGCAATGGCCCCTACAGACTTTATTTGTCAACTTTTGTTGAACTAATTAAGAAGTGTATTAAAACCTAACTGTAGATAGGTGTGACATTAATGTTGCTGCAACTGTTGAGTTTGTTTGTTCCCAATCGCACCATGAAACAGCCACATTTGTGTATAATTGCTATTGTTGCTATTTTATTATTTTTAGCTGTAGGGAACATGTGTTGTTGTTGCTTGTGACTATAGATGGGAAGTTGGTTTGTCCTTGGACCAACTCAGTCACCATTTACTATCGACAATATGTGGACACAAAATTTCCTGAAACAACAAAGAAGCCCAAATTACTCCCATTTGTTGCTTTAGAAACAGCCTATGTCCTCATGCATTCTGTCATGCAGGCTCCCTCCAGGCCAATCATTAACCATTTCAACCTCAGTTAGACCAAGATTCTATCCTGCCATATGTGACGATGCATAATTTAGCTGTCAAATGTTTTCAACCAAGCGTTTGTCGCACTTGCCCTCATTCCTCATTGTTTGTGTTTATAGCGGTAGTTGGTTTAACTGTAGTGTGAAGACAGAAGACTCTGGTTTGTTTACTCCAAATAATGTTATTTGTTTTATTTTATTATGGTGATTAGTTTTTGTTGGGCTAAATCTTGACCAAGATTAGAATCTGTAGCAACTCCAATAACAGCTAATCACAGTTTAGGTCAAGGAGGCAAAAACAAATGATAAGCCACAAGAGAAGTTAAGTTTACTACCACTCATGAACTTGTTTTAAATGAGCAAGGTTTGTAAATCTCTTTGTTCTGCTGATAAATTGCCATTCAATAAATCTACTATAAAATGATTTGGCTGCCTGCCTAAATCTGTATGGTACGATGACAAAAATTGAAGGAAGTCACTCAGTGTTTCTTCTGTAGATATTCTGTGGCAGTATGCTGCCACTACCAGTGTGAATGAAAATCAAATATATTTCTGCCAAAATGCACTTTCATGATCACATGGACAAATGTGTTGTCACGGGCAGAGGGAGCAGACACAGCAAGAGAAGCACACAAACAACAGTTGCTACTCGCAAGCAGCGGTTCACAGAGCCCTGTGAAGAAAATGTGTGGGTGAATGAGTTAAGGGAGGGAGCAAGTGAGGTTGATTAGGAAGTCTGTTTTTTTAATGGTGTTTGATTATAGAGTATGTGATATTTAACTCTACACCATTCTGTATTCAGCTAAAATGCACAGCGCTCCACTCGTTTCTGAGTAGTGGCAGTTAATCCTTTTAATACCTCCACATGTATAGTAAATTGTTTGCCCAGAAATGACCATAGATGTCCCATGTATTGAACTCACAGTAACTCTTATTTATTATTTTTAACAGAAAATGTTATGCTCCAAAATGATTTTAGGATACAGGCCTTGACGTCCTTTTGAAGTGTCGACACTAAATCACACAAAATTAACAGCTGGCTTGTGTTATGTGATAGTATCAGCACTTGTCCAGCAGGTCCAACAGTCAGTCATTGTTTACTAAACACCCAGTCCTCTATTGTTGGTTTTAATAGCCTTTTTGATGCACTGTGCAGAAAAGTACCATATTTAAAGGTCATTTCTTTACCCTGTGATGTCATTATTGTTTTTACAGAAACACAAAAACCAACATACATAGCTTTGTATGTTTGAGGTGCATCAGAAGAATACAATTTGACATGCTGAATATAATGTCAAACCTATGTTAAAATGAAAGAAACACTTAAAAAAGGCACAAACAACAACAAAAACATTGGATATTATTGGAGGGATTCTCAAAGTCATTGAGTCACTGTTTTAAACCAGGGGGTCTGACATAAGGGGGTCAGACCATTTGAAACCGCTAACAAGATTGCACATATCATGTTTCCCAGGTGAACTGTAGGTGTGAACCAAGCTATTCTCTGGAGGCCTAATGAAACTGGTGCCAACAACTGTAATTACAGCTCTGCCGCATAATTTCAATAGATTGGACATTTTTGACTATATTTCCGATACAGATGTTAATCATTTTGGCGGGCAATTTTACAGCATTACACCTTCTAAAAGAGCTTTTCTTTGTTATGATGGTTAACATTGTTATATAGTTAGAGGTCTAGAAAACAGATTAGTTGCTTGCTTGTAACTGCCCTTTCTACAGATTCTACTTCTACCACCTTTAATTCTCCCTGGCTTTCAGGTCTGGTGTTGTAATGTCACCATATGAGAGCATACCTACCATCTGGAAATGGTGATGGCTTCCTTTTTGTGGCTTTGCTTTCCCCAGATCAATGCACCACTGAGCTGCTGTGTCAACAGAAAAACAAGACAATGGAGCTGATCTAGTCAACATAATGTGAAAGATCTAAAATGTTTGTGTTGTTCAGTTAGTATTAATGTTGTTTTCTCTGGATACATTTGATATCTTCATCTGGCCAGTTTGAAAACAAGCATTTATTGGCACATTTATTTGTAAAAATTTGGTGCAGGTGGAGCCCTCAGTAGCAGTTTGTAAACAGTTGTCTGTGCCTCTTTACATTTCACAGGTGGTTCGAAAAATTGAGGGCCATTGTGTTGCATCTAACCAGGTTTCTTCCTGTGCTGTATGTCCTCTCTGACAGTGCTATAGTAGCTGCACTGCTCAGTCCTTTTCACCAGTTTTCTGCATTTTGGAACATTTACTTCATAGAACGCTGCATCGTTATCAGAATCCACTCAGTGTGCTGTTACCATTGCATTGCAGCATTTGTATGTCTGTAAAATAAAGCAGTTTGGGCTTGTGAGTCTTTCTTGGACCCATAAACTCCTTGCTTCTGTCTGCACAGTGTCCCTGGATTTGATGGATCTAAATAGTTCTCTAGCAGGTAACATTTGGTTGCAGTTTTGAGAGGTCTCTATACTTTGAAGTTCAAACCAATCTCCGATGTAGGCACCAATAACTGGTTTGCCTGTATTCGGCCAACTATTGACTTTTATCGCTCTATCACCTTTGGGTGGGAGTGTCAACAGGTGTTTCACTGATCAGATTGTGGTCATTCAAACTGTCTTTGTGATTGGTATGTGGCCAAGTTTTGAAATCTGAGTTCTGTAAAATTCTGTAAAAAGTTCATTTTAGAATGTTTTAACTTGAAACCATAAAAAGTAAAAAGATATAACGTGGCTATTTGCATCAAAACAAAACAGCATGTATTGTAACTGGTTGAATTTTAACCAGTGGCAATTACTTACATCTACAAGCTTGAAGCTATTACCTCCAGTATCAGGGCAGTAAGTCACTCATACCTCTCATCCAGTGGCTCCCATCCACATCTCTTAGGGAGAATGTTTGTGTGAATTTTTCTGCGTGTCTGTGTAGAATTTAATAGTTCAGTTGAGGAGCAGTTTTAGGTCAGTCATTTATAACATGCGGTTTTGGGCCCCAGACACAGGATGTAGGAGCTGTTAACAAGTGAAGCCACAGAAAATAAGTGCCAAATGAGCTGTTGATGAGATCCTATTGTAGAGTTGAAGTCAGGATTAGATAGATTTAGTTGATGCTGTGAGCTGGGACTTTGTGTGTGTGTGTGTGTGTGTGTGTGTGTGTGTGTGGGTGTGTGTGTGTGTGTGTGTGTGTGTGTGTGTGTGTGTGTGTGTGTGTATGGCGTCAGAATCGTTTCATATTACTTCCGCAACTATCAACTGAACGCGTCACACCCGCGTGCTTTGACGCCTGTGCAGCACACAGCGCCTGACGTGTAATGTAGTTTCCTCATTGACTTATAATGGTCACGCGTTCACGCGCACGTTCACGCGTGATGACTGCTGCACGCCTGTGATCACATTACGCGGAGTAACTACGCGTAACATTCATGCGTAACAAGAAGCTGCGTACATATGAAGCAGCGTGCGCACGTCTGTCTGTCACTGTTTGATAAATGTTGTTACGCGTTCACACGCACGTCGGTCGCAGATTCTGATGCTGCGTGGCCGGAAGTTGATCTGCTGTGCGCACCTACTCCGCGTAACATGAGCGTGTAATGTAGTTGCCTCCCCTGGTTGACTGAAATGAACAGGCCAACTACATTACGCGTTCAAGTTACGCGGAGTAGGTGCGCACAGCAGATCAACTTCCGGCCGCGCAGCATCAGAATCTGCGACCGCACGTGCGTGTGAACGCGTAACAACATTTGTCAAACAGTGACAGACAGACGTGCGCACGCTGCTTCATATGTACGCAGCTTCTTGTTACGCGTGACATACAACCTGCGCACGACAACGCACGCACGCACGCATAACAAAGTAACCATGCGTTCACACACACGCTGCTGCGCGTCTTTCTAAGTGTTTTGACATCGATTTACCTTCATAGTGTGTGTGTGCGTGCGCGCGCGTGCGTTCCCCGCAACTTGTATCATTTTGTGGCATTGAATCATTTGTGGTGAGATGTGCTTTTGAATTATATGTCACAGTTACTAGACTGTAGTGTGGTGGGGGTTGACTGCTAATACCAATAAGAAGGACATGCAGTCCAGCTGTTGATCAGTGATCTAAAGCCTTGTCATAAAGCCTTGGCTGGCAATGGTAATAGCAGTCAGCTCCTTTTCTGTCTGTATGTATGGTAGCCAGACAAACAAGGGCCACAAAGTGTGACAGTGTTTACATTGAATTGTTTTTACAGACGAGATTCATAGCCCTGTGTTCTGTGAGGAATGCTGTGTGTTCCTTTGCAAAGACTGACAGCCAGGGCTAATGATATTGTGCTTCAGTGTAGATTTGTTTTTTTCTTAAACGTGAATATTGTGGAATTGATTAAGCTTAAATGTTAGCAACATGTTGGAGGTTATTTAGAACATATATTTAAAGTTCTCAATATCTAGCTATATGAATGACAACCTGACATGTTTTAAATAATTAGACATTGGCCGGCTACATCTGTGGCTGGCTTGCTAGTTGTTTTAGCCATTCCTCTGGGGCTAGCTGCAGACCATAATCGGTACACCTGTTGCTAGGAGACATATAAGTCCAAAGCCTCTCTGGCTTGCTGAGGTATCCTTGTGCGTATTTAAACAGCTTAATTGAGTGCTGCTGCACCCACACAAATATAAGGAGCCCCTCTGGTATTACCTGCTGCTACGCATTGAGGCAGGCAGACACAACAGAAACAGTCGCACTCACACATACACAACATAGCACACAAACAAATGAGTACCGACCAACACAGGACTGTGCTTTAATTACAACACAAGTCTTAAAAAAAACAGATCATTGGAAAAAATATTATGTCCATCTATGTTACGACAGTTGATAAATCTAAACTGAAGCCATAGTAACAAGGATTTTAAAGACAATATGACAGAAGCTGTCCAAGAGTTTATTTACTTATATTTCCACTGGCTTTGATGCATTAGATGATTCTAATCCCAGCGCTTGAATGCATGGCCATGACCCCAATCTCTGTTGTTCATTCTCACATTCCCAGTGTCTTTAACCCCATCCCCTACTCTCTCTGTTTCTACATCTGTCTTATTAACTTTCTTTCTTCTTCCTACTTGCCCCCTTACCTTGTGCCACAATGAAGCCTTTGCCTTGACAGGTCACTCTCTCAATAGCTCGGCAGCCATAATGGGGTAGACACACAGACAACAATGCAGAGCCATGCGGTTTGCGCCATGTGAACTGGCTGGAGCTAGTGCTGCTTTACCCCAGTGCTGTATTTCATATAAACATGTTGGAAGCTTGGCTTTCATTTGTTGTAATCAGGCTTAGCGCACAGCGAGAGTCAGTCACAGTGTAGGGGGGAGAGAGACAGAGAGGTGTGTGTGAGTGAGAGAGAGTGGGGGAGGATATAAATGGGAATTAGAGGAATTGAGCTTGGACCAGTCTAGCAAGGCCATATACAGCCCTCGTGCAGTATACAGTAAACGCTCCTGTGTGTGTGTGGCTGTGTGTGTGCATACGCGTGTGCATGTATTGACCTTGTTTAAACAAACAGTCAACCAGCCCCCTGGCTCTCTCTGCCCTCCCCAGTGTGCTGGGCAAATAGCAAGCCTGTGTGAGCTGCACTGTGTGTGTGTGTGTGTGTGTGTGTGTGTGTGTGTGTGTGTGTGTGTGTGTGTGTGTGTGTGTGTGTGTATGCATGTGTGTGTGCGTGTGTGTGTGTGTGGGTGTGTGTGTGTGTGCGTGTGTGTGTGTGTGTGTGTGTGTGTGTCTATAGATCCCAGGTCGTGGTGCCCCATTGCTACAGTAGGGAAACCACTGCCAGATAAAATGGGTCCACTCGTGACCTTGACCACCATTGCTCCTGTTTTTACATCTGTTGCACACACATGCTAGCCCCTCTCTCTCTCTCTCTCTCTCTCTCTCTCTCTCTCTCTCTCTCTCTCTCTCTCTCTCTCTCACACACACACACACATTTTCTCTCTCATACACACACATCACAAACCTGCGCTTAAATCCACATATTAACAACACACTCCAACACTAACCAACTCCAACACAAGCTTCGGGACTGTAGTTTACATCAATGAGAGTGTACGTAGCTGCTCACACACACAAACACACACACACACACACACACACACACACACACACACACAGAAAGTCTCACCATGGCAACAGTGGAGCAACACAGGGAAACAACTTGGCAGAGTCAGGCGCTGGCTGTGAGAAAGTGTCGAGTTACGGCAGAGGGCTGGAGCTGAGGTTGGTGAGAGGTGAGGACAGGGACGGAGAGGAGAGAGTGACAAAGGGAAAAAAGTGGGAAGAGATGAAAGAAGGAAAGGAAGTCTTGATAGAAGACAGTAGGAGAAGAATTCAAGAAGAAGCATGGAGAGAAGAGGAAAAATAAAAGGTAGCAAGGAGAGGATTCAATAAGAAAAAGAGAAACACAATAAATGAATGGGAGGACCAATGCTTGCAGGTAGTTGTTGCTGAAAGACAGTGTGAAGGGAACAGGTGATGTGCTCCCTCTTAACTGTGCTGTGTATGTATGTAGGTGGATGTAAATATCCCATTATCAGACGTATTAAAGAGCCCAGATTTGCTCACAATACTACTGTTATCTTTGCATTTTCAACAAAGTTAAAACATATGCATGGGTGCCTGTTTATGTGTGCATGCAGTGATGGGAGATGTTTTTCCCCTCGGCTTGCAAGCCTTATTACTGGATCAGTGGAACAGATGAAAGCCAAAAATAGGTGGGGACTTTATTTAGTGGGAACTGAGTATGTAACTGTATCCAGTGGTTTTATTTTAGGGGAGGGAGTTCACGCTAAATTCGATCCACAGTCAGAAGCGGCAGCCGTACGTTCAGTACAGGCTTCAACGAACCCTGGCCCAGGGACATGTGACCAGCTTTAATGTCAGTGTGGTTTAATATAAGATCTGATCTCTATCAGGCCTGACTGACCAGCTGGCCTGCACTCTGGACAGGCAGAAAGGTGAGGAGTAAACGTGCAGAGACCACCCTCCTGTGGTATTTCACACTCAAGTTTAGATTTAGGGGGTGGCTCAGGAATGTGAAACAAGTCAAGGATGTGTGTCGTGTGCATTTCACTGCCGAGTAGCCTCTGCCAGGACCATGGTAGTATCCATGTGTGCTTGTTTACATGTCCTGCTGTTTGTAGGTGGTGCTTTACCCATTTTCTGAACTGAAGGTGTAAATTGACCCCAGAAGTGTGCATGGACTGCTATTTGAGGAGTGCATGACATCTTTTTCACTCAGCAAAAAGCTAGAAAGCAAATTACATTGAACATTTGAGATGATTTTAAATCAATGTGTATTCTAGTATGGTATAAGCAGAACTTGTATTAACAGCACCCCACTTCTCTGGCACATTTCTCTTCCAATTCAGCTTCCACCTCATATGTACCAGTACCACGTGTTGAGTGCTTGCTGAGGTAAATGTTACTCCTTCAAGCAGCCCTGTGTTGTAATATATGTATGTGTACATGTGCTTAGTTATTGTTGACTTAAACAGTTTTCTTATTTTCTACAGTTTACACATGTAAGTGGCTGAAATTGTTTCCTGTTACCTTAATTAATCAAACTGCATAGATTTGAGGGACACCAAACAGAAAGCAACTGTAATTTTATTAACAATTGTGACTGTGACTGAGTGACTGGTTTTGCCTGGCTGTATGATATGTTTCTGCTTGGAAACGGGACTGTTGATTCTTTAGGACTGCTGAAGTGAGCTCTTTCTTTCTGGCCCTCTAATCAGGTTTTCCTGGTTGATTATTTGATTTGGAAAGAAATCTGCTCTGCTCAATGTATGTTTGTCAACACTCTGGCTCCAAATCAAATCCCTCATGTGCAGAGACAGAGAAATATAGAACTACAAGAGGAAACAGATAGATGCAGAGATGATGAGGGTAAATGGAAACAATTAGGGATCTTTTTGTTTCATTGTGTCAGTTGAATGGAACTGGGGAAATAAAAGAAAATCTTGGACTACTTTTGCTTTACTTAAGACAATCTTAAACATTTTTTTAAAAAATGCCGCATTTTCTGTGTTTTTTTGACGTGTTCAAATTTACAGCCATAAAGAGTTTTCTTCTTTTTTTTCACATCCGTCTTCTCTCTCACAGATACATTCCTCCAGACACTGTTAACTCATTTTATGCTGTCTGGAACACACATGGTGCTGTGAATAAACATGTCGTGATTTATTGACATACACACACACATGCAATGTGCACTACAGGCATGCACACGGCCACATGTGCAAGCACTGTCTGTCTGTGCTTACTTCTCCAGTGTGCAGACATGATCATAAAACAAGCAAGACAACCCGCAAGACTGTTGATTCCTGTCACTCCTTATTTCTTTGAATCCCAAATAATGGTGTAATTTATAGCCACAGATCCATTCAGACCGCGGTGCATAAGTACCTGTTGGCTTGTTACTGGCAAGATGTGTACTTTAATGTGGCTCTTAAGATCTAATGTGGTTTTCAAAGATGAACCCATTACTGGTTATTATAGGGTCTCACGCTGTTCCTTGGTCCAACTTCCTTCCAAATACACTCCACATACAGCAGTTTAATTCTAGTTTGACAAGTGAGGGATTCCACACTGTAACTGTCACTTGCAGTTTCGAAGTTAGATTCAGAAACGTATGCTGTTTATGTGAGTTTTTCTGTACTTTTGTATGTAGGAGGAAGCTTCCTTCTCTGGTCATCATCCTTGTGGTTAGTGTCACAGAGATTTTCTTTTGCCTCCTGCAGCACTTTCCGCACTACAAGAACCAACAGCAGTGTATGAAGTCCAGAGATGCTCACAAACACACACACACACACACACACACACCCACACACACACACACACAGCCAACAACAACATGGATTACAGATCTGTTTTAACATTCATACTAATTCAGACATGCCTCCATCCCCGAGCAGTTAAAACACATGGAGGATGTGCTGGAGGAGTGTCAACATACCTTAGAGCAAGGAGTTTTTTAGTTTGAAGACGGAGCCTGGGGGTTGGAAATTACTTTTAAAACGGCAAAAAAAAAAAAAAAAATGTTTGGCAAAGTAATCATTGATTTATTGACACCAATAAAGAAACTTACCTGTGTAATTATACATGACTATATCTGCAACTTCCTTATGGAAATAAAACATTGTTTTCCACAGATTGTTGCTTTAGAGATATTTTGAAAATCAAGATATTTCAGTCCTGAAGTAAAAATCTCCTCTCGGCTCAAGTCTTACTCTGTCTAGTGTAAAATAATTCCCTTGTTTCTTTTCAGTACAAGGCTATATGTGCTTCTTTTGGATTGTGCTCATCTTAGTGTTGCCTTTTTGTAAAATGTAGTTTTATTTCTCAACTATAGTCAATAAGCACTGCTTACCTGAGGTAGATAAATCAACATTAAGTGTTGTGGTTGTGGTTGATGTGCTGAATCAGGCAAATCCACAAGCTGTATGTTTTCCCCCCTTAAGCTCAGTCTGAAGCTGCTTTAGTTCAGCCAGCCTGGACCTGCACTTTTTAGCCCAGACTTGTGCAGCCTTTGTCCTCTGCACTCTTAATCAACCTGGGACACCGGGACAGCCCCACTGGAAAGGAATTTGTCCTTGCTACTTGATAATGGATGCTTATCATTCTTTGGTAAGCATCCATTATAGACTTATAGACTAAGTTATAGCTTCATGTGAGTTAGGTTCATGTAACCAATATGCTTTTCACTGACTTGGTGTTAAGTAGAAACTCTTATTTCGTTTACTTGCCAGTTATAGAATTTGCCCTGTATTATTTTCGGTTCAGCCCTCTCTTGGTGACCAATGGGTCTTTATTTAGCTCAGTAGCTCAACGCTCTTAAGATACACATTTTTTATTGAGCTGAACAGTGAAGCATTATTAGGATTTAAGCTGTACCAACTTGCTTGCCTAGTATCTGCCTCTGGAGGCTCGTCCTCTCATATAAACTACTATAAAATAGTTTTTCCACTGCTTAGTTCGGCATAGGTGCCCCCATACCTTAACTTCTCTCACCATGGTTGCAAGTTAGAGAGAAAGAGAGTGAGATGCAAACATGAGCACAGGCTACCACTAAATCAAATCACACCAGTTCCACCTCTGATGCTGAATGCTGAAAATAACTTAATAATCCCAATGCAAACTAGGAGAGTTTAATAATTGGTTTCAGGGAAAGTCAATATTTTGAAACCCAGCATGCATTTCTTTAGTAGTGCTTGCTCACTGTTTCTCAGATACAAACAGTATGTTTCCAGTGCCTGATTGTCACCAATTTAATCCTTTTTACTTTAGCTGGTTTTGGAACAGCACATGACAAATCCCAAGCTACACCCACTTTTTCTCCTTCCACCCACCACACTTTTATACTAAACATTGACACAGTGGTGTGTGACGCAAACCTGCTGGCAGGAAAGGGGTCAGTAGCCAGCTGTGGTGGGGTTGAGGCTTGGCAGTTCCTGGGGTGAAATGGCAATGAATGGCCCTGTTCATTTCAGTTAAACTCAGTGGGCTGCCCTCCATCTGAGCTGGAGATGTGGGCTGCAAGGGCATTAAGGAGGGAGTGTGTATGTGCAGGGGGGGGATTCTGCCAAGTACAACATTACATCAGTGGTGGAATTGTGTGGCCTGTATGTTCTGTCCCTCTAACGAGGAAAGGTCCGGCTTTCCTTTCCATCTTCCCCTTGTCCAACATCTCACCTGTTTGAGTTTAAACCGGGGTGCCAGCACTCAGGAACTAATTGAGATAGCAGCTGCATGTCTAGGTGCCCCACGCCAACCAGGTTGACGGCATGAACCATTGAATTTGAGAAGGATGTTGACATTTTTTTCACTGTTGACCACAGTGTAAAATGATTTTTGTATACATGAGACCTCACAGAATGTATTGAAGATTGTGTGAATGATGCTTTTGTATAATTCGACATACATTTTTTTGTTAATTGATATGATGATATGATGACAAAATCTCTTAAAGCCAGCTCTGGTCTCCTAGCTTCCTTGGTAGCGACTGTAGATGCAGTTAAAAAAAATGTTTTTCTTGAAACTACTGACCAGACCAAGGTTTCAAGGCTCTGGTGAGGTTTTTTGGAGGTAACACGGGGGCAGCCATGCATGGGGAAAAAATTATAAGTCTATTAGTTGAAAACATCAGTGTGAAAGTGGTCGGAGGCCAAAGCGCCAGATGAATCTCCAGTGATCCTGCCAGAAATATCACAACACCCTCAATCTGACATTTACGTTCCCTCCAAAAAAGGTGGCTTTCTGAAGGCAGTGGAAATGAAGAGAGTGTTCCTTTGTTCACACCTCTCAGCTGGACCAAAAGAACTCACATCTGTTTTTATTCTGTATTTCTATTTTTCTGTCGTGTCTCAGCTCATTGGCTACAGTGACAAACCCATCAACCTGCAGATGTTCATCGGAACAGCAGATGACCGATACTTGCGGCCGCACGCCTTCTACCAGGTGCACCGGATCACCGGGAAAACTGTAGCCACAGCCAGCCAAGAAATTCTGGTCTCCAGCACCAAAGTTCTCGAAATTCCTCTCCTGCCTGAAAACAACATGTCAGCCGGGTAGGTTTCTAAAGCACCTCAGAGTTACATTATTCAGTTATGAGTTTACGAAATTGAAGGAAGCCCTGTCCAATTAAAAAAATAACATGACATTTATGATCATATAGGGTTGTAACATCTTCCATGGGAGGTATAATAGATTTTCTTAATAAAAACCAACAGGAAAGTTGGGTAAAGAGGGGAACTCTTTCTCATGGAGTGGAGAATCAAACTTTATTCAGCTTTTTATGATTGTGCAACAGCTGAATTATTATATTTATGTAAAATCTGGTTTAATTTACAAGATAATTCATAGGCAGGTATTTGGTGGGGATTTTTTTTACATTTATAGATGTAATAAATCATATTCACCAGGATTTTTATACTGTGGATTCAACAGTTAATTTGCCTCTCATTGCCAAAGCCCTGCTGGGCTTGTGGTTGGTTTTTATCACTCCCAGGCCTTGACTACTTATGCCTTATGCTTTACTTAAGTCTTTGTGATTGCCATCCTAGTGGTGCTGTATGGGGCCAACTATTTTCCCTCTACCTTGCAGGATCGACTGTGCTGGCATCCTTAAGCTGCGAAACTCAGACATTGAGTTGCGGAAGGGGGAGACGGATATAGGAAGAAAGAACACACGGGTCCGCGTGGTGTTCCGAGTGCACATCCCTCAACCCAACGGGAAGGTGTTGTCACTGCAGGCTGCCTCTATTCCTGTGGAGTGCTGTGAGTGTCAATTTCCCAGCCACATGCACACATACCCAGATGTATTCATTCAGAAAAATCATGCACACAAAACACACACACACACACACACACACACACACACAATACAAACCTTTCCACACACTTCTTTATTAGCAAGGTTGCAGTCTGGCGATATGAGACTTAATCTAGTGTTTGCTCTCATTGAAAGTCACTTTAGATAAGTGATAAATATTAAAAATGTAAATGCTTTCATTGTTATTTATATTTAAGGCTGTCAGTGTTTGTCTGAATAATTTTGTATTAAACTGCATGATATTATATGGTGCTCCTGTTTATTTGTCTGCTTATAGTATAGTGCATCCAAAGCCCCCCCTAAAAATAAACTGCAGTGTGAATCAACACTGCAAATGATAATCAAGTGATTATCCTCCTTTTCTCTTCAACCCCTACTGTTTGTCTTCCAGCCCAGCGTTCGGCTCAAGAGCTGCCCCAGGTTGAGAAATCCAGCCTGACCAGCTGTCTGGTCAGCGGGGGAGAAGAGATGGTCATCACTGGCTCCAACTTCTTCCCAGAGTCCAAGGTCATCTTCCTGGAGAAAGGCCCTGGTAAATGTTATGTCTGCACAGCAGCTTACCCTTGAACCACCTCTGCAGAAGCAGCTTGTGCCAATTAAGTGGGCAAAAGAATCATGTCTCATGCTTGTTTGACAGATTTTCACAGAGTGGTCCCTGTAAAACATGACAGTTGTCATTTATTTGGTCTAATGGACTATCATATTCTTCAGTAACAATAATACCATTGAGTCATTGTTAACTTGAGGTTGGAATCAGACATTTTGAAGTTCTTGTAAATGTGCAGAGGTCCGCAGAAGGTTTTGAAGGTGTTTATAGCAGTCATGGCTGATAAATGTCTGCAGGGATGTGAAAACGAGATGTATCATTATCTTAGCCTCAACAAGTCCTCTGAGTCCCTACAGGGCATTTTGTTGAATGCAGAGCAGATTTATGTCTTCTAGTAATACCGTCTATAAAGTAGACATGAGGCGATACACGGCCTATCCTGATACAGCCTATACATTGACGTATTTTCACAACATTTTCATTACAATTGACGCAGCTGGCTCCAGGCCATGACAAACAATAGAGACGCACCGTTTCAAAGGAATAGCAAACATGTTTTCCACACAATATTAACACATAATTCAGAATACTTTCTTGTAGGTATAGTCAGCGTTCAGATTAATATATTTTTCAGATCAAACCATTTCTGTATCAATATATTAAACAAAAATAAAAAGGTACACATTTTTGATTGTCATCAATGCTTTATTTTCTTTCTCAAAATCTTTATGATCTGATTAGTTTATAGAACAGAAATGCAATAATTTAAAGAAAAATATATAAAACCAGTATACATTGTGATGGAAAGCAATATTATTTTTCATGCCATTGCTATCCAAAAAACAGCTATTAAATATGCTTGTATCTATTTAACAAATGATATGGCTGGAGAGATTACTTTGTTTAACTCCCTGTGCTAGTCATCCTGTTTCTTTTAAGTCGCTCCATCTTATCTTTTCTCTCTTTTGCACATCACTCCGTAATCAAAACACATGTAATAACTGTTTCCTGGGCTGGAAATTTTAAATGGATAACATTTGTTGTGCCAGCCTCTGCGTGCCTGAACTACCTTTGTGATGTAGAGCAACAGAATCAAGTTCACACACGGCAGAAAGTTGAGTTGTGTTGTTTTTGTGAGTGAGAACTATTTTCTAGGGGGAAAAAACAGCGGAGAGGAATGTCTTTAGCTCTTTCATGTGTAGCAGGTGAAGCATGGCATAGAAAAGTAGCATAGTTGAAACAACTCACTGACGGTCAAGTCTTTATAGCACAGCAGCAAGTGGAAAGCTAAGAGAGGTACATCGTGTGTGGAGGAAAGCTGGGCCCCATGGTGTACAAAGGCAACGGACTATGGGAGGAGACAGAGAGAATATGAAAGGGGAGGGGAGGATGATGTTGATTAGGTTTGTGTAAAAGATCCCCCTCATCATGACTAATCTGCCTGCTTTAGTGCAGAAAAGCGCTGATTGGAGTAAGTATAGGAATGGAAGAAAAGAAAGAAAGACAGGCAGTGACAGATATTTTTCCACCATCTCTCATAATTGAAAGACAGTAGAATCTAGAGAGTGGAGACACTTGCCTATTGTTGCTAGTACACAGAGATTATGGGATGGTACTATAAATTACTTTACTATATACAGAAACAGAGATCCTAGCATTTGTTCATGTCCGAGCCTATTTTGAAGCAGTTAAATGTCAAACTGTAATGTTTTTATTGTCATGGCAACGGGATAATATGCTGAGAGTTTACAAACTGAAAGGCCTTTACATTAAGAACATACTGTTTAAAAAGCAGTAATGGATGTCAGTTTTCCTCACGTTCTCTTGTTTGTGTGTGTGTATACCCTGGTATTATGTATTTTAGCCTGATATTATGTATTTCAGTTACTAGACTCCATCAAACATTAAAGTTAAAATAAGCCCATAATTGGTATGAGTATTTCAACTTTACAAGGATGAATGTTTATACAAAAGAATGGACTTGAAAGGCTACAACACTGACTGCCCTCAATAGTGACTAATAATGCATGCATGGGCTTTTACAAAGAACATGAATAGTAATCACCTTTTTATTCTTATTTTTGTTCGATGTTCTGGCACAATGGGTACATATTCTTTTCTCCTCTGGCTGGGGTGTCTTCTGGGTGTTTCTAGTCATTGTCTCAGCATGGTATGAGGTTCCTGTTGGTGCTTGTTGTCTGACAGAGCATGTGGGGCCCTTGCTCCTGCCTGTTGAATGTCAACAAGCTGCACTGCAATAGTGCACTCCTGTCAGCTGCAAAGACATTCAAGGTCATTTACTTATTGGAAAGAAAAAACTCTCTGTCATCTTTACAATAGAGAGAGTCTCTTTAGGATTATGACTGATTTGCTGGTGGACAACTACCATGGTATATCACCAGTGTGGATACTGTTTGAATGCTGAATAGGCTTGGTGTACTTACAAGGCTTACAGTTGCGAGTGCGTGTTAAGATAGTCCTCTCTGCAGACATGTTGCAGATGCCTGTCAGTGGTATTTGGGGGAATCCTTTGGGTTTTGAGTAAGAGGCCATGCAGGTGCAGAGTATATTTGCACCATGCGCTCATCGTGAAACAGGCAACTGCAAATTCATTTGAATCCGCTAAGTGACGATACTGTGCTAACGTATTGGTCAAAGCTTTTATTCTTCTTGATGCTGTAATAACTGTGATTTATTCCAACCACACAGCAAGCCTGTCAGTGATTTCAACCCGACTGCTTCCCTTCAAGCAGCTGCCCCTAAGATGTCTGGCCAAATAATTAGATCCCTCGTAGGGAAACTGGAAAGGATGTTTTCTAGCCAGAAACCTAGAAGTGTGTAAAGGCATTTTAAAATAAATACAATTATTCCTCCGCCCTCTCCATAATTTTAATCAGACAAGACAAACAGCAGGATGTTTGGACATTTGATAACTATTTAATAGCTGCTAAGATTTTCTCCTTTCAGCTTCTAGGCAGATATAGTTTTGATGTCCCTTGGTTCTCCAGAATAAATTGATATTGTTGTGTGCTTTCCTTAAGCCTTGTGTGGTTCTTAAGCCCTGTCTGTTTGAGAAAGCATTAGGAAAATAGAAAATAGAGAAAGATGCTACTAGATGAGTCAAGTTACTTTGGAGAATAGCACACTATAATTCAAAAGGGGTCTAAATTATAAAACTGTAGCTATCTGTGATGATGTATTGGTGCTTCTGTGTTAGCCATCAGCTCAAATTATATTCATTTTAATTTTCACTTCATTTTTTCTGCCTTTATTAACTGTGCATTTTGAAGTTGCTTGTGCGAATAATAGCAGCTTGCGTTTGTCCAAAAACTGGCGATACAATGATATTGTATTCTATTTCATCATCCACTGAGCTCTCAATGAATTAATTTTCATTGAAAAGCCAGGCATTATTCTGTCTGTCTTTAGCTAGACCTACACTCAAGAGCTGAAAAGTATTTTCTGATATCCTGGTATGTCCAATATGGCTTAAAGTTAAATGTAAGGAAACAGAGTTGAGAGTAACAGGAATGATGAAAGTACTTTCTGTAGTATGTAATGCAAGTTTGAATTGTAATGTTTTGTGCAATATGTGTTTCTGCCTGTTTATGGCACTAGGATTATCCTTGGCTTATGTATTTATCCTTTTTGTTCTCAACCATTCCTCCTAGATGGACGACCACAATGGGAGGTTGAGGCAAAAATAATGCGTGATAAAAGTCAAGGAGTAAGTAGTCAGTTATTTTCAACACTTTGTCTGTAGTATTTGCACTTTAATAAATGTGTCTGTTGTACATTTTAGTACTCTAAATTAGCATTGTATTGTGTGCAAAAAGTATTATGCTTTGTTGGCAATAAGTGTGTAAATAATGTTAAATGTCTTTTTGTAGTCGTGCATCGTGGTGGAGGTCCCTCCCTACCACAGTAAGTCTGTGGGCTCAGCTGTGCAGGTGCAGTATTATGTCTGCAATGGCAAGCGGAAAAGAAGCCAATCACAACGCTTCACTTACCTTTCAGGTGAGATGAGAAGTTCTCATGACTTTAAAGAAAGAATCTTAGGGTACTAAACAAGTTAGGCAAAGGGAGCAACATTTTGCTAATCTCATGCTGTTTTAGGTGCTAGTATTATAATAGCAAGTATTTGAGATCCCCAGTACTTTTACAGACATTTGCACAAAGAGATTCTTTCAAGCTTTACTTTGCATTCCTTTGGGCATACTGCTTCTGACTCTCGTTAATCTCTACACTCTCTAAAGGTAACGACTAGTAGTTTGACTGACAGCAGAGACAGTTGTAACATGCTCTTTATGTTGCACACTTCTTCACATGGGTTTCACTAACCCCGTTTCTCTTTTTCTCTCCCCAAAGAAAGCATTTCTGTGGTTTTGGGGGGGGCTCTTCCACTAACTATAACATTAACACCTGCCAGCTGTTTATTTTTTAAAGCCCTTTTAAACTCTCAAGCAAATCTTTCTTTCCCGCATGTATTGTATTTGCATGGGTTTTTACATTTTGCTATCCGGGAAATTTAGATACAAAAACCTTGTTGTTGTGGTTCATTAGGATTATTTTAGCAGCAAGGAAACTTGATCATAATGTTTTCATCTGAAACTTTCCTTAGTTATTTATTGATTGATTTTTCTCTTGATGCTAGTCAGAATGAAAACACATTTGGTGGAATATAATGACATGTGAGCATTTTGTGCAACATATCCAAACCCTGGCGTTTTACCACAACAGTGTGTGTGTTTGTGTGTGCGTGTATGCATATAAGCAGCCTTGCCCATCCACCCACCCACCCTTTCTCTTTGCAAGCACGCCCACTCGACACTGACGGTTCCTGTTTTCAGTGTTGACAGATTAGGGCAGCCAATCAGAGCACAGTAGAGTAACCCCGCTCTGTCAGTTAAGCAGGGACACTTACACCACGAGTGTCACCACCTACACTGCCTCCTTTATTGTGGGACAAAATAAGTTTCACTGTGGGCTGAGCTACTGAGGTCTGGCCCAATTTAAGGATGAATTCTGAGAAAATATGGGGACAAAATGTATTTTTTCTTCTTATAAGTTAAAGAGCTAAGTGTTTGTTCTGTTTTTGAGGCTGTATTAACAAAAAGAAAATGAAAACACCCAGATATCAAGATATCAAATTTTTCATTTGCAGCATGTGACCTTACCCTTGACCTTGATATCCCTCTGGACATTTTTTTTTTGTTGCCAGAATTAACTTGACTTCACTTAAACCCAATTTGGCCTTTTAGTGCCCACTTGTTTCTCAATCCCAGAGGCGTGATGGGGTGAGAAGAGGGCAGGAGCAGTGAACTTGTTTGCTGTCCATCTGATCTGGGCTGCGGGGTATTCAGCTCCTCTTCCCACACAACATTTCACATGATGGCAGCCGGACTGACAACATATGCTCTCCCTCTAATTCAGAGCTGGATAAAAATAAAACTCCCTGTCACAAGGCACCAGATTGGGAAATAGGTTACCGATTGGCATAGCAGTGCTATGAGCAGTGCGAGTAATAGTAACAGGGAATGGCCCCATTTACAATCACAATGTCACTCTTTATTTCATCTGGAAGTTGACCCATTTTACAATCCAGGCATTTCAGAAACTGTGATCACTTCTTTGAGATTCAAATTTTTCAGGTTTTTCCTGAAATATATTTCAACTTCAAAGTCGCAGATTGAGTGAATTTATGTGGGTTGATAATGGGTAGAAAAAAAACTTGAAACAACCAATGCCTTTTTTAGCTTGTGGATATCACCGGACTTCTGTACTTGAAGCAAAAATAGCAGTAATGCTGCGATGTTGCAATGTAGTGACTTGCCAAATTTCCAAGTTTCTTTTCTTTCACTTCATGCAGATGTAACTGACAATGTGGTTTTTCTCTTTCATCCTGTCTGTCTTTCCTCTTTCGTCACTCATCTCTTTTCCTCCTTCTCTCTGTGTACACCTCTCTCCTTTCAGTGATGGTGAAACAGGAGCACAGAGAAGAGCTGGACCTTTCTACAGTACCCCCTATGTCCATGCCCCTGGCACATGCTGCCACTCTGGTGCGGACCCAGCTGCCTTCTCCTGAGCAGTGCCACCCACCGGACAACCTTCTGTCCAGCTCCCCTCATGGCCTGGCCACCGGCTCCAGACCTGGCCTGCTACCCCTGCAGGGCCCCTGCCCCTCCCTGGGCTCCCCGTCTTTCCAGCACCTGCCTCACCTCCAGGGTCGCAGCTTGCACCACTCCCCTGCCGACTGCCACATGACGTTCCACCCGAGCTCCGCCCCTGCACCGCTTCCTGCTCCACCCCGCCCTTCCTACCAGTCTATGCAGCACAGCCACAGTCAAAGTCATAGCCTGCCCTTCAATGGCCAGTCCAGCCTTTCTCCTCAGGGCTACGAGAGGATGCCCTTTCAGCACAGCCCCAGTGCAGCGTCACACCCAATGAGCATGGGAATGGTATACCCTTCCTCCCCTTGCTCCTCACAATCAGCTCCCTCATCTTCAACCACCAACCCCAATGCTGGGTCTCCCCAGAGCCAACAACCCCTGCTGAGCCCCTCATCCCCACACCTGCACACACTCGGAGGCTATCACTGCCCCCCAAATCCCACCCAGGTGCCCTCTCCTGGTGGCCACCCCCTTGTGGGGCAGCACTCCTCCCAACTACAGAGGGCTATGGGCTACCACCCCGTAAGTCAAAGGTCAGCCTCCTGTCCCACACCGTCCAGCGCTCCTGCCCCAAGGATGATCCCCTCTCCCCACTCCGGGCCTTCCTCCCCTCAGCTCCACTCACTGCCCTACCAGTCTCCCACCTCATCCTCCCCCACTTCTTGTGGCAGTCCTCTAGGGCCCATGCAACAGCAGCATTCAGGACAGCCCTCTCCCCAGGCTACAAGCCCGGTCATGGCCAGCCTGTCCCCGGTGGCAGCAGGGCCTCTGGTTCACCCTTTAAGCCCGCAAGGGCCCTTCCCCTCGGATGGAGAAAGGGTGGATATCAAACAGGAGCCGGAGGAGAGGGAGCCGACCTTCCGCTCCATTGGCCTACAGGACATCACGCTGGACGATGGTAAGATATTTATTTATGATATTAATCTCTGTGACTACAAAACCAGTTTGTGTTTTTCTTCTATCCTGATTGGTCAGTTCATGAAATGTAACAAAGAAGAGCACAGGATGTCTCTGAAAAATTATTTTAACATATTGCTCATGGAGGCAGTCACACAGATGAGGCAAGGCCATCAGAAATGTACACTTGATCAGATTTGGTTACAAGCACTCTAAAACAATCAACAAGAGGAGCTGATCCTTAGACAAAGACATCCAGTAAACAGGCACCTTCACTCCATCTACCTTTGTCTTGTCTTGAATGTGTGATAGCATGTTTCCTTTGTTTTTGCTCCCACTCATTCTCCAGTTTTCTGTAAGTCCAGTCTTTCTGGTCTAATTGTCACATTTTCTTCCTCGTCTTGTCTTTTTACATGAGATATTTACACAGCACACCCATCTGTGAACAATCTAATTTTCAGTCTAAAACAAGGAACCACTGAGGGATTAAATTTGTCCTACAAATTGTCACGCGCAAGATAAATTTGTGTCTGATGATGTTAAACAATACCAGTAGTATTTTCAAGTGGCTGAAACCTTGATGCCTGATTATGGTGATAGCGTTTCATCTGTTGTTGCAGCGTACAGTTGTGTACACAGGTTAATTACTGAGAGGTCTTGTGACTTAGTATTAGGTAACATAGAGTCAATAGACAAATAACTTTAGTATCATATTAAAGGGCCTAATTGTTAAACCACTACGCTTCTGTATCTCTGGCAGCAATTTGGACATTAATTACACTTTTTATTTTTTGGTATCTTGCAACAGGGAAGGGGGAGATGATTGCATCATTTCCAGCTGCTCACAAAGACTGTAGCTGAAACAGAGAGGCTACAGTTGTGTGCTGCTGCAGTTATTGCATCCTGTGTGTGTTTGTGAGTGTGTGATTGTGTGTGTGCATTAACAACTCTAATTAGCATGCTCAGGAGAATTGTGACTTAACAATTGACTGTGAAGTCAGCGTATGCATTTAGCAGCTATTGTCCTTCGTCTAGCAACTCTACTTGTTTTCTTAAAATATATGTGTCCAAACTATTCCAAATCATCTACCGCCTTATCTGCGGTTCAGGGCCTCACTGGGTTTTGTTTACCCCAGTGCCATATTCAAATGAAAGGTTTAGGATTAATAAATAGCCTGGTGAGGCTGTGATAGGGAGGTGTGATATTGTCTGCGAGCAAGGGTCGGCCTAATTAACACAGGGCCATTGTCAGCAAGTCATGTGTGAAAGACTGACAACCACTGAGGTTCACCAGTGCATAATATGTATGCATATACACACGCTAACACACATTTAAACATGTAACCCGTGAGAAAAAAGCCTGTATGTCATTCCCTCTTACAGGTTCACATTTGTATGAATCGGTTTACTAATTTCTTATTTTTCACACAAAACTTAACTCAGATTTAGTTGGACTCTCCCTCTCACACATGCATCATGCAAACAGCCACTCTGAAAGTAGCTGGCTGCGTTCACACTCTTACAAAAAAAAATGTGTGAGAAAAGTTTGTGAGTGACACGGTTCTGCCGGGAATGTAAGCTCTCCCTTTGAGCCTGTGGCTAAAAATAGCTATCTGTGCCAGCCCAGCTCTGTAGGCCATTTTTTGAAGTAGCATCGTGAACCAGCTCCGATTTTCAGGGGGTCACACTCTCTTAAATAGACCATTTTCACCCCGGTTTGACAGACAGATCAGGCTGAGCTCAAATGCACACATGTTGATATAAGATAGCAAAAAACGCACAAAGGTACATATAAAAGATACACATATATACTGTACATACACATGTAAACGATCACACATTCAAATAAAATATTTATTTTTCTTCCAATTGTGCATAATTAACATTTGAAGGTTGTGTATATGTGACTCACTATGATTCATGTGGTTATAACAGGGGAAACAAGCTTTCAGATATACACGTCATCTCTTAACACTTTAGACATTTGAGGTTGCATCACCTTTGCTCCCTTTTCTAATGATTTTCACTCTCATCACATTTTTTTCTGCTGTCCTCCACCTCATTTTTTCCTGATAAAATACATATTTTAGTAAAACATTCAGCGTGTTTTTGAAATTTGGCTTTAAACGGTTTTCTGACTTGTAGAAAGCCAAGATGAAATAATTTTTCTTTACATATCATGCGACCACACAAAATTAACTAATGCAGTAGAATCACAGACTTGTGTCAGTGGCATGAGAGGAAACACAAATGTGAATGTGTAGAAAACTGCTCTGGTTAGCAAACAGATGGTCATTGTGACGCACACCAGAGCATGCTCGAGATATGTGTGTTGGTGTGTGTGCTAGATGGGGTTTTGTGTTTGGGTCTGTTTGATGTTGTGGAGGTGTGAGTGAATATACTGTAGGCGTGTGTGTGTGTGTGTGTGTGTGTGTGTGTGTGTGTGTGTGTGTGTGTGTGTGTGTGTGTGTGTGTGTGTGTGTGCGTGCGTGCGTGTGTGTGTGTGTGTGTGCGTGCGTGTGTGTGCGTGTGTGTGTGTGTGTGTGTGTGTGTGTTTAAAGCAGGAGACGCAGGAGGTGAGAAGACAGACTGACAGACAGATGGATAGACAAGGTCAGGATCCTACCCCACTGCAGGATCACTCAGCCGAGACATTCAATCTGAAATGTACTTGGCATCTTAGCGTGTGCTTGATAATTTAATGCCTGTTATTCTGCAGTATATACTGTATATTTTAATTTGTCCATACGGATGAAATTAGTGTAATCACATTGAAATTGGACTTGTTACAGAATAAATATTAAATATTAAATAATCTCTTTGAAATCACAGCAGACGAACAGCAAGGTTTTATTTTTTATTCGATTTTGCAATAAACAAAAGCAAGAGTGCAAAGGCAATGAACTAGAAAAGCATGAAGGAACTTTTCAAGGAAGTGGAATGGGACTTAACTGTTGCTAAAACATGTAGAGATGATTGATGGATCATAGAATGATATCTTAATTAATGTCTACTGTCTATCAGCAGCGAAATTGTCAGCCAGGTTTGTCAGGTTTGTTGTTTGGCTACTCGATTAACACAGGAATGGATTGAAGAAGGGGCCCTCCTGTAGCGATGATTACAGCTGTGATGCTGACAAAATCTGAAGCCCCTGTACTGCCGAACAGTACATTTTAGCAATTAATCAGGATGTGATTCGCTCTGTATTTATGGAGCATGGATGAGAAGGGATAGCACTTGTTTGTGTGTGTGTGTGTGTGTGTGTGTGTGTGTGTGTGTGTGTGTGTGTGTGTGTGTGTCTAGAGTTACCAGGTTGTCAGTAGTGTGCTCAGTGTGTGTTCACAACAAAAGCTGGTCTTTTGTTTGTCCGACCCTGCCCAAATGCACAGCTGCCTCAAACTGTGAGCGCGGCATTGAGGGTTAATTATAGGCTGAGCCCTGCCGCCTGCACTCCTTAAGAGAGACACAGGCACAGTAATGACACAAATGCACACAGAGATACACAGGGGAGTGACACTTGTTATCCTGTAGATGTATTCGAGTATGTCAGGGACTGTCTCTGTAAGGAACACAGCTTTGAAATGTATGGCTTTACTGCTCTGTTTTTCTATCTTTACAAGAACAGACAGTATAAATAGAAACTTGTCGCACCACATGTGGCATTATATATATATATATATATATATATATATATATAGTTCCT
This sequence comes from Eutrigla gurnardus, assembly GCF_963514095.1. Taxonomy (NCBI): domain Eukaryota; kingdom Metazoa; phylum Chordata; class Actinopteri; order Perciformes; family Triglidae; genus Eutrigla; species Eutrigla gurnardus. The sequence goes on along the minus strand of NC_139915.1, from coordinate 23,021,958 downwards.
CAAATGTTTTTTAAATATCTCAGTGAAACTTTTGATTTAAAGGCGACATCATTGATACTCTGGAGCTTGCACACATGCCCTTTTTTCTAAATGTCAAGATCCATTAAGCATCATTTTTATATTAAAACGATCTTGGAGAATGTGATTATCTGCTTTCTTGCTCAGAGTTAGATGATATCACTCTTGTCTGGTTGTTAAAGTCCCAGTGAAACGGAAGTTAGAGTGTGTTTATCTTCAGTACTGTGAGTATTCCCAGGTGAAATGGAATATTTAAGCGGTGTACAGCAAGTAGATTGCTCTACTCTCATGTGAAGAAAGTAAATACGTCTGACTGGTTTAATATCAAACCAAGAAGCTATTTGTTAAGACAAAAGCTTGTCAGCACTGCTAATCCCACTGAGAATCAACAGAAATATTCTAGTGCCCAAAATCTGACTGCACACTTCCCCAATGTTGAAGAAAAAATCCCTAAATGAAGAAAACAAGTGAGCGGTGGAGAAGCCAACATCCAGCGATCCAAAAAAGAACTGGATATATTTTTCCTGAGTTGGCCGACCAGACCAGGGGCAAATGCCAGTGAATATTGGATTTACCTTTGCCACGCGGCGCGAAATAGAACTCAAGTTGTATCCCAAATGAAATTAAACATGAAATTTAACTTGGAAATTACCTTTGCTTTTTGGCTTCCTGTACTTTTCTTGCCTTATATTTTTTTGTCCTGTAAAGGTACAACCATAATTCCACAACAGTGTAAAGTAATTTACAGCAAAGGCATTGAATGGTTAGAAACTCAGAATTCATCACATCCCTAGACATCAGACAAACGTTAACTTATAATATTTTATGTGTGCGCACAAAACCAGTAAGACATACAAACACATCTGTAGTTCATTTAACTGTGATTATTTGTATGAAACAACAAGATAATTCATGATTTCTTCTGTTTGTCTATGTGTGTGTGTATGGGACAGTCTTAGTCAGAGGCTTCATGCTGCCATCAACTAACCATAACAGAGTAATAACACAGGGCTCTTGATTTGACAGCATGAAAAAACAGTGGAAGGAAAATACGTTTCCATCAAATGCTGCTGCTCGTTAAAAACAATGGCAAACATTTGCTGGTCTTTTCCCCTGAAACAAGTGGAAACGGATTTTCTGTGTCATTTTTCCATACAATTAAGGTCTTAGAGAGTGTAATGCAGAGGCTGGAGCCCGGAGCAGAGCCGCTGCCAGTGCTGCCTCTTTCTTAAGACAGGAGGAGGGGAAGCCTGGAAATTCCTCAGTGGGGATGAGAGCAACATATTGAAACTTAGGTCTGAATATACACACGTACCTAATTATTTTGAGAATTAACAGCGCTGTCTTCAATTTCATAAGATTTTGTTTGTTTTTTGTTGGCTGCTCTTCCTGAGTGTCAGTGTCCATTTGTGATCGTCAGCCGAGCATCGAGTGCCAGTGTTTGTCTGGAAAATGAATACTAGTCACCACATTTCTTGGTGAGGAATTGACAGTGGTGGATTTCAATCCCCCTAGTTAATGTACAGGTGCTGAAACGTGTGTGTGTGTGTGTGTGTGTGTGTGTGTGTGTGTGTGTGTGTGTGTGTGTGTGTGTGTGTGTGTGTGTGTGTGTGTGTGTGTGTGTGTGTGAGAGAGAGAATAATAAGTTGACGTTGCTGAGACACTTCAGCTACAGTGCAGAAGATGCTGTTTTTAAAACTCTACTCTTATAATTTTTTGATTGACAGATATTTTTTTTTTTTATCAAACAAACATACCAAACATTCCCCTAAGTTCAGCTTTTCAGATGTAAGGATTTGTTGTTTGTTCGTTGTCTTGTGTGCTAGAGAAGTATCTTTAGGAGTTAAACGGTGTTTAAAGATATCACCTTGGGGCTTAGGAAAGGTTAATGGGCATTTATCACTATTTTCTGACATTTTATAAACCAATCAATCAATGATGAAATAAATTAGTTGTTTAGTTAGTTATCCTTGTTGAAATGGAAACATAACAAAACTCTCACTTCATGCTCTCTGATGATAAGGCCTACATTGTGCACTATTAGCTATTGTAATGAGCTTCGCGGATCTCCCCAGAAGGCTGTTTGGGCTCCAGTGGTTTCCTTCCTAAAGCCAAGTCCTGTGGTCATCTGCTGAGTGGAGTCGCTATTCTGTGTCTCGGATCAAAGGCAGGAGTCTTGTGAATCACTTACCGTCAGATTAAATGGGAAATCCAGCGATGATTCACAGAAAATGACTGACTTTGAGAAACTGACCTTTTCATTCTCAGGATTTCAAGATCTCTATGCCCTCGCCCACTCACTCACTCACTCACTCACTCACTCACTCACTCACTCACTTACTCCAGAAGTGAAATTAAAATAAAACAGATCACAGAGCGCCAGCAAGGTTTAACGATTGAACCAGAGAAGGCTTTACTGAGCCGACCTGGAAGATTTCATTAGTTCCATCAACTGACCATCTATTTCCAGTGTGCGTGCGATCGCTCTGTGGATTTTTTCAACTTATGTTTTCTCTCTTACCTTTGTGAAGACGTGGACTGTGCGTGTCATTACAGTGACCTGCAAGTGGAAACTGTGTGCTTTGATATTCACTCTTGCAGGCGAACCAAGTCATGCCTCTTTCTGTTCCCTTTTGCACAAATGTTTTCCATTGTGGCATGTTGTCTTCATTTGCTTGACTCAAGAATCAGTCAATCTTAGAGTTATTTGCTTAAGCTGCTCTGCCAGAGTAATGTTTTTTAAGTCTGGGTCAGGATTTTTTTTTTTTTTTAGTCTGTCATAGAGGGTTATGTTAATTACCCATTTTCCATTTCTACAGTAGACATGTTTATAATGCTTAATGTCCATCTGCTTATTTCACTATGGAATTATGGAAATCTTTTCAATATACCTCCTTTGTCTTGCGCTTTGGAAACGTGAGATAACCCAATCTCAGTGGTCTGCTGCTAGATGTTTAACTTCATTTCGGGCAGAATAAAGTATCTTCTGACGAGAATTCATTCAACGTATTTGACGTATTATACATTTTATAATTGGTTATATCCGTCTCTGGTATATTTTGTGTGACAAACTAAACCCCTCTACTACTCTTTGATGCCTGTTGTCAGTGAACAATGACATTAATTCAACAAATGACTTTAACCAGCCTAGTTTACAGAGATTGAAGACTTATTTTATGACAAAATACCAAAACGAAAGCATTTGAGACATAGTGCAGTGTTGATAACTGGCTGCAGACTGAATGGGGAAACACTGCCCAGCTCCCAAACCAAACATTTTAAATCATACTGTATAGATAATGAATAGAACTGGACTTTAATTAATTGTTTTTTCAATTCCCATCTCTACCAAATATTAAACACATGGAGCATTAAAAGCCATCAGCTCCCAGGGGAAGGATCCATCTGATGTAAGCCTACAAGAGAGCAGCAGCAGTAGTAGTAATAGTAGTAGTCGGCTGACTGCAGATGTATATTTTGACTGGGGAGCCCCCCTCCTAGTCATCTCCAGAGGATCTCCCTCCGGCTGAGCCATTCAGAGCCACACTTACTATGGCAGGCAGCGCTGAATCATTGCCTTTCTGTTGCACTGTCATGAACAATACCAGTAAATCTGAGAAAACACTATCAGCATATGAAACTCTTCATACATTGAGCTCGACTCAAACCTCTCTTTCACTTCTGGATTATTGATGTGTGGGGCTCCAGTTTTATAGAGTATTGCTCACTGATATGGTAAACTTAACCTTCACTTTATGTAAAAAAAAACTCAACCTTCACTTTATGTAAAACACTTATAAAATATCCCAGATTAGTTTGTACTAAGTATTTCTTGTTTTATATTTTATTGCATTTAGTCCACACATGCTATAATGTCACCAAAGGCAAATTTACATTAAGCGCAGCTATAATAACAAGACACCGTTTTTAACAGATTGTGTGGCGAAACTTCTTCTGGCACCTTTTAAAATGAGAAAATGGAGGGAATCAAATTGAGAGCAATTAGTGCAACATTGCACATGATGGAGTCGATAGGTTTACGTGTGCCTCGGCAACAATCTAAACAGTTCAGCGGAAAGTGATATGTTTTCTGCAGACGCCCACTTGATGTCGGTCGATAGTACTTGCACTATATTGTTCATATTTCTGTGGTGTTCACTCCTATTAATCCACAGGGTTACAGAGTTTACTGCATGACATTTAAGGGCGTGCAAGGCTACGACATCACACTGTGGTTAACCCAGTCATTTATCTTATTAATGTTTAAATTAGAGCCTCATACAGACCATGATCAGCGTTGAAAGATGAGTGCAGTTGCAAGATATTTTCTACAAATGTTGAAACAAGTGAAATAAAAGATATGAGAGTGAAATCTAAAACATTTTAATTAATGTGATGCATACAGCTGCTCTGATGGTCCTTTAACAGCAGTAAGATGGTCTTTATTTCGAGCACAGTCTCCCCACTTGTCTTTTGAAAGGTCATGGCCTTTAAAGGAGATGTAATCCTCCTTCACAGTTTTAGTTCACCAATGGAATTGTGTGACAAAATCAATTTCTTATGTATTGTCCCTCAGCGTTACATAGACAGTAAATGTTTGCTTTGGTAGTCACAGTGTAGTCTCATAAGTGCGTGGTGTTGTTGTGAGTGTGAACATGGTTGACATGGGAAAGGAAGAGCCTCCCACACTAACAGGATGATGCGAGTGATGGTGGCCAGACACAAAAGCAAGCGGTAGAAAACACAAATAAAACAACAGACTTTACACCAAGGCACTAAAGTAGAGCTGTCGGTCCTGTGAAAAAAAAAGCTGTTTAATGGTAATTATGTGCAGTTAATGCACAAGAAAATCTGTCTTAAAAACGCACTTTAGTTTAAAGAGATGATGATATTAAGGTAATACCACAGCATGTAATATGAGGATTATTATATTTGACTGAATGGGTGACAGTTGTGTTGCTTAGTGAACCCAATTGTTTTATTTGGCAGCATTCCTGTCACTCTGTGTCATCAAATTTAAATATGGTTTCTACAGTAAACAGACACTTGGCAGGGCTCATTTTCTCATCATTGACTGACTCATCCCCTGTTCCCTTGTTTTTTTAATTGAGTCACTGACAATTACATTGTACTGCACTGTGCGATATTAACAGTACAGTTGCACACAAATGGACAGAAGTAGGAGGAGGGGAGAGCAGTCATGTAAAGACAGGTCTACGCATAACTCTGCGACTGGGACTGAGGTCTGCTGCACCCTCCCAAACCAGCTTGCCAAGCCTGTTTCTGACCTGTCAACGTCGCCTTTAAAACACTTTGAGTAATCACACGAAGTCACAGGACCAAAAGTGAACCATTTTGTTGCAGTGGGGGAAAAAACATCACATTTTCCATGAATTTGACTAAACAACTCCTCCGTCTGTCCTTGTGTCTTCCTCACCACGTCAAAGTATTTGAAGTTGATTTATTTTACGGCTGCACTTTTTTACTAGCTACATGTTACGTCTCTTGTGGTCCCAGTCTGAATACTCAATGGAGGCACCAGATGTAAAAAAAAAAAAAAATTTGCACATGCCGGCTGATAAACAGGCAGCAGCGCGAGGACGAGTTATCTGTTATTTATTTGTAACTGAGTCAGCTGTAACTGAGTCGGTGGAGTAATTAACCTCACTGTGCCTGATGGATTAGTTTTACACAACTCTTTTGCCATGCTTACAAACCCCATGAGCTGCCCTGAGGAAATGTACTTAACCACCATTAAAGCTCTAAAGAAGTAATGGACAGCTCCTCTGGTTGGGCGGTTGTACAGGATTGCTTTTAATGGAGTCAGTGTGCTGTGGTAACTGGTAACATTTCTTGTACTAAGGTCAGAACTGGCACTTTTATTGAACAGAGTAGTTTCTCATATGTGAGGAGTGATTATATCTCAAATCAGAGCTGTGACTTTGTGACCTTTGGGTCAGCCAATTTGAGTTTTTCCACTTTGAGCTCTTGGCTGTTGAGTTTGAGCTTTGAGGCTTGTAAAGAACTCAGCGTGGAACAACGTCGCCCTCTGCTGGCCAGAGATATGTATTTCTACTGAACTGAAGTGATGGTTGGAATGGAGCCTTGTGCAGCATAGGGGCTTTCTTTCAATTTTTCGCCCAAAAAAGATGTGAGGCATTGGCTTTTCAAAATCAACTTGCAGAATGACATCTGGTTTTCAAAATGTAGAGTAGCCTTTCAAGACAAGACCTCATTCATTTCGTAGTGTTCATAGTGTCCAAGTAATGATTACAGATTGGTATTCAATAAAATGTTACTTTTATTTCTTAGTATGAAGTGGAAACATTCCCGTGATTATGTTTTTCTAGTGTACATCGCCCTATTTTTCAATTCTCATCTGTAACACATGCACTTCTGTTTGTCTTTCTCTTCACAGTGAATGAAATCATTGGCAGAGACATGTCCCAGTCCCCCAGCGCTCATGGTCCTCCGCCAGCACACAACCAATCATAGCCCAGCACATGCTCAGGCCCTGACGCAGCCTTTTGGGTCATGAAACACCTCCTCCAGGTCTTGACCCCCCTGCCCATGGTCCTGGTCCAGGTTCTTATCCTGTGCGTAACGGGACAAGGGGGCAGGAAGAGATGAGAAAGGCCCTGATCTAAGACAAAATATGGTTGGACCTGCTACACTATCAGCCTGACAAGAAGACACTCCTCTGATTTCAATTAAAACAATTTCTGTTATTTAGAGATAGATACAGAACTCACACAGATTAAAGAGAAAGGCGAGCAGGTGACCGTGTCGACTTCAGCGAGGTTGAAATGACTGGGGAGTAGCATGTGACCTCTCCCTTGTCATTAGGCGTGTGCCTGCCCTCCGCTGTCTTCCTGACCAATCAGCTCTCTACAACTATGGAGCCCTCGTTTTTTGAATAACACTCTCTGCAGTGGAGGCTTTACAACAATGTGTGTTGTCACCCCCCCTCTCACCAGCAACGACCTTCATTAACAAAGACATTTTGTGACGTATATGAATAAGAGAAACGCAGGGGTGCACAGTGTTCTCACAGGAAGACGTTGTCGGGATTCAAAAATGGTCTGAAGGTCATTTCAGTACTGAATGGAAAGAGTAAACATTTTTTAAATACATTAGGATACTAAAAAAAAATCTAGGTTTCTCTGAGCAAGCATCAGCAATGTGGCAAAACTAATCACACTTTTAAGTTGAAGATGAAATATTTTCTGCTGTAAAATTGGATTTCCATATTCAAATCAATCCACCTAAAGGACCAGAATTTCCAACAAATTGAAAATCTGGCTGAACTTTCCAGTCTCATCCCATTTTTTTTGCTCTTGCGTCAGTGATTATGACACTGTCCACTCCTTGTTTTTTCTCCCTTTTTAGATGATAAAACCATTCAGGTCTGGAGTGCAAGGGCCCGGCAGGATGGACAAGCTCCTCTGGTGCTGGTCTGGGATCTGCAACCTGCAACATTCCACAACTTTTAGTAACCTTGCAGCTGTGTAGATATCTGTACATGAAATCCTTCCTCTCTTTCTTTTCCTCCTTCCATCTATTCTGTTTTGTCATTTACATCCTCCCTCTCCTGTATTTCTCTATCTTCAAGTTGAACAAATGCCTTATTAACACTCAGCAGCTTTGAATGGTAGCTCAAGCTTTTTTGTTGTTGTTTTGCACAGCTGGCTTTGAGTGTGACTGTAATATTTTTTTGGAAAGATGATTTCAAGAAGTCTGATGCGGGACGAGTGGGTTTCAGGACTACATTAGCCCTCTGAAAATATTATTAAAATGACTGTTATATCGACGTTACAGAGAAGTGTTTTCATTAATCCACAGAGATGGACGTCCCTGCCTCAGAAATTAATTTTCATGCAATAATTTCCCAGGGGCCCTAGTGTGCCTTCGAATGTCTAACAGCCATCATACCTGTGATGGTATGACATATAATGGAAAAATTATCTGACAAGTTTTGAAAGTATTTTATCCATAAATATGTTTATATATTGCATTTATGTATTGTTCCCCTCTCTTTAATGAGCAAGGTAAAAAAAAGAATCTCAAAGTCTAGAGAACGACATCTAGACGTGCTCTCCTTATTTTCAACAATCAGTGTTTGCTGTTCACAGTCAAACATTTCCCCTCAATTGTCTCCAGAACGGTGTCTATTCACAGCGATGCATTCAAATTTCTTTTTGTGACAGATATGCAGTGCCTGTATGGCAGCAATAACACAGGCTCGAGGGAAGAGTGTGCTCACGCAGGTTTCAGGCGTGGATGTCAACAGACAGATTAACATTGGCTTTTCCTTTTCCTTTTCTTTTTTTTTTTGCCTTAAGCTTGACAATGACACCCCTGCATGTGAGAGCTGAGGGGTGTGGCTTATGATAGTTTGAAGTCACTTTCCAGGTGAAAATGATTCTGCTATGCATTACAGTTCTGCCTAATGCCTTTAAAATGATGATAAAAAAAGACAAAAAGACCTTGATGCCTATAGAAGTAGACTGTAGACTTGTAGACTGTAGACGCTTGATTGATTCTGTTAGCCTCCGATCTGCCTTGTCAAGGACGCAGTGCGAGCATCTTAATAGGTTCAGGTGTGTGTGTGTGTGTGTGTGTGTGTTTGAATGTGTTTGTACCAAATATGCTGTACAGAAGACAGGAATTTTCAACAGAAGCACACACATGTATTTAGGCTATGCAACCATAAACAGCAGCAAATGTGAGATGACATTAAAAGTGAAAAACGAGATTACTATTGAAATGCTGCTTATAAACTTGACAGAGCGGTTAGAAAAAAACATCATTCAAATAGTCAGAGTATCATGTCACTATGTAAACTATTAGGATGCCTTAACTCTTGTTTGAGAACCAGTTTGTCAGTGTGTCTGTATATTGTTCTGGGTTGATTTTTTTTTTCCATGACTAAGACATAAGTCTGTAGCTATTATTATGTTTCGCTTGTTTTGGGGGAGTTGTGTGGGAGGAGGGAGATGGCTATTTTTTTTTTTTTTTTTCATATAAAGCTGGTTCTGTAGCTTGAAAGACTTGAGTCAATAAAAAATGAAACAAAACCAGCATTGACAGTAAATTCTGGCTGCTGTCCTCGTCTGTCACAACCAAAGACCGAACAATATGTTCCCGTTTTACATTATGGTAGAGCAACAGAGACTGTACAACTCTATTTTTGATACTTTGAAATGGATGTCATTCCTAAAAGGTTGGGGACATGTATGAGTGTGTGTGTGTGTGTTTGTGTGTGTGTGTGTGTGTGTGTGTGTATATGTATGTATATATATACACATACATACATACATACATACATACATACATACATACATACATATAAACATACAAGTGTTTTGTAAAATAAAAGGGAAATACAGGTTTAGCTGATGTTTACCGAGCCTTGTATTGTCATTTCTTGTATATTTTGTATGTTAATTTTTTTTGTAATTTTTAAGACAGTGCTTGCAGTGCAGTGCTTTTTGAAATTATTCAAAGGGAATACCCTGCATCATACTGTAGGCTCTAAAATAGTGTATATCAATAAAACAGAAAACTCAGCTTTGGCTTTTGTGTCAATTTTTCCCCCGTGTTTTTGATATGACAGCAAGTGATGACTCAGAAATTACACTACTACTACAGTGTGTATCAACGGCACTGACTTGGTGTTATTTGTGTTATTACAAAGTGAGTTCTGATTTTAATCGGCTAAACTGGCTTTCATGAAATGGATAGAATGAGCAATGGCGGAGTCATTATGTATAGAATCTCAAAATGTCTCATGGGCGCCCTCTAGTGGTGCTGTCAAATTACAAATAGTTGCATTCCAACCATGTAGGCTACGTGTTTCGTGACATTGCAAATTGATACATTTTTGCCTTCGAACCTGCCTCTTGTGAGCAGTCACATTTATTGAATAATCGGATTCCAATTTACTTTTTTAATCTGCCAAAGAGATAACTGATTTATGAATCTTGACTCTTCCTTAAGTTCACAGAGAAGTGTTGGTTGGCATAAAACTGTTTTTGTCACTGGCAAACCCCCACACCACATGATATTACAGCTGAATACGTGTAATTTTGGTGCTACATACATACAGATACCACGTGCCTGTGATGTCATGAAGATAAATGTTCTTTGCTGTTATTGTCTGGGAATATCATGTCTGGGATTTTAGCTGAACTGTTACTCAACTAATCAGACTGGTTCAGCTAGAAAAAAAATGATTTCACACGAGGAAGGAGAAACTGAAAATTTACTCTTGGAGAACAGAGATGGGAGTGTCAGGAGCAACAAAACATGGCATTCTGGGAAACAAGCCAAACACCAGGCCAGTAAGAACCTGCAAAGTTTTGAAAACTCTACACTGCATATCATTGCTAGTGCCAGATTTTATTTCAATATGAAAGCTGCTATTAGATGAAAATATATAACCATGCAACAGAGTGTGAAATGTTATGTAACCAGTCAAAGAAAAAATATTGTACAGTGACAGTAAGTTATATTCACAGGTTGAAAATATGAAGGAAGCAATTAATTAGATGTTACTTTCCATGATGTAGGTGGGTTCCACGTCCCCTCTTCCCTTCTTTCTACATTTGTCTGTGTTTGTTTCTTTTTCTTTTCTCCCTTCTTACTATCACCTTCTACCTTAACCTGAAAATACCTGTCATGCCCCACCCTTCAGCAGCGCTATGGGGCAAATGACATTCCACCACCGACCAAATCAACCAAATCTGTGAGATCTATTAACACAAGGAAATACGACTGATACAATACAAAATCCCCATCAGCAAGACCAATAGTCCCCACTCCTTGGGCCTCTCTCTTCTGCACTTGAAGCACTTCCTTCCCAGGCCAGGAGCACCTCTTGAGCAATGCATGGGCAGAACTGGAGAGGGAAAAGGGACGGAAAAGTTAATTGCATTCAGGTCAAATATTCCCAATGATGGAACTATTGCAATCAAAATGTCAAACATTTGGTGAATATTGGCCTGATTTAGGTTCGGGTTGACAGTTTTGCATCTGCATAACATCAGCAAAAGCTTAAATAATTAGATGGTTTCCAACACCTTTCTACCACGGAGTAGACTACTTTAGACCATGCAAGAAATGGGCCAGCTTGTTTATTGCACACTCCAGAAAATAATAGCTTATGTGAAATGATTGTGTAAAATTCTATTTTAATGTTAAATGCATTAAAACATTGATACTAACACCCACTTGTCGGCCTATTCTCAATAAACTACTGATTTGCCCTGTCCTTATATATATTATTATTACTTACATCATCCTTAAAAGCTCATATATTCCTTATAAAGGCTATAGATTTATCCTTTAAACTCTTACACAAGAGGTATAGGACGAAAATAAATATATGAATACGCTACACAAATGTTATTTCTCTAACTCGGTGTACGACAGTTCCACAATGTCTAAACTTTTTTTAGAAAAAGATTAACTCCAGCTCACATGTTGGACTTTTTTTAAATGCAAACACTGTCAGCACTTGAAGAAGTACAAATCTAGGCTAACTAAACAAACTCAAAACATTGAAAAGTGGCTTTACATTTGCAGGTGTTGTGTATTAAGCAGAACACTCCCCACTATCACAGCCCCAAGTAGACATGCCTCATGTCGGTACTGCGTTACGGCCCTGCTTTGCCAAGACTACTTCCTGATTCAATAGAGTGGACCAATGACATCGCAGCACCCGCCCCAAAGTCCCTCCCTCACCTTTCCAAACCAGCCAATAGACAAAGCCCCCTGGAGCTCTCCTCGCACAGAGGCCGAGCCACACGCAGGTAACTCGGGGGGAAAAAAATAGAAAAACTCCAGGGCTTGTTATGGAGTTCGTGTGAAAGAAGCACGGCTTTCCACCCTTCTCTACCAGTTAAACCAGTATCTCTGGATAGAAAACACTCAAGTACTTCAACAGGTAGAGTCTCTGACCGCAAACTCTTTCGTGGCTCCTCTGAAAATAATCCCCCCCCCCCCCCTTTTTTCTCTCTCTCCGTTTACCTTCAATTGAGTTTCCAGCCCTTTTGCTCGTTCTTCTTATCACTTGGAAAAAGGTGAACCCTCGTGTGTTATTTTTTATTTTAATCTTTGCTTTAATTGTAGTTTTTACCCCTTGTGGTTCCCTGATGGCTTCGCACAGTGATACTCTGGTGGTGTTCTTTGGGGCAACAGCTGGTGCAAATGGGGGTAAACTGGGTTCGGATGAGAGGGAAATAATTCTCTTGGTGTGGCAAATTGTGGATCTACGTGAGAAAAAGGTACGGACCTTTCTGACCCCATGCTCGTTGGTTGTACGGTTTTTTTCTTGTGTATAACGTGTAGGCTAGCCTGACTGTCTTACTTGTAGTGATAACAAGTGTGTTTGACGTGTGAAACCAACGCGGTGTGTTTCCCCTGAAACCGCTGCCTTTCTCCACCGCTAGCTAACAGCCATCAGCGCACCTTCCTTTTGCAGGTGTGCGACCAAAAGAAATAGTATGACAAGCAGGCGAGGTTTGAGTGGAGAAAACGCACCGTTTTGGTTTGGCATGACAGCTTTCTTGATATAAACAAACGCTGTATTGACAATTACGTGCTTTCTGTCTTGTTGTTGCAACTGTATTGACCTGAATGTGTTTGGGGGGTAATAGTATACACTTTCCACGCTGTATTCTGCGCCATGAACCGCTTAAATCCCTTCCACAGGTCGGAAAGCTTAATAGATGTCTAGTGAAGCCAGACACTTTGGACCTGACAGAGCAGTGTAAAGAGGACACTGGGCTGACTGTGGACGACATTGTCAAAGCTGAGCCCCTGGACAAAGTTCTGCAACAGGTGAGTCTTCAATTCGAGGATCAGATACTTTTATTGATTCCTCTTGGGGGGTAAACTCAGTGTCATTTTCACTGTGTAGCCCACATACATACATAGCAGGACCCATAGACATGCATTATTAGGGCCTGTCATTGTCAAGTAGTTGGGGGGGGGGGTTTGGTGCCTAACTTGGCTGCTTGACTTGTCGAACCCTCCAACCCATCCAACCCTCATGTCCCCAAGCCAAGTCCCTGCTGAAGGCCCATATAAAATAGGCTTCACTTCTCTTTCTGTATGGAAATTGCAGCAAAGGCTCATAAATTTGTGAGCCAATTAAACTGGGTAAATTCGCCTTTTGACAGTTCATGCCCAGAGCAAGATGAGATGTGACAAGTCCGACTCTGTATTAAGCTGCGAGTTAATGTGAGGGGTGTCAAATTTCCCCGATGCCCTTTTAGAAAAATGGTCTTCCACCTGGTAGAGATATGTCATTGGTTTTGCCCTGACAGTTAAACTTTGCTGACAGTTTGCAGAGGCTAAAAAGCTGGGATGAGCGCAGCCCCAGGCATGTGCAGATAAAGGAGGAGTCGCAGGTCTGGTCTTGTCTCAGCCTGATGCATGCTGCAGACATCTGGAAGGCAGAATGTTTACCTGGGACCGCACCTCTGTTTTTTGGCTGCAGGACAGACAGGAGGGGAGGCTTTCAGATCTTGGGGCTTCGTCCTCAGTGCGGCACTTCTCCATGACATGACGTGAATTCGCTTTCTGGTTCCTCTCCGTCGGGAGGTGTGTTTCAACAGAAGTGCTTTATGTTGCCAAACATGTTTTTCAACCACCATCTCAAGAGTGTTTTGTTTGCACTTTTCCCCATCCCTCCTGTCCGTCATCATTTTTAAATCCTTGCATTATCCTGTTGGACCAGTGTGCTTGGGTTGCATTCAGTGCTGCGGTGGTCTGAATGCTATGCATGCACAGGCACTGTTAAACATTTGAAAATGGGGGTGTCTCCTTTCTTTCTGGGAACGTATAGCAATGATGCTGCAGGGGTTATGACACTCAACGCCTCCTCAAACAGTTTAAATTTCACTGGAGTTTGATCCAAATTCTGAAGTCATTTGTGCCTCATACAGACCTGGTGAGACTTCAGCTCCATTGTAGGTTAGTTTGTGTGCTGAACCTTCAAATATTAACCCAAGCAATCAGTTTGTTCTTTTCATACCTTTGTCTCATCGGTTACTTTCTCTCGCTGTAGGTCATTCTGAGGTTAGTTTTGTCCTAGTTAATACAGGAAAGGAAAGGAAATGGCCATTTTTCAAGATAGTTTGAATCGTTGTGCAGGGATGTATTGTAGAAGCATTTGTTTTATAGATGGTGTAGCCAATTCCAACTGATCGAGACAAAACAAGCAGCGGCCTCTTTTTGGTGGGCTTGTCGCATTGACCTGTGTAGTCAGAGCCGCCAAGGACATCGGTTGGTTGTCATTGGTAAACTATTTATTAAGAGAGAATGCTAGAGAGATTAGCAGGACATTTCACCTGTTTTTTGTAACATCGCGATTGTGAATATTTATTTGCATGAGCTTTTGTTACACATGCACTTGGACCTTTTTGAATGCTTTGTCAATTTTGCATAATACTTTTCCCTTGCACAAAAACTGATCCAAAATGAAAATGTCATACCTGCTTATGAATGAAATGCTGAGTGAAAATCAGGCAATTTCAAGTTGTAGACTAGACATGATTGTGTTCAGTCCCCTCCCTTCTTTTTTCCAACCATGCAGCAGCACATTGTTCTATAAAGATCATACATTATACCATAATGTTGTCAGTGATAGATTGCACATCCAAGAACAATTGTTTTATACTTTTGTTCAGATAAGCGGCAAATGGGATTATTTTCAAGCACTTTTTTTAATGTAATGACGACATACTATATGGGTGGGTGTGTGTGAGATGGAAGGTTTAGCTATTGTCAGAGTGCTGCTGACTGTATATGCTTGGCTTTAGTCTGGGACACTGACGGCATGTAGGGAGCTGCATGGATATTACCACTACAGCAAAAGGTTGCTTAAAGATGAAGTTATTGCTGGGTGTGTCAAAAGACTCCTAAGACCAAAATGTCAAATGAATGCCTCTATAAAAGGAAGATCTTCAAAGATTGGTTGTTTTGTTTTGTTTAAATTTAAAAAAGGCTGACTATAATGATAATTTGGGACAGAAACATCTAGATGGATAGGAAGTCTTATCCCATATTTTCTAACCTTCTAAGAAAAAACCCTCAATCGAAATAATTTCTAACATGTAATTTAAAATCTGTTGTGAATTGATGGATGGAGTGAACTGTATTCCAGCACGTTATTGGGAGAGCTCAAAATAAGACAGGAAATTACTGGAGGAAGGAAATATACTGCATTAGCCTGATTACTTAAAAGTCATGTTCTCACTCATGTAACTTGTGTGATAAATATATTATGTTATGTAAGAAACATTGATAGTACACTATTTGTGGCACAGCACATTGAAGAGACTTTTGGATAGAAATAGGGCAGTGATAGATTCGTTCTCCTTGATACTGGGTCTTTGAAAAGAAAACAATGCGTGTTATAAATCCTTCTAAAAGCAGGCAACATACAACTCCTAGGTGGGACATGCTGTGGTGGCAAAGTGTGTTCGACTGTAGGTGCTTTTAATAGTTATCACAGGGACTACCCTGACACTCCCTGCCGCTCTTATCGGCATTTGTTTCAGCCACCACCACCCCACCTGACCTCTGCATTCAAACAGTCTGGCTACACTGAAGAGCAAACTCTGATAGCACCATGTTCAAAGGCCACCTCCTCCCCCTCATCTGTGGAAATGCTCGTCAGAGACCGAGACCGAAAGTTGGTCCGTATAATATGTTGGTCCTGAAATAATGAAAGAGAATTTATAGAAACCCTGACACATTAAAATTGGCAGCCAATTTTTGAGGCTAACCCTAAGGCATGAGAAAGATGATTATCATTGGAATAAAACCTTTATTTGTGAATTTTTTATTTAAGTACTACAGCTGGATGTTTACTGACAGCAAGTTACAAAGAAGTGATGACAGAAAAAAGCAGTGAAGTAAGTGGAACATGAATAATGGGCGGTTGTGTTGTATGTCCACATTGCACATGACGACCCTTTTTTAAGGACTGTAATTGACATTATTTACAGCCGATTTGCTGATTGAAAGTGGAAGCACTCTGAACTGTTTCTCTGTGGTTTGTCCATGAGTTTGGCTCAGCAGCCTGTTGTCTCTATCTATCTGCCACTGTGAGATTTGTCTTCAGTTTGGCTTTGTTTGCTCAATTTAAACTGTGTTTTTTGACATGGTGCAGAAAGGCAGTGGGTGTCCCACTACGTCATCTAAAACATTGGCTTTTCTCTCACTAATCTGGCTTTAATAATTGGCCAAGGTGGACAGCCATGAGCAAACATTATTCCTGTTATCACTGTAAACCTGAAATTGTGCAATATGGCTGTGCTTAAAATGTGCCGCTGGATTAATCTACACAACTTTGTCATAGATTGGAAGTTTTGTGTTTACTTTTAGAACAATTAAAGCTTCAGGCATTAAGTTGGATGAAAGAAGATCCCTGATTTGTTTTACTGGTATTGTCTGTGTTCCCCTGACAACATTTTTAAAAACACTTCAAAGATTTAAGGACTTTAAATCCTTAAAAATGTTTTCTACTTGCTTTTAAAATGACAACTTCATCAGTGTTTTTTTTTAAAGACTTGAGTAGAAGGTGTGCTGCTGGGGTGGTTATGTTGACACTGTGGTCAAGACAGTTTGTTTACTGTAGCAGTGTGAAATGCTAATTGGACGAGGCTCAAAATATGAAGAAGTTAGATTTGATGTTGCAGAGACACCTGAAGAGTTAATTCTATAATTTTACATTGTGATTATTATTATTACAGCACCTTAAATAGCTCTGTCCTCTAAACATTGTTTTACAAATTGTTTCAGGGTTCCACCTTTTTAGTTAAGCATATTGTTGTGGCTACATATACAGTTATGTCATGTAACCGCCCTTCATAGAAAAGTCATTAAGGTCTGAGATCAGAACGACAGCCAACATAACACGTCCTCCAATGATCCCGTTGTGTATCTATGGCAGCCGCGTCGGTAACTCCTGTTCCAGATCCTGGTCACCACGCAGACGGTGGTTTATCTGTATGTTGCTGCTTTCCTTCTCAACTGAGACATGGCAGCATTTTTTGAAATTTTTTAAATGCCTCCCGTTTTCACATGACCTTGACGAGAAGCTTAGTTTTGGGAATGTTGAAGTTTAACAATCAGGTGCTCTTCAATGAGTCAAGTACACATAAAAAACCTCACTGTCCAGCTTAAGTTAATTATTGTTATTAAGTTTCTTAAGTGACGAATTATCTTTTACAGTGGTTGCTGGACAGAAACTTTGAAACAGCAGCTTTGTTGGGGCCCATGAACACCCATCCAAAAAACCCTTAATCTTAATAACCCCTTAATTACCCTGAAGCATTTGTTCCCTTGTAAGCAGCTGGTTAACATTGCCAAATAGCCCTGCGTTTCAGTATGACTGTTAAGGAGCATGCCTCAACACGCATCTCTAATACTTTCTCACTGTCTGGAGATCAGCCATATTTAGCCAGCGGCCATGTGAAACTCGTCAGTCACTGGGTTTTAAGGTGGTCTGACACGCAGATGGTCTAATGTTGCACTGGAGGATTCAGGGAAGGAGATGGGGAAAAACTTAACTCAACTTTCTGGAGTGATAAAAGAGAGTCTCCATTGGCATGAGAACATTGAGCAGCCATTGAATATAAGCAGCATTCAAGTTAATGATATCGAAAGTAATGCAAAGCAATCTGTGTTGAACCCATAAATGAGATGCAACATTACCCCCTTTGAGGTCCCCACATTCTTTCCAAATACCCTATAAAAAATGAATAAGCTGCCCTTGAAGATTAATCATTTTAAATCATAAGAAGATGATGTAAAACATTATCAAGCAGTCAGTCCTCTGACCTCTCTAGTGTGTGTTGATATTGAAGTAATGGCCTCTGTTGACCGTTACATGATGCCAACAACAGGTTGACACAACACACAAAATGGGGCTCTTTGACTGTGGTAGTTATATAGGGGTAGTTGCTGGGAGTTTACGTACAATAGAGGCAGGTTGGACTTGTATGGGTTGTTTTTCTATCTTGTCTGGCTGTGAATGTTGGTCATGCTCTGAGGAAACTGTGATTAGTGGTGTGATCATTCCTCTCTTTTGTCTGCTCCCGCCCTTTGCTGAACAAACACAAGAACCTGTCGGACGAGCCTCGTTCCTAATGAGAAACAAACACGCAGCCAAATGTCACACAACACAACCTTCACTTGTCTGTCTTTAGGTTAAAGTAGACTGTAATTCTCACGTTCAGATAGAGCTTGGTCTTTGCGCAACAGATACTTCAACCATATTCAACAAGGTATTATGAAGTCACTAAATGTGTGTAAATGAATGGGAGTGACTTTTCATTTTTACATACATTAGGTATGTTCAGAATTGATTTTGAAAGTTTATATTTTGACAAAAATCTTCTTGTCATTAAATTCATGCTTATTTTTCTTTTCTCCTTCCTCTCTTTTTCATCGTGCAGTTCCAGCAGTCGGTGTCATCAGAAGTGAAATGTCTCGGCAGAAGCTCTTTCACCCTTTGTGTCGACAGTCCCCTCATCATCAGACAGGCCCTCCACCCTGAGGCTTCCAAAAAGGTAACTGTTCCTTCTGTTGTTGCGCAAACACTTGTGATGCCCACAAAGGTAGACTTAACGGCCCGGTTTCCCGATAACGTCCACTCTTAGCGCGCTACGAAGACTCCTACGTTATGACTTACCAAAGTTGTTTACCTCTATAGTCGTGGTTCCCGAACGGTCTCTTAGGAGTCTTCTTAAAGGAGTCATCACCTGGAAATCGCAATTTCTCTTGTTAAAACATGCATATCTGTGTTTGACCTCAGTTGAAACTTGCCTGAAAGGCTGGAGTTTGAAAGTGGCGCCGTTTTTTCGCTTCTGCTCTTTTTCCGAACAGGAATAGCACACAAGGGTGTGCATTCCTAAAGCACGAGATTTTGATTCTGCGCCTTCGGTGACGTCACCGTGGCGGCTACTTGCATAAGCCCACCCCTCTTTCACCACCCAACCCCGCCCCGTCCGCTACCTGAAATCGCCGAAGCGCCGCCATTATGTTTTGGAGTCTGCATGCAGGCAAGCCCCCCTGGCTCTGTCCTTCCTGCGTCGAATCAACGCGCGCCTCATTACATATTATACAATGCACATCCGGACCAGTCAAAACCTCGCGCGTAATCTCGCGTGATAAAATCGCGGTACGAAAAAGGGTCAGAACAAGCTCAATGTTTGATTAAAATTTTTTTTTTTTTTTTCTAATAAGTTTTACGAATTGATCCAAAGCGATCCAAGGGGGGCTGGATACGTATAAAACCAGGTGATGACTCCTTTAAGAAACACTCCTTACGTCGTGCGTACACGGCGCTGTCCAGAAAGAAAGTGCTGAAATCGATTGCTCAGAGTTCGATTTTCCATTTCATGCGCAGGTGCATGACAGCACTATATTATAAAATGTAGGCTATTGCAGTGTTTGCGAATAAAACATTGCTAGAAATCCTTCTAGGCCTAAACATTTATTTAGGTCGAACATACTACCATAGCCTATACTGATTAAAAAAAAAGATATAATAAATATAGAAACAGCGGAGGAGATTGAGCCAATTACATCCTTAATTACATGCGTATTTGTTGCCGTTGTAGTCGAAACTTATGCAATATAGCCGTGTCGGTCAATATATCCATGGGATTGAAGTTGATCCTTATGAAATTATGTATACCAACAGCTCCGAGACGGCGACGTCTTTGGTTCAGCTATTTCTGAGATTGAGGTAAAGCTTAGCCTTGTGATGAAATGCATTCGCATTTTATTATTATTTTCTTCATGAATGACTTAAAACCACTGGTGAAACACAACACTGGCAATGTGCAGTTCAATGCGCAGCGGGGATTTCTGGATTACTGTACAGTGGCGGCGACTAGCGTCAGGAGCTGAAACATCACTACGGTAGAGCTAAGAAGGCTCTAAGAGTGCTCCAGACCACTCTTACCAACGTGTGACATCGAAAGAGATTCGTAGCAAAGAACGTTTCGGGAAACACGAAATGTTAAGTAGGAACTCTAAGTAGGGGTTACGAATGACGTAGCGTTAAGAAGGCTTTAAGAACGCTTCGGGGAAACCGGGCCAAGATCTTTTGTAAAACATGTATTGCAGCGCCTAATCTTCCACAAGTGCATTATGTATATTTCCAGTAGGTGTTTTTCCTTTTTAATTTATTTATTTTTTGCTTTATTGTTGAGCACCAACATATGATGAGCATATAAGAGTACACACCACCTTCTCATTCACCCGTGTCCCCTAGCTTATCCTGATGTGCCAATACGTCATTACTGAAACTTTTGTTGTTGTTTTTTGTCCCTTCCTTTTCAGAATCTTGTCCTGCCTGAATGTTTCTTTTCATTTGTGGATGTGAAGAAGGAGTTTCACAAATGCTGCCCCAATGCCAGCCCCGTGCAGAAGCTCACACTTGCCGCCATGTTGGAATGTATCCTTTACTTTACTAGTAGTATCATCTTACTGATTCATTATGAATACTTTTAGCTGTACATTTCAATGACGATGGAGTATGTAAGGTTTTCTCTCTGCAAATTCTGATTTACTAATGTAAAAAAAAAAAAGTGGGCATAAAATCCTTGCGGCATAACACAACAAATAGTACAAAAGTCAAAATAACAGGCTGCTTAGTGTCCTTAACTGTGTGTGTGTAGCTGTTGGTCTTCCTGCTGTGTCAGAGCAGGCAATGGGGGTGAGGGAGGTGAGCAGCATGGTGCAGCTGACACTCCACATCCTGGCTGAGCCCTACAGTAAGGAACCGCCACACTTTGTAACTAAAATGAACTGAGCTGAACCTGAACTCTGAACTTCCGGTGCAGCAAAAGCAGAAAAATGCATATGAAACCCAACTAAGTGGCATGCACTGTTTGCAAGCAGTTATTGGTGTGTGTTAGCCTACTTTGACTACCTGATGGTTTGGGTTTATAAAATCAGAACTGGGACTGCAAAACTGTACTCCCTGTATTTTTAGTGTTTGGATACTGGAAAAACAGAGCCCAAATATTCTCAGAGAGACCCTTTTAACTTGAAGATGTGGTAGTTTTTTGATCATTAAATTAAAATCTTGATTATATTATTTCTAGTTAAAGCACCACAAATGCCTATTCTTCACTATTCTATATTACTTCAGATTGTTTTCTGTCGTATGGATGGATGTAAGATGACTCCAGATATGTTGCACTGCAGATGCATCAAACTTTTATCAGCCATCTCCTATCTTGACTGTGGCCTCTGGCTTAACTTACTTCATAACAGCCAAGTATGTCTTTAGGTGTGACAAGTAACAGGAATGCAGATGGCTTAAAACACACAATGCTTGGCAGGGTGAACCTGTTCACTATTGTCAAAAGATGACATTGGACCTTCGGGATGCAAAAACACACTCAATCACACAATTTGTTTTTAATTTTCAGACCACACGTTCTCCTGTGTTGAAACAGTGAAGTACAAGTTTGATTCTGGCACATGGTATGTATGTATATTTTTTTATATACCGTAGATGACCATTTAGTAGCCCGGGCGTTTAATATGCTAAATCGACTTGGAGCCCAGGCGTTTATAAGAACCAGGCGCGTATTTGCAACAGGCTACAATTTATTTTTGCAATGAGCAGCACCAGCATTACATGATCAGCATTTATCTATATCCCTATATCCCTCAGTCTAGCGCGCCTGTGTTTGTGTGTCTGTGTTTGTGTGTCTGTGTGTGTGTGTGTGTGCGCGCGCCTGCATGCGAGAGAGAGAGAGAGAGCGCGAGAGGAGGGGCTGACTGACAGAAGAGGTGAGAGCCGGTGAAGTGCTGTTAAAAAAAAACTTTTGTTTTCTGTGCAAGACTATGGTAAACACTTAATCGCCCGGGCGTTTAATTGAACCGGCGTTTATTATGCCAAATGAGGTCGGACCCCCGGCGGCTATTAGAGCACAGGCGCGTATTTGCACGCGGGCGATTATTTGGTCATCTACGGTATGTCCATGTATCTCACTCTGTGTTTGTTCCTTCCACACCTGTGGGTCTGTTGCTTACAGACTGACAACCCCCCTCCAGCCATATTCAGCACTCAGACCTCGGGGGCCCCTTTAAGCATTGATTACAGCAACAAGGAAACCACAAGTGTGTCATTAAAGCCATCAAGTGCTTACCTGGCTATCTAGTAGCAGAACACCAAATCCTGCTGCTCTCAGACAGTCAAAAGCCTATCACCTTGACAACCCCCTGACATTTAATCATAGGAGTGTGCTACCGTGTTAAGCACTTAATGTGAGTTGCCTCTGTGTCTGCAATCTGTGGAGAGTCTGTGTAAATTTAACAAAAGTGATGGTGTTTTCTCTAAAAGCTACATTCATCTGCATGTGGATGTGTTAAACAGTAATATGTCCTAATTATTCCTAAATATGGTCTGAATGTCATTAATGTTTCTCTTCTCTCCCATTTCAGCAGCAAGACGGAGCCAGTGGACAGTGAGACAGTGATCAGAGCACGAGGGCTTCCATGGCAATCTTCAGACCAAGACATTGCCCGCTTCTTTAAAGGCCTCAGTATTGCCAAGTATGTTACACTTGATGGACATATTTAAATAACCCTATTCCTCCAATGGGATTTATTTTAACTTCTGCTGCAGATAAATATTTCAAAGTGATTTTTGAGCTTTCAACGTGTTTTCAAAACTTCCAGTGTTTGCAGATCATATACAATGCTCTTTTTAAATGTCCAATGGAACTTTCGAAGATTAATGTTAAATGTTAATGTCACGGGTTTAAAGGTCCTCACTACAATTTTTTGTACAGTACAGCATCCGACATGAATGATCTACAAAACCTCAGTGGGATAGGTGCAGGATGTAAAAATGTGATACAAATGGAATTAGAACTAAAAGCTTCAGGGAGCTCTGCTCTGCTGAAGTTTTATTTCTGAAAATGTTTTTGTCATTTACTGTGCTCATGCTCACGCTTGTATCTGTGCTCTGGCCTTTTCAGGGGTGGTGTGGCTCTGTGTCTTAACGCTCAAGGCCGGAGGAATGGCGAGGCCTTAGTTCGTTTCATCAACTCAGAGCACAGGGACCTGGCCCTGGAGCGCCACAAGCACCACATGGGAAGCCGCTACATCGAGGTGAGATACAGCATTTACCTCCTACCTTTTTCATATTGTAATTTGGTTTTGCAATAAAATACATACATACACCATGTATAAAATATGCTTAGCTGAACTCTAGATCCAGATTATGTCGTTGATGTGATTCTGTAAATTGTCTTCTTAACTAAATGATGATTAAATAATGTTCTTCATAGCTAAATCCATTTTCCTCTTGTCTTTTCAGGTCTACAAGGCCACAGGAGAGGAATTCCTTAAGATTGCTGGAGGTCAGATTTCAGATTGTTTTTCTTCTCGTCCTTTCTTCTCACCGCATTTGTATGAGGAATAATGGTGAAAGGCTTTCTGTTAGTGTAAGGTAGACTTTTATTTCTGAGCTTTCCCGCATCTTTGAGGAAAAACAAGACCACATCTGTAAAAGAACACTTCTTTAGTGGCTGTAAAATAGGGGATCTCATTTGCGCTCTGGCTCTCTCTCCTATTACCCGTGTCTTTGCCTCATCCCAGTGACTCTCCAGCAGCTTATCTTGAGCTAATGAAAGACGCTTTGTGCGGAGCGTCCCCCCCCCCCATCCCCTCCTCACCTCCTCATCCACAGCCCAACCCTTCAGAGGCCAGTTGGAGAGAAATTTCACTCTTGGCTAACAGCAGCTCACCTGTTCAGTTCAGCCTCAAGCTGCACTCCCCTGAGGGAGAGACGGCTGCTGGCTGGTGAAAGGACTGGCTCAGTACTGATACAAAGGGGGTGTGAAGAGACAAAGGCAGGGCCCGGGGTCTCTGGACCATAGAGCAGCGGCCACCAGTAACATAGGACTGAGATATCAGACAAAGAAACGCAGTCACACAGAGAAGATAACTTACAGTGGCTGCCGGTCTGACTGTGGACTTTATTCAGATGAGTGAAGATCAGTACAGATTGACAGCACGGTGGACTTTAAACAAATGGTTCAAGCAGACGAGACATCGCTGCATTTATCAAAATGAACTCATTTCACATTAAACTTGTAATTGAATGTATAACATTAGTGAATCGGGCATTTTTTGGGGTCACCCAAAATCGTTTCTATTTGGATTAAATGAGAATAAAGAAGAACAGCCTCAGAGCTGCTAGCATGGCTGTAGATTCTGTCTTGTTTCACTAAAGTTCCTCACAACTGATTTTTCTGAAAATGTACAATCCCATGATTATTGATATGGCAGTTTAAAATGGATAGATCCTCATAGATGCTTTAAGCCATATCGCCCACTCTTAGTGAGTTGTGTGTTTTCTTGAAAGCTTCGCTGAACTGACAAAAACTTGAAAAATATAAACCTTGTTTGTTTGAGAGCATAATGAGTGTTCCTGGGATTATGGTTCCTGGCAGTATGATGTTTAACCATTGCTGTCCTCTGACTCTAGGTACCTCTAACGAGGTGGCTCAGTTCCTGTCCAAAGAGAACCAGGTGATTATCCGTATGCGGGGGCTGCCGTTCACTGCCACACCGCAGGAAGTGCTGTCCTTTCTCGGCCCTGAGAGCCCAGTCACGGACGGTGCTGAGGGTCTTCTTTTTGTCAAATACCCTGACGGACGGCCCACTGGCGATGCCTTTGTACTCTTCTCTTGTGAGGAGTACGCCCAGAACGCCCTAAAGAAGCACAAGCAGATCCTGGGGAAGCGCTATATCGAGCTGTTTCGGAGTACCGCAGCAGAAGTGCAACAGGTAAATAATTTCAGTTGTATTGGTTGGAGAAATCCTTGAGCTTGATAGCGAAATAGCTTGATATTTGGACCATGATTTCCAATTCATGTTTTTTTTTATTTTTATACTGTCTGACTGTTCTGTCATGAGGAAAAAAAACATCCAGTCAAATTCTTAAAGACTACTGCTTGGAAAATTTGCTGAAGGATTCAAAGGATTTAAAACGGGTGTAAAAAGTATGGGTGTTGTAGTGCAACAGGAGATGGTCCTCTTGAATGAAAGTCATAAGCTCCACTGTGCTGATTTTGATGATGGATCCATTTAGTTTTAATTTAGTGTCGTGTAATTCCAGAGGGATTCAAGAGGGGCTGTTTCAAAACAACATTAAGACTGAAAATATGAGGAGGGGAACTCGTGGCTTTGGCTTTCTATTTCAGACACAAATATGTTTTTCTTGACAGTAATTTGATTGCTATTTGAAACATAATCATGATACATTTGTTGACAAATCCATATTTTTTTCTTGCAATTTAAAGAAAGAAGAAAGCCTGTTTGTCATCCAGGAATAATAAAGATTTTCTTTTTTTTTTATCTGTGATTCCAATCAATATGGGCTGACCAAAACAGAGGTCAGTGTTTCCCCTAGAATTTTTTTCAGGCCCGGTGGTACCCACCGAAAAAACCCTAAACAGACGAGACGCGTGGGATGGTGTATTGGTGCAGTTGGATTAAGTCAGGTGGCACAGCAAGCAGTCTGCAATTCTGCAATTATTATATTTGCATTCAACATTTTTGTTCAACCAGAGTGTATTCAAGGTTTTCAAGGATTCAAGGGGAGAGTGACTTATTAAGGTGCTGGTTGATGGAAATTATGCAAAATTAGGGGCCGGAAAAATATGGCTGGAAAATGATGAGCATCACATTAATAGCTACAGATACTGTAAAACACTACAACGACATATGAGTGCATATATTGTCTTATTTTATCAAGTAAAATATAAGTTATAGGTTTACTCAACAGCAGTTAACTCAAAGTTCCACATCTTATCAAAAACAATCCTCCCCCCCGGGGAGGGGGGGCAAACGGGCTTTGGCCGGTTGTACATACGTCATCACGTCCTAATACTACACACACATGGCGTGATGTTATTTTTAAGGAGCGCCGTCTCTGCTTATATTTCTCGACAACACTCGACCTGCATCAGCGCATGTGCGCACGAGCGGATCTGTGCGAGCAGACAGCGCGAGCGCAGCGGGTTTTGGACGGAGACACACAGCGGCATTTTTATTATGTAAAAATAAATAATAATGTAATGTAATAAAATAAATATTATGGACCCTATGGACCGGTTCCGCTCACACCACGAGTCTGAAGAGTGCAACAGCTTATCAAAATACAGTGTCAACGTTCCGTGTTTTCAAAGTAGAAAGCGACATCGTGGTGGTTTAACGAGGCGGAACGGCATCAGAACAACATCAAGAGCGCGTAAAGTACACGGAAGAAAAAAGTAGCGGGAGCGCGCGGCGAGGATTGTTGCGGCCGCGCGTCTTGCGGAGCAAGTCTGCTGTGCTGCGCGGAGGCGCTCCTAATGTAAATGATTATTGATTTATGAATGAATTGATAGGTGGCTTATTTTTGGTATATTGATTTTTTTTTTTGGCCTGGCGGCAGGTCTCCTTGGCCTGGCGGGCCGCCAGGCCTGTACAATGGTAGGGGAAACACTGGAGGTTGCTAAAGAACGGATGTCATGGCAACGTAGCAAAGTGGGCAAACATGCTACCGAAAGTATGTGTCATGCCATCCAATAGATCAGATGATTGTTGAGTTTGCACAACTGGAAAAAACATTCTGATTATTACGCAATGTATATGTGTATTAAGTCATATTTTTCATCATGAGAAACTGCTCAGAACAGTCAAGCTTGTCAACCTTGACACTGAGTGTTTTTTGTGGAGAATGGTGTGAAATTAACTCTGATGTGAAACTTGATATTTTTGGCATTTGCTGAAAACGAGCAGTAATGACTTTTGATTCATTCTTCTTTGTTTGCCAGGTCCTTAACCGCTACATGTCTGCACCTCTGATCTCCACACTGCCCCCTTCGCCTATCGTGCCTGTCCCGGTCCTCTCCACGCCTCCCTACCTTCCAGCGGCCAGCAGCACTCGGGACTGTGTCCGCCTCCGTGGCCTGCCCTACACTGCTGGCATTGAAGATATCCTAGAGTTCATGGGAGAGCACACTGTTGACATCAAACCCCATGGGGTCCACATGGTCCTCAACCAACAGGTCAGACTGGTGGGGACTCCATGTCACCCCTCTTCACATGTGTTTTATCAGAAATCCATCCATCCATTGTCTTCCGCTTAGAACATGCAAACTCCACACAGAAGGAACCCGGACCCTCTCGCCGTGAGGCGACAGTGCTACCCACTACACCACCGTGCAGCCCTTTTATCAGAAATCACTATAGTAATATAGTAAAAGAAAACATTGCAAGACTGAGTAATTCAATTCTGATGGTAAAGGAATATGTTTTATAATTATTGGTGCTACATATTTTTTGCTTCAGACAAAATCTCGCATAAATGCGAGCCCACATTTTAGCCAAATCTATCATGTCATTTTTGTACTAAAAGGGTAATGTCTTTTGAATTTGAGTTGTTGGTAGATTTGTGCTCTATTGTTGTCCTCACTTGTCTTTTTCATTTATTCTGTCCGTCGTCTGTCTCCTCTCCAGGGTCGACCCTCTGGTGATGCTTTCATCCAGATGAAATCACCCGACAAGTCGTTTATGGTGGCCCAGAAGTGCCATAAAAAGACCATGAAGGACCGGTACGTCGAGGTGTTCCAGTGCTCCACAGAGGAGATGAGCATCGTGCTGATGGGAGGAACCCTGAACCGCAGTGGCCTCTCCCCTCCACCCTGCAAGCTTCCCTGTAAGTGAACTCTAATAATGCATCAATATCATATATTTATAATAGGGGTGTGAATCTTTGGCTTCACAGTGGTTTGATTCGATTAACGATACAGTAGTTGGCGATACGATTCAAGGCCGTTTTTTTTTGTTTGTTTTTTTGTAACGAATCGATTCGATTCTGTAAACCACGATTTGATTCAGTAACTTGTAACCACAATTCTATATCCATGAAATAAACATGCAACAATGCGAGTGAGACTATCTGTGTTCTTCTGAAAGGTGAAAAAATAACATATTTATTCTAGAAAAAAGTAATCCTGCATAATATTTTATGCTGAATACAGAATCACGATTCATCCGATTAAATGCATTTATATCGATTATTGGTGAAGCCAAAATGATTCATTCTATTTATTTATTTTAGCAGATCGATTTAGTTGAATCTATAGGACTGACAATCGATTCATCGATTAATCCCATGAATTGTTACACCTCTAATTTATAATAATATATTTCTCTATTTCTATCACCTATTTATTGAGACACTTTGTGGCCTGAGCTTGCAAGGGGATATATTTCATGCCTGCATTGTGCCACTGACCTCCAGTCGATTTCACTTCAAGCAAACTTATTTCCCCCAAGCACTTCACTTCACAAGGTCAGCAGTGTTGTGTGTCACTGTGTTGGCACTGAGGGAGACCACAGCTGCCCACAGCCTCACACCAATAGTGGCTGTTTGTATGTAAATATGTCCATACTGGCGTTTATGTGTGTTAACATTGTAAGTATGACAGCCTGAAGGGCACAGTAAGCTTAGTAAATAACAAACTTGGCATAGAAAAGGTATCTGCAGGCAGGCTCTCTGGCCTGATGGGTTGTGAAAAGGAAAAATCTATAGTTTGGATTTTTTTTCTTATTATTTTTAGACGCTGCTAGAGCGACTTAAGTTGACCATCGAGTTTTTCCATATAATCGAAACTACCTATTTTAAAGTAAAATTTAAGATGCATGTTATTACCCCGAACAACAATGATGTTGTAGTGCTTCTTTGACGGAATTTAAGTTTGCCATGGATATTAACTTAAGTTTGGGGTTACATTTAGAATAAGTTTAAAACATGCCTGGTTATCTGACTGCTTTCGTTGCCCTGGTTTGCAGCTGTAGCCAGTGTCTCCAAATCTGGGCAGCAATAGTAATTTTGTCCAGAATTATCTTTGTCTTTGAAAAGTACTAATTCAAGTTAGGGCTGCAACTAAGGATTATCTTCTCTATTGACACTGATTGAATCTGTTGATTTAATAATTCTAAGAGATTTTAAGAATTCTTGATGACGGAAAAAGGAATTGGGTTTTTTCTCAAGGTTTGTTGCGAATGAGTTTCTATGTAACTGACTGGCGTAAGTCAGACGCCTGGAATCTAACTTGCCTTTAGGACTCCACATGACTCATGGCCCTGTCAAGTCTGGAAGTATATTGTAACATCAGACTTGTGGTTTCTGTTGAAGCCTGTTGAAATCCCTGTCCAGCGTGTTGTAACTATAAATTTACATGCTTCACTTCATGACTGGCACGACCGTGCAGGCACTGAACACAATATGTAAAATTGACCAGACTCTGTATGTATACATCTTTGTCTGTTCCCCTAGGTCTATCTCCCCCCACAGCCTACACTGCCTTCCCCACCCCACCTGCCATACTCTCCGAAGCTGCCCTCTACCAGCCCCCCCTGCTGGCTGCTCCCAGACCACATCCGCTCGCACACAGCTCGGCTCACGCTCTGGCCTACTACCCGCCTCAGCCACACATGTACATGAACATGAACATGAACTACACAGCTTACTACCCCAGGTTAGTACATCAGCAGGTACAGAGAGCTGTTAGGTCAGTTTAAAAGTATCACATTTCCATTTATCTGTACTTTCTGCTTTTCTCTAACTACTTTCCTCTTTTGTTCTTTCTTTCTAACTTCTCCCCTCCTTCACCTGACATACTCTATCTCCAGCCCCCCAGTTTCACCTTCAACAGTTGGCTACTTTGCAGCTCCACCGGGAGCAATGGCAGCAGCTGTGGCAGGCCAACCCCACCCTGCTGCAGCCGCTGCCTCTTCTGTGCTGTCGCAACCTGGTGCCCTGGTCCGGATGCAGGGCCTGCCTTACAACACTGGCGTCAAGGACATTCTCAGCTTCTTCCAGGGATACCAGGTCAGTACATGTTGCCCTGCGATAAAGACACAAGGATTGCACTGGTGTTGGCACATAGTTGTAAGGGAAAATAACATTGTGGTTTTATTGTGTTTTATTTAACAATAGCCCCATTTTATAAAATGCTCATACACTTGGATTAAATCGACACCTTCTTTCCGGAAGGCACAGTGTGGTGCTAAACAGCAGCCACTTGATAATGATGTCAAATTTAAATGTGGGCCTGAATAACGAAGGCAGTGTGTTGCTTTATTATGTTGATTGTGACTCTAGCCACAGCCTGCAACCCCACATTTAAAAGTCTAGAGTTGTTGGACCACTGAGCTCTCAACCCTGCAGCTAAAAGATGTACGTGTTACCATTGGTGCAAAAATAACAACACAGTAGGATTCAATTAAGAGACATGTGTGCACTTGTGCTCTCCTCCCTTCTCTGTGCTATATTTTTCGCTGCCAGTCCAAATTAGGTGGAGTCCTCTGAAGCAGGTATGAACCATGATAGGTGTGGCTTCAGACGGTTGAGGGAAGAGGGGTGGGGGTTTTGAGGTGGAGGGGTTGGGCTGTTGTGGCACAGAGCTTGGGCCTGCTGTTGACCTTTATGGCTTATGTCATTAAGTACTTGTGCAATCCCTATACTTTGGTGTTTGTTTGTGTGTGTTTGAGTGTGTGTGTGTGTGTGAGAGAGAGCGCCTTCCTGTAGGGGGTAGCTAACGTCGAATTCACACCAAATAAGAACTTCTTTTGACTTGCACTAGAGAACTACACAGGGTTTACATGGTGTCCTTGTTTCTTTTTTTTTTATTAAGTTCATATCAGTTTGCATGTCAGCACCCATGTTCATCAAATATAATTAAAAAAACCTCTACTTTGTAAATACTAGGCCTGTTATCAATACTTATTTGGATGATGGATTTTCAAGTGACAGCAAAGGTGCCTTTTTGACAATTTGGATTGAAAGCCAATTCAGGTGATATTGAGGCAATCCGTCAACTGTTGTTTCTATTAACTGTTGTTATGAAACCATGTGAAGGATGGAACAAAAGTGGAGTGTGGTGCCTGGTGGACACCTGCGACAGACAAGACTTAAGAAGTTTTCCTCTTCGGTCCCCCTACAGGTTGGAAGGGAATTGTCCATTACTGCCGTCGTAAATAATTAAGCCTACCGCAGCCTACCGTCGCACGCACGTTATTTGTTTGTAATGCAGAACCGGCTCTGGAAACGATGAACGATTTGAACGATGTCCAGTGACAAGGTAGAGTAGCTAACGCCTTAGCTAACATGAGCCAACAAAATAATCGACAATGTATTGTACACAGATGCACACTGTTGAGAAAAAAAAAAAAGATTACCGGTATTATTTACAAGTCCAGCAGCAACAAAGCCAAGTCACCATCTGTCTTGCATTTTGTAGCCTCCTTCAGCTCTCGCCAACGAGTGTGAGCCGGTCTGATATTCACTCTCGTAAGAGCTTTTTCTTTGTCATGCTCCCGTTTTCTTTTCCTCGCCTCATCGGACATTATACTCCTCCTTTTCTTTGCAGGCTCTGCCATGACGCCAATTTAAAAACTACCTAGCTGCAAGGTATCTTCCACGCACCTGCCGGGTGTTCTCCCACTGATCTCTACGCAGAGCCTCCACCTACCGGCT
The DNA here is from genome assembly GCF_963514095.1 of Eutrigla gurnardus. NCBI lineage: Eukaryota > Metazoa > Chordata > Actinopteri > Perciformes > Triglidae > Eutrigla > Eutrigla gurnardus. The sequence continues at coordinate 22,990,355 of NC_139915.1, read as the reverse complement.
TTTGTAACGCTTGCCGTAAAGCAGGTCAAATTTGTAGTCTCATTAGAACTACAAAACCACTACCTGACGAGGCAAAATTACATAGTGCGGTAACAGCCAATAGAGGGCTGCAGAGCGAATGCTGAAGTGCCGTTCACCCGGTTTTGAGGTGATGAACCACTGAAACTATTTTGGAAACATTATTTTAAGGCACTAAATACTCTTTAGTGTTGCTTTAAAGATCAAAATAAGTGTTCTACAGGCAATGAGCTGCGAGAGAGAAAAGCAGAGTCCAGAGTCAGACCTGACTGTTGGCTGAACTATTGTAATTGTATCCTTAATGGAGTGAGTGTGTGTCTTTCTGGCTGGAGTAGCGTCTCTCACACTGGACCTGGGTGGGAAAACAGTTCCCACACCAGCACCGGTGTCCTTTTAACACACAATCCTGTGCTTAATCACACTGTTTCCTTATTGAACCTGTTCAACTAGTATTTGGTCTGTGAGTGTTTCTGGTTTTGGTGTGTTTGTATTCCTCAAAAACTATGTAATGTCATAGAACCTGTGTGATGTTCATGTGTGAAATCAATGTGGAGGCCCTCACACCCTGACTGTCCGTTCATTATTATGCTATCTGTAGTACGCCCCTGACGAGTACAGCGGCATGGTTCAGATGAGCGAACAGGCCAGGAGTCTGATTCAGCCCAAAGAATGGCTCTGTCTTTAGGGACTCACCCCAAGGTAAGAGGAGCCTCCAGACCAGCGAACCAGAGTGGACTGAGAGGGCATTTCCTTCCTTAAATAACATCTGCATGTCTCGGCTAATGCACAGCATGCAGCAATGGACTGGCATCAAACTGCAACGTAAGCATTGAGTTGGTGATTTGCTGGTTAAGTTAAAGGTTAAAGTTGGGATATGGTTGTTTGAAAGTGGATTTTTTTTTTTAAATGTCACTCGGCTACATAAAACATTTAAACACGTAAACATGTAGCAGGTGCCTGCTTTCCATTGAAATGTAGTTATTACACATTTAAATGACAGTACCTCTTTTAACCCTAAAATCACCAAACCAAAGCTTATTGTGAGTTTGACCGCACTAATAAACAAATTAAATCGGATCAGAGGTTTTGTTTCTATTTGTTTCTATTTGGTTTCAATCTGCCCATCTTGCAGAAATGTTGTGGCTTCCTAAATGAGGAAATGTCACATATATTTTTAATTTGCGCAACATGAAAGTGTTTACCATGAGATAAAATCGCCACATGTGAGCCATAATGCATATTCTAGGCAAAGTGTGTGTGTGTGTGTGTGTGTGTGTGTGTGTGTGTGTGTGTGTGTGTGTGTGTGTGTGTGTGTGTGTGTGTGTGTGTGTGTGTGTGTGTGTGTGTGTGTGTGTGTGTGTGTGTGTGTGTGTGTGTGTGTGTGTGTGTGTGTGTGTGTGTGTGTGTGTGTGTGTGTGTGTGTGTGTGTGTGTGTGTGTGTGTGTGTGTGTGTGTGTGTGTGTGTGTGTGTGTGTGTGTGTGTGTGTGTGTGTGTGTGTGTGTGTGTGTGTGTGTGTGTGTGTGTGTGTGTGTGTGTGTGTGTGTGTGTGTGTGTGTGTGTGTGTGTGTGTGTGTGTGTGTGTGTGTGTGTGTGTGATGACACAACTGTTAGTATAATGATGAAATTACATTTTTGAAAGGTAATATCAGGGAGATGTCCTCCATATTTTGTGCATTCAGTGTATAGTAGACATTGAATGAAACCTCTGCAGGCAGATGATCTGCCTTATGCTGCAGAACAAAGTGAATCACTGTATGTGATTTCACTCACTAACACAACCTGAGAGGAGGATTTAAACCATTTAATCACTCAGGTTTCACGTGTTGGATAAAGAGCCTGAACATTTCTGGCACATCAATGTTCTGCAGTGACATGAAAATGATTTGTATGCTTCTTCCTCAGGGATGGTTGAAACCTGAGCTTTTAAACTGTGATTAAGTGGTATTTTGACCTAATTCTCTCAACATCTCAACACAGAAGTGCGCAGGTTAGATACCAAGCACCAGTCACTGAACTGAACAGAAAAACATGAGACGCTTTCACATTCTGCCTCGGCTAGCAGATGCATTGATTTTAATGTCACTCATCCTGCACTAAACCACCTCATAAAATGTTTTTTGAACCAGGGAGCAATCCCTGACTGGTTCCAGGGGCCGTCCTGAATGCATTGTTCCACTGACTCCGTCCTCCTTTCTCCTGCACTGACACATATGATGTATTCTCTAACATATCGACATAATGGATTTTACTACTGTTGCTAATGTGATTGGTGAGTGGTTTCATATCTGCATGTCTTTAAGGAAACCTATTAACTTATTTTTTGCATCAAACTTGATTTTTATGGAAGATGCATGCAAACTATCAACTGTCAGGTAATTACTGTGTGTGACATCACAACTTGCTTTGTGAGTTTCCTGTCCTGTGGGAACAGCATGTTCTCTGCTTTTGCTCTTTAAGCTCTGCCCATTAATCATCTTTTTTTCTTCCTAACTGGACCAGTTAGATGTGATGATCTTTCCCAGAGGCATTGTTCATCCTCTGCTTTTTGCCCCCCCCCTGGTGTTTTCAGAGTGCAACTGCATCAAAACAAGTGACCCTTTTTGTCTCAGGTGTTTGACTTTCCTTTTTTTCCTCTCTCTTCTTCAGCTCCAGCCAGACGCCGTTCTCATCTTGTACAACTTCAGCGGCCAATGCAGTGGCGAGGCCTTGATCACCTTCCATAGTGAAGAGATCGCCAGACGGGCTGTAGCAGAGCGCTCCAATCACCCCTTCTATGGTCAGCAGGTCCACTTGGTCTTATGTAACTGACTGCTAGCCCCTCTCTTATCTCTCAACCTCCCATTGAAGAGCACTAACATCCCCAATGCATGTCATTTACGGCTGTTCCATTTGACCCCAGTGCCACTTAAAACGGACCCCTTGAACACTCTCCCTTTCCAATGATCTGCCATTGTTGATACACAACTGACGCCGCTGGCTGTGAAACTCCCAAAGCTGCTGCTGGAGTTTGGACATCAACTGTTGAAGCGGCTGAAGTCGGTAAAGCTTTATATTGGGTTAATGACGTTGTGGATGTCACACATAGCATTTCTGTGTTTTTGTGCCTACTGTAATAGCTGGTTGTGAAGAGTAGATGGCATGGAGCCTGGACAAATATGCATGTACATTTAAATGCTCTCTATATATGTCCCCGCCATGCGACTGTACAGATGTTCATCCTGAAATGCTTGAGGCTGTACAAACCACTTCTGCACATAAACTTTTCTGTATATTTCTAAATTTTCAGTCTTTACCACTACAATATTTTTTGACTTTTCAGAGTTTATGATCCTTTGTGTTGGCATCTATGCAAACACAGACGTGTATGTGCATGCACAATGTTTGTTGAGTGGATGGCCTCCAGCAATGTAGCGGCGTCATTTAAATGGAGAGAAAAAAGCCATAAAGACTGATTGTCCTTCTCAAGGATTGAATTTGAATTATCCTTGAACTGCAGTGATTAAAACTACAGCAACACCACAGATGTACCAGTGTACCATCTAATTTGTAACTTTATATTTTTCCTGTAAACGGATTTGTGTGTGACATACACTGTAATCCCATTTAGACCTTTTCCAAGGACTACAGGTTTATTTGTACCAATCTAAGAGTTAACTGACAGTGTCTTTAACAGAGTAGAATGACAAATCTATTCTTTTTTTTTTTTTTATTAATCCCATTTTCTTACTCTTTATTTTGAGATTTTGTTATGAAATATAAGGACAAGGGCATATCTTCAAGCCTTTTATATGGATCGACCTCAGCTTTTTCTTCCGTTTTGGTTTCCAGACTATAACTATCAGTCTGTAGCTGCTTTAATTCCTGCTTATGACCAGAATACTGTGTAAAGGCTGCATGAGTTTTTCCTGTGACAGGCCTGCTGTCTTAGTTTTTTGTCTGTGTACTGTGCCTACATTACCCAGAGTGCAATACTGGCCAAAACAAGGCTAGGTCAACCTCTGGTGGCAGAGGAAATATTTGTTTCTTTTGTTGCAAGTTTGACACTTGTATGAATTTAGATCTGTGTATAAGACTAAAAAAATAAATAATGTTGACAATGGTCCATGTTTGGGTTGGTCTCATTGAAAGTGATGACTTCAGACCAATACAATAAAATGTTACCCAAACATAAAATGTATTACTTTTTCATAAATGGGATAAATCAAGAGTGTGGACTCAAAGGGGCATAAGTGCCATTTTGGTAGAATATTGGTATTGTATGACAAAGGAAAGCTCCCAGTGAAATTTTTCAGTACCAAAAGTACACAACTGAAATGGTGACACCTAGATTGTAATTAAAAAGCAGAACAGTAAAAGTAGGGTTTTGGTATGTGCTAAAAGGGCGTAGGCTCACATATAAGAAGAAAGCCTTTGGGGGAAGTGCATGCTAAAAAACCCTTGGGCTTGGAGCCGAAGTGTGTAAACGCTCATTTTGATCAACCCTGAATCAGCTGTTGTTGTCATGTACTCAACACATGTACCTTTTCTTCTTGTGTTAGGCCTATCAGATTGAGCATAACTATTAAAACAATATAGAGTTTGAGTTGAAATATATAAATTACAGATTTTAAAAATGGCAAAAGAGTGGCATATGCCTTTCACATTTACCCAATACTAATGTAGGCATATAACCCATATTCAATTTAATTAGGTACTAAATTAAACATTTAGAGCATTGATATAGTAGCAAAAAAACAATTTGCAATGTTAAGATTTTAATGCCGTCCTGAGCAGAGAACAAAGTCACACTCCCTCTCTGTGTATTATTTTTTCCCTCTAAATCATAAGGTTGTGGCATTAAATGAAACGGGGTTATCAGGGAAAGCCCGGAGGTCTTGGTGGTAGTGCAGTAGCATGACATCATCTCTCTGTCATTCATCTTTCTACATAATTAATCAAAATCATGAGTGTGGCATGTCAATTCTTCCAGATGTTTGAAGTTTTTTTTTCCACAAAACTTGACATTTGAATTGTTTTCAGACATCCAGTCTACTTTGAGTTTCCCAGAAAAGCCTGAAATAATTTTGGGACCCTTCAAAGTGAAATCAATATCTGATGCAAATGAAATTTCTACTTCTGTTTATTATCATCCTGGTCAAATCCTTCCACTTTAAACACATAGGTTATAAATCTCTATATGAAGCAAGACAGCGCTGGCAAAGAGAATATCATAACAATACAATGGATTGAAATGAGACACTATAATATACATACTAAATATCACTATTACTATGACAACACACTGAAAAAAACTCAATTTTTACAAACACAAGGTCACTGCCATTTGTGTAGTCATGACAACCGGGTGATGTCACACCAGAGCAGTTTACGAGTAAGTCATGCTTAGCGTATTACTTGTTTATAGGACAAAAGACAAAAGTTATTATAAATATATGATTGATATATATATATATATATATATATATATATATATATATATTGAGTTATAAGAATGTGACACACATTGAGACATGATTCCGCTTTTTTCCGCTCAACAAAGGGAACATGCATTTTTTCATTTTGCAATCTTTTCACCGAGAGGAAGTTGAAAGCGAGACTTGTCTTTTGTGGGTTACCAGGACATTTTTTTTTACAATACCATACATTGTGGATTCTATGATTAAGAAGGCATTAAGTGAATTGAACAACGCTTTTGTTATCTTAGTTCACAATATTAGTTTCCCAACACAGAATGACACAGCAAGACTGGAAAATTCTTAAAGTCTTCTCTCCAATCAAGACAAAGCTGTGAGTGAAATGATTCTGTACATCTGATGCAACCGTGGGATTACCAGATGAAATACTGTTTTGTTCCCACACTAAAAGGCAATTTAAAACATTCTTACACAAGTCAATATCATCGTTTCCCTTTGTTGGCCATTAACACAATTATAAAATACAAAAAAAAAAAAAAACACTTTACATTGAGACATGCTATATGCCTACAGAATATTTTATTGTACTCTTTGTGAATACTATATGGCATACATCTAGGTACATAATATATGTCATATTTAAAAATGTATGTTTACCAAGAAACATGTTAAACTTAACAAAAAAGTAAAACAGATAATTTAGAGAATTGGACAAGTATTGCACAGATAAGCTCTGACTTCCTTTTTTGCGTGTTGTAACTTCATACAAGAATGAGCTTCATTTCAGGCAAAAATATACGTATATATGTATACACATGAATATCTACATGCAGCACAGACAATACATACATTCTCAGTATCAAGATGGCTTATTTTCACACATTTTCATTAATATGTCCATTTGGTCTTTGGGCTCGAGCACACACTGGGAACTGCTGGTCTGATTGCTCTGTCTCTTGGACACAAAGGACAACTCTTTAGTGCCCTCGCCCGGAGAGGTGCTGGAGATGTGGCGGAAGAGCTTCTGGATGCCGGTGTCCCGCAGGGAGCTCCTGAAGGAACGTGCTGCGAATATGTAGAGGATGGGGTTAACGGTGCTGCTGATGAAGACCATGGCTCCTGCAATGAACGTCATGGTGTCCCTGGCGCTCTCCAGGTTCTCCGCTGCGTCGGGGAGGGAGTGTTCAGTAGCCAGGATGATGAGCGAGAGGACGTTTCCTATGTGATGAGGCGTCCAACAAATGGCGAACATGACCACCACGCTGGCAATCAGGATGGTGGACTTGCGCTTGGACTTGAAGCTCATCTGAGTAATCCGGCTGAACAGGCAGCCGTAGCAGATGACGAGGATGGAGAAGGGCAATATGTAGCCCACCAAGGTCTCGAGCAGCACAATCACCACCTCCTGGGTCGCAGAAGTGTAAAGTCTGTACAGACAGTGCTCCTCTCCAGAATCTTTCCCCACAACCTGAGTTGGAATGACAGGTATGCTGAACAAGAATGCTACCGTCCACAGAGCCAGCAAAACTTTGTTCAAACCCTTTTTCCTCTTCCAGCCGGCCGAGGCGAAGGGATAGCGAACGGCCACAAAGCGCTCCACGCTCATGAGGGTGATGAGGAAAACACTGCTATACATACAGGCGTTGATCACGAACACCATGGCTTTGCAGAAGTGCTCTCCAAACACCCAGTAGTGGGCCAGGGAGTAGATCCAGAGAGGCAGGGTGATGAGGACCAGCAAGTCTGCAACAGCAAGGTGCAGGATGAGCACCACAGTGTGGGAGCGCTGCTTGACGTGTCTCAGGATAGTCCAGATCACCAGCAGGTTCCCCGGAGCCCCTACTAGGAAGGACAGGCCCAGAATCACGCAGGCCACTGCTGTTCCGCCGGCGAACTCCTCAGGGGCCATTTCCTCTGAAGAAGGCAGCTTAGTAGAGTTGTTCATGCTGGAAGTGTGTATGTGCTGACAGTGGCGTCTGCACGCAAAGAAAAACAAAGTGCTGCACAAGCAAGTCTTCACTTCCCTTTCAGAATAGACAGCACAGGAAAGGGGTTTCCTCATAGGGGTTATTTGAGACGCAGATGGGTGATTCATGCATGTGTCATAAATCCATTTTTCACCTCAGGTCATGGATTCGAATGACTGTAGTCAGAAATGGTAATAATCTAAAAAAATTAAATAATCTCAGATGAGGGAGTATATGTCTGAGCAAACAAAATGTATGAAACTTCCACGATAGAGAAAGTGTCAATAAGATATTGTAACTTTCAATCAATGTCCCAATAGAGTAGATTGTTAAAGGTGGATGTAACCTTATGGTGTGAAAGAGATGGAAACAGCACTCAGAGGACAGGGAGGTTTGGTAGAGAAGATGGGATACTTTTTATTTCTCCCAAAAAAGGTCAAATGGCAAATCATTCTTTTTAGCAAATAAGCCAAAACAAATTTCAATAAACAAAGCAAAATGACATGATAGTATAAAAAAAAAAGGGAAATACTTGAGCTTAGTCACATGAACAGTCACCTGTTTGTCACCAGCCCTCTTGTCTCCTTGGAAACCTGGCCTTAAAAAGGCCCTGCACTCATCACCCTAATTGGTAGAAACCAAAATGCCAATTTGACAGGGGTGCTTCAGTACAAGTATATGAGGCAGTGAAATTACTTATATGTATATATATTTATTTATACCCGTATAGACTTATACTCAGCCTAGAAACTCATTGACAAATAATATTTTAATTAATGCTAAATAATGCCAGTCAAATCAAACATAGCAGCCTAAACAACATTTACATCTTCCCAGGTTACCCCCTGCTATTCAGGAAGTAGTAACATTAATAAAAGTTGCCCAAGCGGGCCATTTGTGCCCCTGGTAAGACAAACTTTAAACGTTCAAAACTCAATACAAATAAACAAAACACTTGAAATGAAAGCAAAGTGTAACGTGGTAATTTGTAATATATGAAATGGGCGGATTAATAAGTTACACGGAAAAGAGATGCATTATTAATGATCGCTAGCATTTGTTGATGGCCCCTGCAGTGTTGATGTTTATCCGGTGCGCACGCTCTAAGCAGCTGCAGGAGTAACGGAGGTGAAATATGATGTATGAACCGATTAACAATTATTACGTTAGCTGTATATGAAATAATCAATATAATTATCGAAATAAATGTCATAGGAGTGCTGTCTAATTAGTGTCCATATTCATTTGTGTCAATATTTGTTCATGTCTGTTAAGCAACTGTAGGTTCATTCAACACAAAGGGAATACCAAAACAGACATTACAGTTCTAAAGGACAGTAAAAGTGAAGCGCTGCGCAACATCATTCATTCCTAAGAATCGCTGTTTAAGTTGCACAAGGGTGACATCAATGTTTCTAATAAACACATTAATTATTTCATATACAGCAAACGTAAATGTAACATAGGCACATAGACTTAATGCGCTGGCCAGTCAGTCAAGGAATGCGGAATTCCACAGATAAATATGCAAAGTAAGTGGTAGGCCTATGTTGGTTTGTGGGAGGAACCTCATGGTTGGACTTTGCAGGGGGGCCACAGATAATTGAGCTACGCCACTGCCCAGGGTTTGAATCCGCCCTGCCTTCTTTTAATGATGTCGTCCCTCTCTTTCACCCCTTTCACTCTCACGCTGTCCTCCCGCAATAAAAGGCCAAAAATATAACTTTCAAACATGAATGTGTTGCTGAGCTGTATTTTTAAACTATATTTGAAATGTTGCTGTTTTCATGACAAAAGGTGAGGACCCCACCCCCCTCAGATTGAAAATTAATATTTAATATTAAGACATACCCCCCCCCCCATTTTCCTCCAGTGGTCCATTCCATAAATACCGAATGGTCCCTAGAGGGGGTAAGACTACAACACTAGTTCGTTTTAACATTTATTAGCTAAATTTGACTATCCAGAATTAACATTACAGATATTAACATCATTTTGACTAAACGTAATTACATTGTGACTAGTCAGAATTTGTATTCAAGATAACGTCATTTTGAATAGTCAAAACGACAGAGATATCAACAGTGATGTCACTGAAAACGACACTCGACTCGTCACACATCCTAAATGACCATTGCAATTTGCAATTGTCATTTAGGATGTGTCAGTAGTCAATTTTGACTCCTCCAAATAATAGTTGCAGATATCTCAAACCTGACTAGTCCAAATTGTTGCGCATGACATTGCTCATGCGAGGCTTCCCATTGGATATTGGCCCAGCAAACGCATTTGAACAGTGTTAACAGAAGCAATGATGGTTGCTGTTTTTGAATTTTTTTCTGAAATTTACAGCATATTGTATATTTATTGTCTCCAGACACATATACCATAAGCATAAGATGATTTCAACTCGCCTATAGGGCTGGATTTTCCATTTTCTTCAGTAATACTACTAAAGATACTAATGAGTATAATACTAGACATTTTACGGAACAAAGATAAGGGGTTTATTTTACATACACATGTAATAAAGACCTATAAAGAAAATAACTATAGCTGTGCCGATACTTCAATGAACTCAGCTGACAAAATTGGACATTTCCATGCAATCCAATTCAGCTGCATGGATTGCGGAAATTAAATAGGTGACAATTGTGAAGATGAAGTCATGAAACTGAATCAAAGTGGCCCTTTAGTAAACAGAAATGGAGACCACAATTGAGCATAAAAGTCAGAGAGAAAAAAGCAAGTGTGATGAGAAGCACAAGGAGAAGCTGAAAAGAGGAAACGGTCATTTCCAGGTTATATGTTGGGTTGTTTTACAAGATTAAACAGAAGGCTAATGTGAATAGTCAGAATCCTAATCCACACTCCAGACCAGTTGGTGGCGGTAAAGCTCCGCAAGGCTGTTAGGAACCGCTATAAAACACCAAGAAAACGAAGAAGAAGAAGAAGCAGTAGACGAGGAAGAAGGGGAAGGTTTCTCAGTCCAGCTGGCTTCTCGATTAAATAAACATGACGATGTTGACAACTGTGATGTTCTCAGTGCGGCTGCACTAAAAGTACAACGAGGGACTTTGGATATTGTGTTTAATTAAATCGGGAAAAAGTGTAAGTGACGATTTAACTACGAGTCTGGTGCTTAACATCGGCTTGCTATGTTTCTAATGTTAGCTAACGTTAACAAGCGAGCTAAGATTAGGTAACGTTAGCCGTGTAGCCTATATAGCTAATGTTAGGGGCGTGAACTCCTATATTTTTTTTACTCTAGCTATTCGGTAGTCAGCCAGTTCGTTTGTCAAATTGTTTGGCTGATTTTAACCTTTAACATTTATCTAAAGACAGATCCGTTCGGGATCAAATGGTACCTTTACCAACTGTGTTGACTTACCGTATTAGCATTAGTATGTTAGCTAGCACAGTGTTTGTCAACCTTTTGATTAACGTTATCCCCCGTAGCCCTGTCAGATAAACGCGTAGCGTTACCCCTTCATCCAAATGTCACGCAATAACACTACTCGGGAGTATGGATATTGTACTTAAGTCGTTTCTCCATTACTTATAGCTAACTACCGTTACCCATTTCTTTAATGAACAATTTTAACCTTTCAACTGTTACTTAAGCGACCCATTTCAACCGTTTATCTTTTACTTTTAACCAACTATTTTAGCCGCTTAGCTTGCACTTTTCGGCAATTATTTCAACCATTTATGGAATACTTTAACCTAATTTACATTAATCTAGTTTTTCACTTTTTAGACTTATTTGCTAACATGACAATAAGCCACGATCACGATAGTAGCCTTCTATGTTTACGAACGTTTTTGGCCATCATTAGTTAACTCGTTTATATTCCCACAGGTTGTATTACTTCTCGGAATCTGGGGGACAAACATCTTTTTCACGAGCTGAGAAGTGAACCGTAGTCACTACAATGCCTCTACTGTTTCTGGAGAGGTTTCCTTGGCCCAGCCTGCAGACCTACACGGCTCTGAGCGTGGCTTTGCTGGCCGGCAGCATCTTTAGTGCCTACACCACTGTGACCGATCCAGGGTTTGGGGTCTTGGAAACTGATGAAACACCAGCTCCCACTGAAGTGGACCTCGAACATCTAAACAATGATATTATTAACACAGAATTGACAACCACTGTCTTGTGGTATATTGCCACTGACAGCCTCTTTGTATGGGTGAGTGTTGTTAAGGATTTGCATTGGGTGATAAGATGACGTTCTTACAAAAACTAATTGTGGCTTTATGTTCTGTACCCCCCTAGGTTTTGGTCAACACATTCTGCTGTTCCTTGATGTTAATTGCCAAAATGATTCAGTATGTGGTGTTTGGCCCACTCAGAGTCGGTGAGAAGCAGGTGAGTTTGCGATAAATTTGAATACAACAACTTTCATGCTTGGGGGTTTCAAGTGGTTCTGCTTGAGTGTAGACATATCAAGAAAAAAATGCATCTAATTTGCTCTGTTTATTCATCAGCACCTGAAAGATAAGTTCTGGAACTTCATCTTCTACAAGTTTATTTTCATCTTTGGTGTATTGAACGTCCAGACAGTGGAGGAGGTGGTCATGTGGTGTTTGTGGTTCTCTGCTCTGGTTTTTCTCCACCTCATGGTGCAACTCTGCAAAGACCGATTTGAATATGTAAGTATTATTAACTATACCGTTGTTTGTTTGTTTATAAACTAATTATAGTGCCTCTAACCATGGTTTAGGACTACCTTGTGTAATCTAGGGCACAACAATATCCCAAAATGAATTCAACTATTCAATTAAATGATAAAACTATTTATGTAAAAATGTACTCTCATCACAATTTTCCAATCTAACCTAACTGAGAATAGCTACAAAAACTAATGATCTTGTACTAGATGCTGAACCAAATAATCATTCTACAATACAGTACAATACAACACAAAACAGAAGTCTTATCAATGCAAACATGTCATAAGTAAGCCAACACCTGATATTTTTTGATGGGCTATTAAATGTTTATCTTTATACTTTATAGTGAGTTTAAAGCTCTTTTAAAGTGTTTCCTTTTTGCCTTGAAAGAGAACATCTTGTTTCCTGAACATCTTGACGTTGCTGGTCATAGTAAAGGACAATGTTGTCATGGGTAGCAGGTTTCTTTTTGTGCTACAGAGCTCTTACTTTTTTCAAACAGGACACAAACATTTCTTTCAGTAATGTCAGTTTGTAAATGGTCTTTTAAAATTACTTCCACATCGTTCTTGCATGTGCTACAGGCATTGGATATGGCTAGTATCACATAAAGCAGGTATAAGGATCTATCAAATTAACACTAATAACTCCAGAAGTTACTTACAAGCAATCCCAGCATTTGACGGCACCTGCTTGCATTTTCAAACTTTATAAAGTGGTCTTTTTAACAGGTGTGGGGAGTTTCCCCTAAAAGTAACTGTACTCTCCTCGGCTCTGGATCTATTAATAGTTCCTTGTACTGGCCAGTTAGGCTGCTGATTGACACGTCTGTGTATCAGATTGTGCTCTGCGTGTTGGGGAAAACAAAATATCAAATGTATTCGACCTCCATAGTCCTCACAAGAAATGACATTTAAAACAGGCATTAAGTTAGTATGTTGCTTGTGATGTCATGCTGACTGGCTTAGTGCACCAGAGGGTAAAGTCTACCTGCCGTGCTAGTAAGAAGTAGAAGATAGTAGTAGTAGTAGTAGTAGTAGTAGTAGTAGTAGTAGATAGTAGTAGAAGACCAGACGAGTTTGTGGATGTGACTGTCCTGTGCTATACATGGTTGTGTGTTTGTGTGTCTAACTGTCTACAAATCTTTGTGTCTGTTTATCATAGAGGTGTAACGATTCATTCGATTAATCGATGAATCGATTGTCAGTCCTGTAGATTCTACTAAATCGATCTGCTAAAATAAATAAATAGAATGAATTGTTTTGGCTTCAACAATAATCGATATAAATGCATTTAATCGGATGAATCGTGATTCTTACTTATGATTAATGTTTTAATACGTTTAACACACTCTCTCCCCTGCCAGCATGTAGTCTACTGAAAATGTTCAAAATAACTGAGCGATGTTTAATTACATTTTTGTATTCAGCACAAAATATTATGCAGGACTACTTTTTTATAGAATAAATATGTTATTTTTTCACCTTTCAGAAGAATACCGATAGTCTCACTCGCATTATTGCATGTTTATTTCATGGATATAGAACTTTGGTTACAAGTTACCACGATTTGATTCATCAAATCGTGGTTTACAGAATCAAATCGAATCGTTACAAAAAAAAAAATTGTCCTTGAATCGAATCGCCAACTAGTGTATCGTTAATCGAATCGAATCGCTGTGAAGCTAAATATTCACACCCCTAGTTTCTCAGCATGTATGCATATTCGTTTTAGGTTGAATTTTGTCAGTTGTTTTAGCCCAGCTGTCTTCCTTTGTGTTTTCCTGTTTCTGTGGGTACTAGCTTTTGGCTGAGGATGATGCATGTAGGTCATGCTGCTAAAGACGCTAGGTATATGGTGTTATCAGTGTGCTAGAGAAACCTTGCTGTATTAAAGCTTACCAGAATTGATGGAACCTATTTTGATGTCTTTCAGCTCATCTGTTTTAATGTTTTGTAAGCAATGTTCATATATATTTTGGGGTTGTGTGTGAGGAGTTTATTGATTTTTAAAACCGCCATGCATTTCCGTAGAGTTACAGCCTGTCAACTTTATTTGTCTTGCCCAGTTATGAGATAAAATGTCTTATTAAGCTGTACCCACATGAACTTCCTTAACCAGCACATCCTCCCCAGGAATCCATTGGACATAATCAAAGGGTAAAACTTTGAAAGGGGAATAATCCATTTTTCCACATTTTGTTCCCTACAGCTGTCCTTCTCACCCTCCACTCCCATGAACAGCCATGTACGAGTGCTTTGTCTGTTGGTCTCCTTGCTGTTGGATTGCTGCGGTCTGGCTGTGGGTTGTGGTGGTCTACTGGGAGCTTCCCATGGCATGCACACCTTCTCGTTTATGGCAGCAGAGGTAAGAACCTGGAGCCACATCTATGTCAAAATAGTGGAAGATGTATCAGTTTATTTAGCATGCTCATATCTTAAATGGGGCTGTTTAAATCTGTAATGTCTTTCATGTGTTATATTGTAAACACTAAAAACATTTATGACAGACAATTGGACATTAAAGCGGTTGTGATTAATAATATTTGCATTTAATTTCAAGTTCCAGGGCTCCATTCTTATATATGCTAGCTCAGGAGCATGGCTCATCCCCAATGTTTTCAGTTACAACTGTGCTTTTTCTGCTATGACATGTCTATTGTCGAAAAATACTTATTTATTTGATACAGAAACTTTCCATAAAGGTGTGTATGTTTTTAAAGGGACGTTCAAATTGTTTTAACACAAATCATTCCATAGCTCTTGTTTTTTTTTTTTATAGTCCAAATTGAATATTTATTTATATCTGTATGGAAAGTAGAATTTCACCGCATTCTGTGTCCTTTTTTCTCCGCTTAGTGTCTGCTGGTGACTGTACGCACAGGGCATGTCATCATGCGGTAAGTCCTTTCAAAGCCTCCTTACACATGCATGCACATGCGCACACTGCCGCAGGACGGGTGACATGGCAGATTTAGAATCAGGGGCTAATGTTAGCAACACCATTTGTTTTTCTCTGGTTCCATTACTCCAGTGTGAAAGGTGTCTTTGTCCCAAAGAGAGTGATTAGGATTATACAAGCAAAAATGAATGAAATGAATGTTATGACTGTTAGCACTCATACTATAGATATTAGTTTAACATTAAAACTTGTAAACTGTTACTAGGTACAGTGCTGTGGCTTGGTACATAGTAAAATAATATTTGTGGTGATCCAGAATCCTGCCGCCAGACTACGCACTAGGTCAAATAGACAGTCTCACATTTCCCCCATACTCAAATGTCTTCACTGGCTCCCTGTAGCATCTAGGATCCACTTCAACATTCTTGCTCTCACTTACAGAGAATTTCATGGTCAGACATGTGCATATGTGGCTGATCTACTTCACCCTTATTCATCTGCTCGCACTCTCACATCAAACATATATTATATATATATATATATTTTCTGTCCATCCCACACACCCGCCTGAAGGGCCGTGATGATCGGGCTTTCAAAGCCACTGCACCTAAACTATGGAATGCTCTCTCTGAACCCGTGCGATCTGTTGATTCTGTAGACTCTTTTAAAATATCTGCTTAAGACATACCTCTTTAGACGGGCATTAGGGTAAGCTGAACGTAACAGGTCCGCTCTGAATGCATTTATTGTGCATGTTATTGTCACTGTGTTATTATGTATTATGTATTTTGCTTTGTGCCCTTGTATGGTCACTTCTGATGTCTTGATTTCTTCTTTTATTTTATTACGTCTTGTTAAGCACTTCCAGACTTATGTCTGGAAAGCGCTATATCAATTAATTTTACTTAATTACTTTCTTATTCTCTCTTCTGCTTCTGATATAATATTCCCTGTTTTATTGTACAGCAATACTTAAATACAATATTTGTCTCATGCATTATAAATTTCCAATTCCCATCCAAGATAAGAGCTCCATCACCTACCATCCTGTGTAAATATCACCTGTGTTTTCATGGGCTGACAGAGTTGTGCATGTCCCCTCAGATATTCCATTCATCTTTGGGATCTAAACCATCCAGGGACCTGGGAGAGTAAGGGAACATATGTCTATTACACAGACTTCGTCATGGAGCTGGCTATGCTCTTCCTGGACCTGATGCACCATATCCATATGCTGGTAAGACACACGGAACAGGTTTCGGCATGTGGTGATATAAAAATGTAATCTCTTCCCTTAATTTTTTGTCCAAATGTCTCTCACTAGCTTTTTGGAAACATCTGGCTCTCCATGGCAAGCCTGGTGATCTTCATGCAGCTGCGGTATCTCTTCCATGAGGTGCAGCGGCGTGTCCGCCGACACAAGAACTACCTTCGTGTCATCAACAATATGGAAGCCAGGTGATAATATGTTTTTATTGAATTGTTTTCCACTTTTACCTCATGGTTTTGTGGTACTTGGTTTGATTAATTCAATTGTTTTTAATCAATCCATCCAATCATGACTTAATTTAATCTTTATTTGTATCTAAACTTAACTTTATTTTTCCAGATTTGCGGTTGCTACTGCAGAGGAGCTGGCAGCTAATGATGATGACTGTGCCATCTGCTGGGATACTATGTTGACAGCACGTAAACTACCCTGTGGCCATCTCTTCCACAAGTAAAGTGTTTATCTGTTGTTTTACTGGTACCACTGACCTGTGACTCCATACATAGCCTAGATAAAATCCCTTACAGAATAAAGGTGGCTGAAGGAGAGGCAGCAGGAATAGCAGACAACCAGATATACCAGCCTTGAATACAGTTTCCTTTATATGGCTGGGGCCCAAAGTCTTTTTTATTTTTGTAGCAGACCTGACTGCAGAACTGTCAATGTAGCTTTTTTTAATCTGACCTATTTTTGTTTGGATATTTATCTGCTGCCATTGAGTTAAAGCAGTTTGCTGACGATTTTCAGCCTCAGAACGATACCTTGCACTGATACTTGTGTTACTAGCTAGTTACTAGAAGATTACTGACGTTCTGAGACTTGTGTGTGTTTGCTTTTTCAGCTCTTGTTTGCGCTCATGGCTCGAGCAGGACACCTCATGTCCAACATGTCGGACATCCTTGAACATTAGTGGGGATGGGGCCCCTGCAAGAGGCCAGCAGCAGGCTGGGGGCTTGGAAGACAACGTTGGCCCAGCAGGAGCTGCTCCAGATGCCAGACCACATGTCAACCAACATAATCACTTCTTCCACTTTGATGGTACATTTGGTTGTGAAGTTACCTTACATCAGATGCTGTGTGTGATAATGAAATATAAAACCCATAACTTCTCTTATAGGATCTCGCATTGCCAGCTGGCTGCCCAGTTTCTCAGTGGAAGTAATGCACACAACCAATATCTTAGGGATTGCTCAGGCCAACAACTCCCAGCTCATGGCCATGGTGAGTTCTTGTTTAGTATGACAACATTCCTGTTGGATTATGAGAGATAATATATACAGTATATAGATAGCAATTTGAGGCCCGACGTGGATATTTTTTCTTGACAGTTGCTTGTAAATGACATTCATACTTTTATACTTTTGTCACTAATACTGTGTTTAAGACTTGTCCATCTTTTAATAAATCTATTTTTACTTTCCACTAAAAGATTGCTGTCTTTGCTCTTGATATACTTAATGGTCATCAGGCCCATCAGATCCAGGAGATGTTCCCTCAGGTACCCTCATATCTGGTGATGCAGGATCTGCAGTTGACCCGCTCTGTCGAGGTCACCACTGACAACATCCTTGAAGGACGCATCCAGGTGCCTTTCCCAACACAGGTCAGTCATCTTGTAAATACCAGTGAGTCAGGGCTTCCTGCCTCTGTTTGAGGTTGATCACATTCCTATGGTTTATTTGAAAGGCAGAAAGCTACAATCTGTCACATATTTTGCCTATGTTCCTTCATTAGGCCATAGAGCGAGCCCCTACACAGGCAGGCACTGTGTCAGATGAGCAGGAAGGGTCTAGTGGAGCAGCCGAGCAGGGCCTCAGCGAGTCAGACATCATGGAGGTCAGAGGAGGTCGCTTCTCCAAGTCGGCCGAGGAGAGGCAGAAGATGTTGAAGCAAAGGAGAGAAGAGATGCTCCAGCAGGCACGCAGGTTGGGACACTGCTGGTTTTCTACCTCACAAAAAGTGGTGCTCGGCTATGTTCTACATTAAAAATTAAAAGTTAAAAAGAAATATGTTCCTTGAGATCAGCAGTGTGACTCTATTAGGCTTTGCATCATAGTAAAAGAGCCCCTTCCTTTCATGACAAGTTTGTCTCTGTTTGTGAACATCTAAAAATATTTTAAAGCCTTCTTTACTTGGCTACCAGAATAGCTGAAAGGCCCAGTTAGACAGAACTAAGAAGAAGAACATGTATTAAATAATGCTAGGCATTCTGGGTTGCCTTTTCCTCATTATCTTGCATTTTCTGTGCAATGATCATACTGCATTTTCCCCCATTACTTCCCTGTAGGAGATATCTGAACAATAGTCCAGAGGACCCAGATGAGGATTTACCTGGACTGGAAGAAGATTTTGAACTTCCAGAATTGAACTTGACTGTTCTGAGACGTAGAACCATGGCGGCAGCTGCAGAGAGACGCCTGCAACATCAACAAGACCCTGCACCCTGATACACAGATTGGCTTCAGCCAGAAGAGTCTACCACATCATCATCCCAAGAGGCACAGACAAAGCTATTTCAACCCTGCCCCATTTGGTGTACAGTCAGTGGTCATCACCCATTCGAAACAACAATTAAATGCATTGCAAACATAGCCTTTGGACTGTTTTGGGCTGCCTAAAAAAGGTGGGACTATTGTGAAAGGCCTCTGCATTACTGTAAGTAATTGGTCCAGTATATAAAAAATGGTGGGTACAAGTCAAGAAATGCAAGCTTGTGTTGCCCTTTTCTTCACGTGCCACACATTGCAACCACCAGCTTCAGTAGAGAGTCAGTTTCTGCCACGATTGGGACTGGCTATCAGAAATGAGCATGCTTTGCCTTCGGAGGAGGCTTAAGAGGGGGTTTAAGGTGTCTTTACTAGATAATAGCTGTTTGGGTCTTTTAGTTTGTTTTTCTCTTATCAAACTTTATTTTAACTTGTTTTGCTCATGGTCGAAAGCTGTGTATTCTGAATGGAGAAACTCATTTGATGTATTTGTGCTATTATTTTTATGAGTTTCAACTGTGAATTGAGTGTAGGCAAAATAACAACATGTTTTTACTTCTTACCGTGGAGTAAGAGAATGTCACTTTAGTATTGTCCAGCCTTTCTGTCAAAATGAATGTTTTTATCAACATAATGCTGCAAACAAAGTGTTTTTTACCCACATGGGTGGTTCTGTATTTAGTGGGAAAAATCACCCATGCAAACAGATTTGTTATTTAACATGGGGGGGGGCGGGCGTGTAAAGTTTAGTTTTTCTAATACTTTTCCCTTGAGATGCATAGGCAACAAAGAGGATGTATTATGTTTTCACAAGTACAATGCGTGTCATCTCTCTGTCTTTCTTGGTTGTAAATTTGATATTCAGAGCATTATTATAGCAGCAAAGATATTCAGAGCAAATAGTAGCTCTGTCGTCATGTTTACCGTTTGGACTGCTTTTATATAAGGCACTGTTGTTGCTGTTAGCACCATTGGCTGTGAACTGCTGGCTCAGCCATCACCATATTGAGAGCTGTTTAGAGGCAATAGAAATGCTCCCAATCTCATATTTAGCACCTTTTAAATTGCCCTCTGTTAATAAGCAGTTCTCTCTGAATAAGAACATTATTATTTTCTAATGAATATAGTAATGGGGTCCTTGGTCATCTGTGACCTTCATTAAGGAATTTTTAGGGTATGTATAAATTGTTAAGTCTGTTATGGCTGGATCTTTTGAAGACATTTTTGCCACTCATTCAAGAGGCTCTGGCAGTAGAGATGAGCAGCAGAAAAACATTCTCAAGACTTGAGAACAAATCCAGTTGCCTTTTAACTTAATACTTCTAGATATTCAATGAGCTGAAAGACTGAGAATCTTTTATGAAAAAATGCTAAGGGTGTTTTATTTGTGCAGCCTATGTCTGATTATCCTCTGCTCAAAGATCTAATTTCAGTAATTTAAGGAATGCACAACATGAACTGGGCCCTTGAAACATTTTTCGGTATTGTGAAATTTCACTGAATCCGTAGCTGGTTGAGACATATCAATGGACACAAAGATAGAGACCGTTTGTATTATAAGTGTTTGAGTTGTTGTTATTACAGTGCAAAGGCCGTTTTGAGTGAGATGTGTATGACAAGTGCTTTTGTTTCCTTCCACTTTATCCCAAAGAGCAGCCCACAAACTTCCACTAAACGCTGAAGTGTTGTGATCTTTATTCTGTTTATTTTCTTGCCTCAACTGTATTGGAATTCTGGTCAGAAGATACAATATAGATTCAATTAATGTTGGTCGAACTGTAAAAAAGAAATCTGACATTTTGTTTTATTTTTTAGTATTTTCAGTTAGAGATTTATCAATTCCTAACATCCATGACATACTTTCCTATTCCCAGGGTATCTTTCATAACCATTAGTTTATTTAATCAAAACTAAAATACTTTTTTTTACTGGGCTTTCCTGTATTTTTGTGCCTAAATCAAGAATGGTTCAGTTATGGATAATTTCTGTAAATCTAGTTTTTGTAAAATATGTTAATACAAAAGACTCAATAAACAGAGCTTCTACAGCTTTTTAACAATATATAGTAATGTACTTTCTTCTTGAGACAACCCTACTTTTGTCTATGTAAACTGCCTTCACCTCTTTTTTTCAAATACAGCTGCAGACCTGCTGATGTTAAGATTAGAGTCTATAAAATACAACATCAAACTGAAACCTGCCTAATAGAGTGGTGAAGTCCCGCCCCTCCATTTCCGGGACATGGGTCCTCAAAAGCAAAAAAATATCAATGCGATTCAATGGGTAGATACAAATTATTTTCTGGTCCCGTTTGAATTGTGCCATGGATTTCACATATGTTCTTTGTGATATTTAAAGAAAATGTTTCACGCAAAGAAGACGACAATTAAGCGCGAAGAGTTTTGATAAAGTTAGGTTTTGTGTGAGCCGCTTTGTGAACTACAGCTCCTCGCTGTTCTCGTCGCGAATGATATACGTCACCACCCGCCGAGTCCGAAGTCCGCCGAGATGGCTGTTTCTCTGCTCCACTTCACCGCTTTTTTCCAAGGGCAGAATAAAAGTATCGAAAGGGGGGAGAACCACTATAAGTCGGGTCATGTGGAGAGCCTCAACTTCGCCGATGGGGAGGGAAAAGGGCGATGACGTGACGTCACATACGCGACACAACATGTAGTCTTTATCATTGTGTTTTCTCAATGAATTTTAACTGAAGAATTGCACAATAAACGGTCAAACTCTTGACATGGAAAATTATAATTTAAGCCTATAAACAACATTTGTGTAATCCAATGCATAACGACCGGGGGATCAGATAATAATTATTTTCCGTCCATTGAACACCATTCATTTTTTTCGCTCCGAAAGGACCCATGGCGCCGTTACTTCCTGCTTCCGCTTCGGCACTCTATGGCCATAATCCAAAACATTGGACTTTGAGTTTATTGGTCCAGTAAGTGTGTGTTTAAGATGGACTGAGCCAGAAGGACGTCGCTGCTGATTGGTTAAAGGCCACATTTCACTGTACAATCCGTCTGGGTGAGTGATTTGGAGTCATAAATCACTCGATGTGTATGAAACTGTTTCAGTTGACACAGTAGGGGATGTGTACTTTTCTGCTTTATTGACGTCATTGGGCTGCGCCCACTTACCTCCATCGTCTTTGCCACGTCATACAGAAGAACTCAAGCCAGGCGGAAACTACAGCCGAAAACGCCCATGCTGTTCACCTTTAATGATGTCGCCCAGCCCCCTTTAAAACTGGTAGAACTGCCCGGTTGTCACTGTACATCACCTCAGTGTGGGAATTTAAAGGGACAATCTCTTCTGGTACGTGTGTTTTTTTTACTGGTAAGTAGTTTGTAAAGCTAATGGTAGCTAGCTGCTTAGCATGGTAGGTTGAACTAACGTTTAATGTGAATTGTGAGGCTACAGCGTTGACGCTAACCTGAGCTGGACTGGGCAGTTTGCTGGAGCCACACATAGCCACTTTGATAGGGCACACGAGAACAGTAACGTTTTGTATACGACGTTCTAGATAGCAATTAAGTTAACGCGGACCGTAGAAATTCCAGCTAATTAGACGTTGATGCTAATGTTAGCTAGCCAAAACAGCAGCCGGTGTGACGCTATTTGACGAACTTGGTCTATATGAGCAGACTAAATGTAACAGGTTAAGCAACACCCCACCGGCGCTTAACAAGATCACTAACAAAGTAATATTCTCATTAGTGATCGGGGACTTGTGACACAACTAAAGAGCAATTGTGTTTTGCTGCCATAGAAACGAGAATTGTGACGCGTTTAGTTCTAGGTTAATTAAGTTAAAACTATCACCGAGCCCCCAACTGCCACCTCACACGACCACCACCACCAGCAGCAGCACTAATAATACCTGTTGGCCTTGCTATGTGAACGGGCTTTTCTAGGATGGGCTCCTTTCATAGTACGTATCCTGGACCAGAATCATGAATGAATGCATAATAATGATGCTACCACGTCACATTGCAGTGGAATGCGATGCATATTAGAGTGTTGACGAATTAATTACCTTCTTCACAGGATGTGCACTATAATTAATCTATGTCAACTGGCTTATCAACTACTGTAGCATGGCAGTGAACTAAAGACAACTTTTTACCAAGTGAAACTATTTGTCAGGTCAAAGTCCTGTGTGACCTCGAACAAACATATTTACAATCTACAATGACAGTATAACCATGTTAACTCATTGTGCTGGTGTAGTATCTTAGATGGATTAGAAAAAGTATTTTCATCCAGTGTGTTATATATATTCTGTATTTTGCATAAAGGCATTTATGGGTGTGTGTGTGTGTGTCTGTTGACCTACTGGTTCATGTGTGTTTTCTAATCAGAGATTGTGAAATGCTCCTAAACGAGACTCCACTTTTTGAGCCCTCCCTGCTCCAGGAGCTAGACTGGAGTAGCAACACTGTCTCCTTCTCCCCCCCGATTTCCCCGTCCAGCCTAGGAGAAGGCCTGGTCCTCAGGCCGCTCTGTACAGCAGACTTCAACAGGGGTAAGTCAGGGACTGGATGGACAACATATTCCATTACTTTGTAATCTCAAAGAGGATATGAAGACAAGAACATTAAAGATGATGTGAAAAGCATGTTTTTCGGTGTTCAATATAGATATAGATCTTGGAAATTGAATACAAATGTTTGACTTAATATTAACATAAATTAAGACTTAACAAGAGATGAAGTGAGAATATTTCCCCAACATTTGCACAAACCGTTTTTTGTGTTTATGTTTCAGGATTCTTCAAGGTTTTATCTCAACTCACTCAGACGGGCGATGTCACACCAGAGCAGTTTACGAGTAAGTCATGCTTGGCGTAATGTTACTTGTTTATAGGACAAAAGTTATTATAAATATATGATTGTTATTTATGTATAATTTTGTTCAGAACATTTGCTGTATTAACAGTTTTATTTAAATTAATTCCAGAAGTGAAATAATCCTCATCCTAGAAAACAACCATAACCAATAAATATCAACGAAAATGTTTATTATTTATTTTTTTAAACTTGAATGTTGTGTGTTGGCTTCCAGAAAAGTTTGATCATATGAAGAAGACAGGAGACTACTATGTAGTTGTGGTAGAGGACACAAATCTGGGACAGATCGTTGCCACGGCAACATTGATCACAGAACACAAATTCATCCACTCCTGTGCCAAGGTAAATTATATCCCAGCAACCTATTCGCCGGTATTTAACAATAGTTATTATTTAATAAAAGGAATTAGTCTGAGAATAGGTCTATAAATTAGCTTTAAAAGCCATCACCAGGGAACAAGACAGACCAACACTTGACTATTGATCAGCTGCTTATGGAAAATGCATTCTTCAATGGTTTTTGAATCTCTTCTTTCTACATTTTGCCTATTCAATGTTTTGGTTATTAGAATGGTGCTAAATATTTGTGTAGTTCACCAAACCATGCATTTGTATGGCTCTTAAAAATGATTGAAGTCATATAACCTGAGTGAAGATCATCTCTATTCTGCTTTATTCATAGAGAGGTCGGGTGGAGGAGGTAGTAGTCAGTGATGTGTGCAGAGGGAAGCAGCTGGGCAAACTGTGAGTAGACCCGTGTGAGAATGAGAATTTTTGTTTTTATATATATATATATATATATATATATATATATATATATATATATATATATATATATATTGTCCCACAAACTAAGCAACATAATTCTCTAAATACTTTTTAAAGTAATTATATTGTGCTTTTGTGGTGATTTACTTTTCCTCTTCCTATCTGTTTTTTTTTTCTGTCCCTTCAGGTTACTTTCAGCTCTTACTCTTCTCAGCAAAAAACTGAATTGTTACAAAATCACATTGGAATGCACACCCAACAATGTGGCTTTCTACCAAAAATTTGGATACACCGCCTCACATGAGACATACATGCAATGTCGATTTTCCAACTGAGGACAACTGCAGCTTTGAACCTTCATTTTGGGGTACATGAACTACACCTTTGTACACCCATTGACAACAAAACTTGTTTTGTCAAAATGTCTTAAGAATCGAGAGAGCTGCCCATGGATAAGGTTGTGGTGGCGAGCCATTCCTGAATACTCATTCTGAATTTCAACACACTCGGTCAACATAAATCTATGTTGAAGCCGTCCGCTCGGCCCAAAATCATCCGCCGCCCCTTTGGTAACCACGGCTACCTCACCAGGGTGGAGCTCTGTCATCATCCGAAGAAAGAACCGTCAGTTACTGTAAATGTAATGTCTTGTTGTGTTTCATGATTAGGTAATTTGCTGTGTGCTCATTTATACCTACAACTACCCCTGCAAGTTTTGGGAAATACAATTGTTTGGGAGAATCAAGATGGGCATGTTACCAAATTTAAGTCATATTTGCGACGCTAAATAACTAACTATTCAATTATTAACCACAGCTTCTTAAGTTCACTAAAAAAACAATTATGCTGTAGGGAACTTAGATCATGATTCAAACTCACCAAGGGCAAATCACCAAAGAAAAGCATTTATTTTCTTTAAATGTTATTACTTTGGGTTTTACTGGGGTTTCATTTTTCTATCCTCTTTGGTACATCTGGTACATATCTCAGCAGGCTTTTCTTCTTTTTGACAGTGTTGCTGGATAACTATAATGAAGGTTTGAATACTACAAGACTTGAAGAATTACTATGAAGACTATTAAAGTATATTTCTATGGAACAAAAAGGTTTATATTTTGTAAGGCAGGGGGTTATTATGTTGTCAAAATGTTGTATTTGGTGGGTATTTGAAAGATGATCGCAGCTGTGATAAAGAGTGACATTGTGATGAAAGTGGATAAAAATGATTTTGTAAATTAATTCTTATTTAAGTTTTAAAAGTATGCTGTTATACAGGGCATCATATAAAATGTAATTTATTTCCAAAAATGTAATTTGCATAATATATTCTGCAATCTACCTTGCTTCTTCGCTTATATTTCTAGTTGTAAAAACACTTAATATTTTAACTAGAACAGGCATTTGTTGAAACTCGTTATACAAATGGATACAGTACAAAAGTTCTAGGATGAGCATGTCTACTGTCAAACTCAACTCTGTCTATCTAATTCTGATTTAACTTCATTTCAAATCAGTGTTGTCATTTCAAATTTGTTTTAAAAAATTCCTTTAGTTTTCAGCCTTTTGAGTACTCATTCTACTCATTCAACTAATAAAAATGCATGTCAGTGTGTTACTGTTAGTTACTGAAATACACAGCAAGGTCTCCAAAAAGGTATGTTTAAAACATTTAAAATTCAAAAGACCTGTATGACTGTTAAATGGTAGTTTAAATTATAACTCAATAATACTTTATTTATGAACAGTACTGGAAAGATGCAGAAGCTTAACAGGACTCAGTCAGACTTGTTTTTATTAAGCAGTGAGTTGTTATTTCCCCCCCATTCTTTACTATCCCCACATTAAGCCTGATATTAGTCCATATTCCTATTACTCCCAAAATAAAGGCATTAGCTATTCCTCTTATGTCCTCCACTGGGCAACGTCCTGGCTACTTTCCCTTTTGCCGACTGCCCCATTCTGGTCATCTACACAAATTCAAGTATCGAAAGTGCATTATTGCAATACTGTCCCGCTGCAAATGCAAAAATGCTTTAAATACTATAAAACTGCAAAAAATCTCCCATCAGTGCATACAGCTCGAGAAAAAAAAGGAGTTACCAAATAGGCCCAATCCCCGTCAGTACTCCATGTCTCAGACACGAGTGGTCCCCCTCCCAATCTAGCCCCTTCCCCTTAGAAAAAGTTCAAATATTTACATTTTAATCCCATTAAAAATGTGGAAAAAAATTGAGTGCACTGCGCCACGTGGCGAAATATCATCCGTTCTGTGCTGCTGTGACCTGCATTGCTCCAAAGTCCTCATCCTCCTCCAGGCTGCGTTTCCGGCTTCCTGTTACAGATATGTGGAGATGGAGAAGAATAACAACATTCAGTCAGATTAATAAATGTAAACCCTCATGGGCCAATTAACTTCTCTAACCCCGAAAATGTAAATAGTTCAGTTACTAATAGCGTGTTGGGTTAAGTCACCATCATTCAGCGAGGACAAAAATAGCTTAAAAAAGGGGTCATTTTGAGCCAAGGGCTCAGAGTGTTTGAATGTCTGCATCTGTTTACGTCTTGTAAGTAGAAAATGCATGACATTGAGAAAAGAGGAATACATTAAGTCATAAAGTCACATCAGCTCTGCTCCACTGTGGAGTCACAGATGAACTATCAACAATAAGATCTGCTGTGTGCAAAAGTGCAACATAACTCTAGAACATGATCAATAAATGGTGGTTGATTCATTCATGTCAGCAATCCTGTGAGTCAGACTCAGCTAATGCTACAACATGCCTACGTGACACAATGCCAGTTAATCCAGTTTTAAATCTCTGGAACAAATCTGGCTGAGAAACAAAAAGAAATTGAGGAAACGGGTGTGACTTTAACAGTGCATAATGTACAAACCTGGCATCCCAGCTTGCAAGGCGAAGGATCTGCCCAGCTGCATCGGTGACATCATTTTAATAGTCAGTTTGGCTAGGTAGATTGCTTCATATTCCTAGGAAACAAAACACTCATTATTACAACAAGAGTACAGTAATAATATCAGCACGAGTAAGGAGCACACTCATGTGTGCTCATCATTGAACATTATTCAGAAGCTGCCAGTCTTATCCTTTTGTCTCATATCAATACTGAAAGAAGAACCTCTGAAATTGTGCATTTATGTTTTAAGATTTAAAATCCAATATAGACACCGTGCAAAAACACAAGCTTGTCGTGATTTACTCGACTCAAAAAGAGATGACTCATCTTAAAGTTGCTTGCGAGCCGGATGTCCAAATAATTAGTGCTAAATGTTGTCCAGAAATGCTGCATGCTTCTCTGCAGTGTCACACCAGGAGCAAGTGATGCACACTAACAACGCATACTGTGACGACTTTTAAAAAGTTAGTCACGCATGTATTTACAGTAATAAGGAATGAGTTGTAAATGTTAAAAAGTGAACATTTACAACTAATTCATTTAAGCCCCTTGTCTTGAAGTAAAGACTTGCCTGTAGCTGATGCACAAAGCCCACATTGGGGTTGATGCAGAACCTCCTCTCTTGTACGTGGCTGAATGCCTCCCTGTAGAGTAACGTAGCAGAATGTTACACCCATCATAAAACACACAGACCACTGCAAACAGGAAACGTTGACGACCTGTTGTATGCAAATATGAAAATAACAGAGCTTCTTTTTCTTATGTTTAACATCAACAACTAAGCAGCGGCTGCCTTCAATAGGTTTCTTTCTTATACCTACACATTATCAGATGGATAATTCTATGCATGTCATCTATATTTATGCTTAAAGTATGCACAAACAAAACATGCAGTATGTGACTACATGGTTTTCACATACTGGTACAAAATGCAATAGACTGCATAAAAATCCTTTAAAAAAAGTTACGGTAGATGACTTGTATTCTAATGGGGTCAAATAGAAATATGCCGTGATGTGAGAAAACAAACTAACCAAACACTCACCTGTATTTCATCCCAAATGTTTCCATAAGGTATGCAATCACTAAGGCAGCACTGAAAGATTAAACAAAGGAGACAACGTCATGAATTTGCAGTTGTAATTTGGCTGTTACTTAAAATCTAGTCACGGAAACTATAAATGCAATATCCTAAGGATATTAAGAAAACAGTTATGTGTCATGGAAATGCAGTGCGTGCAAATGCGATAAAACCTAAAACCAATCTCACCTTCTTGATATCCCTGCATTACCATGAATCAGTACCTTTCCTGCAACAACAAGACAAAAGATTGTTTATAGGAGACTTTTGTTTTCTATTTGACACGTTTGACAAACTGCATGCATCCTTACCCCCGGTCGCTAAGCAGCCATCGATAAATTCTTTAGTCTGTTAGGAGGACAATGGAGGACAGTAGATCAGGCATTGTGTAATAACGCCATTCCTGTCAGTCAATGAAACACTTGCAAAGAAGGAAGTAAAAAGCCCACTTTGTAACTCACTGAAGGGAAAAATCGTATTATATTTTCCACCGGATTGTCGGCAATATCTAACACAAGGTATCTGCAAAGACACGACATGTAGTTCACGGGTTAGCAAGAAAGCACCCGCATCAAGCAACACTCCACACAAAACGCAGCTCGCAATCAAGCAGAGCACAAAGATTGTGCGATTACCGCTCACCTAAACGTATGAGCGAAATTAGGTTTGATAAAATTGGCTTCGATGTCTTGACGGACACACACAACGTGCGTTATGCCCTGTCTCTCGAGGATTGGCAGCTAGACAGAAAGAAGAGAAGCAACATGAGCCATACAAAGCAAATTATTTGAGTTCATTAGTGGTTAAATTCTGTAATAAATAAATAAAATTACCTTGCTTTTCATTGCAGCAGAGTAGGGACCTAAAAACAGTCCCGGTAATATCTCCTGAAAGTCAAGATGGGGCAAGACATCAGCAACAACACAGGGATGAAGGATTATTCCTTCAGGATACCACTCTAGTATATTTGAATTACATCATTGTCTGGAGAGATTGCATGCAAAGTGATCTACTATTAGTCTTCCCTAGTCAGACTGGACTCATTGACATGGGACCAGACAGGGTGGGGGGTTGGATTAGACCAGACCTGCTGGATCAAACGCACCAGAAAGTGATGTTAACTGGCCCAGGAGGGGAGAGAGAGAAGAGAGCCCATGTGGAAGCTAAGCTACCCCAGCTAGGATCTAACGCTACTCCAGCATCCGCTCTGCTCCTGGCTGTCTGGGAAATAACACCTTTACAGACACTTGGCTCCATCGCGACAAACAAGATCACTTTATGGGAGGATCCCAGGACAGCGGCGGGCCGAGAGGCGGTGCCCAAAGCAGTCAAAGTTTTCCCTGATGTTGAATGTTATCTGCCCAGATGATTGTTTTTGCGTTTTGCTGTGTTTCTGTTTCGTTCGTCATGTTTGTCCATGTTTTGCATTTGCAGCGTTGCACAGCCCCCGTGTTGCACAGTGTCAATAACATACCTGCATGTCTCGTCTCATTGGGTACGCCCAGTCCTGTTAAAAAAAAAGAAGGTGTCGTTTAAAAGCAAGATTAGAAACCGAGGGGAAGTTACTTTGCCCGTGTGACAGTTAGTTGCAGGAGGTGTTTCAGCATAAGTAAGGAAGGAGCACCAGTGTGCTTTGTGGAGCGACGTTACATACGTGGCTAATGTTTAGAGACTATGCTACTCGGTGTTAGCACAGTGAGGTTACCAGCCAAAAAGAGACAGCGACACAGTCACAAATCATCCGAGAATGTTTCACAGATCCACATTAATGTGTTGCATTCTAAAATGCATATCATGTTCTGCGTACACTTTAGCTGCCAGATAACAATACTGGATTTGGGGTTAGCTCGGCTTAGCCTCGACAGGCTAACGCTAGCTGCTGTGCACTCACCAGAAGGTCCTCCTTGGTGGCGGGCAGCGACGGGAACTGAAGTTTGTTCTCCTCGTCCATTCTGCCGTCTGCCGTCGCGCGCTATCTGGTGTTTCTTCGCGGCGGGGTTAGCTCGACGATCGGTGCGATTTGTTTTGAGGATCCACATGCATGTCCGCCATGCTTGTCCCCCCTGACAGATGTGTCACGTGATCGCTCGGCGGACTACAAACATACTCGCGGAGAAAGGAGGGCGGCGCAATGGCGACATCCAGCGGTCGATTTACGAAGTGCACAGCACTCAGGATAATATGGATAATTTGTGTCTTTACATGCGAGAAAATAAATGATCTGAGAGAAAAAAAAATGTTTGAGAGAAAAAATTATCACACTGATAGCAAAAAAGCATTTGATGAGAGAAAAAAAAATATTTGAGGGAAAAAGTTTGCATACCAATTGCAAAAGATAATATTTGAGACTAAAAAAAGTTTTGAGAGAAAGTATTTTCTCATGGAACATAAAAAAATATTAATTTTTAAAATTATTTCTGAGAAAAAAAAAATCTCTCTCAAAATATATATTTTTTAACTCTCCAATATAGATTTTTTGCTATCAGTGTGAACACATTTTCTCTCAAAACTTTTTTCTTCTCGCTCTCAAAACCTTTGCTCTCGAAGCAATTTCTTGCTCTCGTGTCAGGATTTTGCTCTCTCCGTGAAAATGATGTCAGGGGCGGGGCCACGTTCCTATTGGCCGGTCGGGTGAGCCCCGTCTTGGGAGTCGAACTGAATCATTACGCCATTGCCGATTCACAGGCATGGGCTGTGTTTGAAATGCCATACTAACGTACTGCCTACTACATACTCAACGTGTATGTACTGCATACTGCCTACTAAATGACCGTTTGAGTATGCTGCTGTTCACATGGAAGTTTACACATATCATACTACATTTTTTTTGTTTTTTAACTTTATTGACATCTCGTCCTCATCTTCTCTCACGTAACTGAATCGATTACATTAGCGGTTCTAGCTCCCGTTTAATGGAAATTACTTATCAAAATATAAAGCATGATTATTATTACACTTAATTAAATATTTCTAAATATTTTAAAGTCAAATTACAATTGTCAAATGTTTTCTACAGTTTATATGCGCGCTCCCACGCTTTCCCTCTTTCTTCCTCTTACCCGAGTAGCTTCTTCACTCGCCATCGATCGCGACTATTAAGCAGCTTTTATCGATCATTAATCGTCCGTTCATAGATCGTATTATACCTCTGACCACGGAACACCAGCAACCTTCACCGCGGAGACGACGGAGGCAATCTGCCCGTCGGAGGATACGTTATTCACATGTAGGCCTACATGGAATTCGGATTTCCCTCTGTAGTAAGTAATATGACTTATCTGGTTTAAATACGTTCCTTTATTATTTGTTTATCAATAGATGTGCATATGCATGCCTAAACAAATGTAGGCTACATGTAGGCTAATATAAGTGGTTTTAATAATATCATGTATGAGTTTGGTGTGATTAAAAATAAACAACTACAAGCAAGTGGGATATTAGTGAATAATTTATTAGACAAATAGTCCATGTTATATATACAGGTTGCAATATGTGTATGATAAGAAGAAATAAGTAGTTTATCAACAAATGAATAGGAAAGCATTCAGAATAAATGTAATATCTGATGTTTTCTGTTACAGGTTGGTGCCAGACGGCCGTACTGCAGGTCAATCCTCATGTTCCCCCGATGGGCCTCTACTTCGGGAAGGGGATTTAAGGAAGGACTTCTGTCTTTCAAGGTGTTCCACGGAGAACCTCGTCCACTGCTTACTAACAGAACAGATGGGTTCCATGTCCATAGTTCCACGGTGGTGATGGGGGTGACAGCGACGAAGCCAACGAGCCACTTCAGCAGTCCTGGGATATCCTCAGAGGCTCGTAGCTGCGGTGTCTGCTCCAAATGTCCAGATCCCTGTGTTGCAAGAACATGATTATTGTTGAGGTTTTATTTGTGTTTATCAGTAGTGCAGTTTATAAGTAATACCACACAGTAGTTCTTACAGACAAATGTTTCCTGTTAAATGTTTTACGATGATTAGGTTGTGTACAAATCTAAATAATAAATATCTGAATATATATATGATTGTTGACTCGTGTTTTAGGCCTGCAGGTCTATTTCCCTCCTGCTCTGGAGGAGAGACCCTGCTGCAGTGGTTGACATCATGGCTGAGGAGATGGGGTGTAGTGGAGTAATAGCAGGTCTTTGCTCCATCACCTCATCCATGACAACAAACACTTCCAGTGTGCAACAGTGACCTCTCCTCCCTCAGTGCTGACACTGTCAGTTCCTATAAACAACATATACATACATACAAACACTTGTCGTAATCATTGTTTAGATCAACTATTCACCACTAGTCATATATTAGAATATGGACAGTAATACTGTTCCACATGGGATAAACTTAATGGACTCTGATGTTTTAACACATTGTAGATATTACCCAGCACTAACTTTGCCTGATTATTAATAAGAAAGACAACTTCATTCATGTTCAACAGAACGTTTCAGGTAGACATCTCAGGAGAGCAGTACATCTCCCATCTATATACGCTGGTGTTCAACCTTATATCATTGATAGCTTAATATGCAACAATAGTAGTTAAGCCCTGCTTATGAGAATTATAACATTTAACACCACATTTTTTAAGTGAAGCCTCTCAGAGCAGCATTCCTCCTGCCGGTGAACTGCTCCTCATCGTTCCCTCCAACGGATGAGGCGCTCGGTGTCTGCATCCGTCCCTTTAACGAACAGTGCACCGCGTTATTTACCGCCGTTAGTAAATATATAACCACGGTTTAACATAAGCACTATATTCTTAGTTAACGTCGGTAAAAACGGCACATTTGCCGCTTCGGTTACGCTCGCTAACCTCTATGGTAAATTACCGTCTGTAGGCTAGCCGGTGAGACACCCGATTTGGTTCCCCCCCAGTTCCTGTTCCCCTTTACGCCGATTTACTGACGATCCGTGCGTAGTTGCTGTGTTACCGTACGTATATACGGAAAAAACCGCAACGTGAAAACAGCCGGATGTACGGAAAGCGAAATGGGACAAACCTCACACAAGAAATGCATGATTTATAAGATTTTAAAGAACTAGGTAGCTTAGAATGCCTATTCATTCATGAATTCACACAAATCAATGATCAATTCACCGAACAAAATATTGTTTTCTGAAAGCCAATGTAGGCCTACCCATTATCTATATCTATTGAACGACATGCCCATAAAATAAGTTATAGGCCTACATGATTGTCATTGTGATGATTGACCTCTTCAACTGTTGCATAGACACGATACCAATTCAACAACAAAGCATGGTATTTATTTTAATTTTTTTAATTATTTTTTTATTATTTACAAGTCAACAGATCCCAGGCGTGTACTCAGATCTGACATATTACAAAAGCAATTAACTATATTACATTAAATACAATGACTCATAACATAAGTAATAGTATATTTAAAGAACAGAATAAACAATAATAGAAACAATAAAAATCGCGTTTTCGCACGCAATCTCTTACGCAACTCGTCAAACTTTTTGTACCACTTGGCTTTCCGTAGATCCAGTTGTTTTGGGTTGGTCCTGTGGGCGGAGTCAGATAACATTGCATTTCGAGGGGGAACAGGAATTCCAAGGGGGAACCAAATCGGGTGTCTCACCGGCTGGCAGGACCTTCGATTCGTAACGTTAACGTACAATTCCAACAACAATAAAGTAACGTTCATTATCAATACGATTTAAAAGTCAGCTGGAAACATAAAAATCGTGTTACAGTATACTTACATGTGTACGCGGTTTGTGTCGGGCTGTCGCAATCGTCCGCCATTATCCAAAACTTTTCAGAAGTCAGACGAGCCGCAATGCATTTTGGGGAAGTTGAGTAGATCTCCCAAGACTCCCAAGACGGGGCTCACCCGACCGGCCAATAGGAACGTGGCCCCGCCCCTGACATCATTTTCACGGCGAGAGCAAAATCCTGACACGAGAGCAAGAAATTGCTTCGAGAGCAAAGATTTTGAGAGCGAGAAGAAAAACGTTTTGAGAGAAAATGTGTTCACACTGATAGCAAAAAATCTATATTGGAGAGTTTAAAAAAATTATTTTGAGAGAGATTTTTTTTTTCTCAGAAATAATTTTAAAAATTAATATTTTTTTATGTTCTATGAGAAAATACTTTCTCTCAAAACTTTTTTTAGTCTCAAATATTATTATCTTTTGCTATTGGTATGCAAACTTTTTCTCTCAAATATTTTTTTTTCTCTCATCAAATGCTTTTTTTGCTATCAGTGTGATAATTTTTTCTCTCAAACATTTTTTTTTCTCTCAGATCATTTATTTTCTCGCATGTAATAAAGACACAAATCTAACTCCATAGAATAACAGATAGTGTTTGGAGGGTTTATCATGCAGTTTAAAGCTGTATTCTACGATTTAAAAGGTTTGAACCCCCCCCTACACACACACATCCCTCCCCTCTGTGCTCCTCCAAGCTCTATCGTTCTCCACTCGCAGCCTCCCACCTCCCTCTTATTTTACGAAAGTAGTTCAGCAAAATAATGTTTCTGAAAACATTTTAGGCGAGAAATACGCTATGCAGTTGCTGAATCTGTCTTTATTTTAGATCGACAACGCTCAGTTTGAAAGATTTTCGAGAGCTTGCGGGCAGCGCTGCCATCTCTGGAAACTCGCCGCTCTGCGCCGGCATTACACGGCTTCTTACATAGACAATGAATGGGAACATTCCCTCCACTATAGAGTGCCGAAGCGGAAGCAGGAAGTAACGGCGCCATGGGTCCTTTCGGAGCGAAAAAAATGAATGGTGTTCAATGGACGGAAAATAATTATTATCTGATCCCCCGGTCGTTATGCCTTGGATTACACAAATGTTGTTTATAGGCTTAAATTATAATTTTCCATGTCAAGAGTTTGACCGTTTATTGTGCAATTCTTCAGTTAAAATTCATTGAGAAAACACAATGATAAAGACTACATGTTGTGTCGCGTATGTGACGTCACGTCATCGCCCTTTCCCCATCGGCGAAGTTGAGGCTCTCCACATGACCCGACTTATAGTGGTTCTCCCCCCTTTCGATACTTTTATTCTGCCCTTGGAAAAAAGCGGTGAAGTGGAGCAGAGAAACAGCCATCTCGGCGGACTTCGGACTCGGCGGGTGGTGACGTATATCATTCGCGACGAGAACAGCGAGGAGCTGTAGTTCACAAAGCGGCTCACACAAAACCTAACTTTATCAAAACTCTTCGCGCTTAATTGTCGTCTTCTTTGCGTGAAAAAATTTCTTTAAATATCACAAAGAACATATGTGAAATCCATGGCACAATTCAAACGGGACCAGAAAATAATTTGTATCTACCCATTGAATCGCATTGATATTTTTTTGCTTTTGAGGACCCATGTCCCGGAAATGGAGGGGCGGGACTTCACCACTCTATAGAGTGCCGAAGCGGAAGCAGGAAGTAACGGCGCCATGGGTCCTTTCGGAGCGAAAAAAATGAATGGTGTTCAATGGACGGAAAATAATTATTATCTGATCCCCCGGTCGTTATGCCTTGGATTACACAAATGTTGTTTATAGGCTTAAATTATAATTTTCCATGTCAAGAGTTTGACCGTTTATTGTGCAATTCTTCAGTTAAAATTCATTGAGAAAACACAATGATAAAGACTACATGTTGTGTCGCGTATGTGACGTCACGTCATCGCCCTTTTCCCTCCCCATCGGCGAAGTTGAGGCTCTCCACATGACCCGACTTATAGTGGTTCTCCCCCCTTTCGATACATTTATTCTGCCCTTGGAAAAAAGCGGTGAAGTGGAGCAGAGAAACAGCCATCTCGGCGGACTTCGGACTCGGCGGGTGGTGACGTATATCATTCGCGACGAGAACAGCGAGGAGCTGTAGTTCACAAAGCGGCTCACACAAAACCTAACTTTATCAAAACTCTTCGCGCTTAATTGTCGTCTTCTTTGCGTGAAAAATTTTCTTTAAATATCACATCATATGTGAAATCCATGGCACAATTCAAACGGGACCAGAAAACAATTTGTATCTACCCATTGAATCGCATTGATATTTTTTTGCTTTTGAGGACCCATGTCCCGGAAATGGAGGGGCGGGACTTCACCACTCTATGAACTCAGGCAGGACGCCATTTAGTTTCCTGGTGTGTCCGGGACTTCCGCAACATGTACAAAGCAGTAATAGTGTTTATTACGGCCACGAATGATGAAACATTATCGGTGTAAATGCAGCGGGTGCCGGTCAGATTTCTCTCTCACCCCGACTGCAGTACGAGAGTGAGCAAGGATTGGATCGGAACATTTAGCCAATAGTAGCCATGCGGTGGCTACTATTGGCTAAGTTTGGCTCAAGTTTGGCTCAAGTGAAAAATCTTAGACTCCATCTTTAAAACGAAAAAAGAAATACGTAATAGTATATGTATGTATTATTATATAAGTATTATGTTTTTATTATTATTATTATTATTATTATTAATAATAATGCTCACTCTACGTGTTTCCTGTACATGGGTCAAAGACGAATAAGGATTTTAAAAATGGAAAAAAATGAAATTGGCTAAAAATACCCATTAAGTCACTTTCTATCTTTATTAGAGTGTTTTGTATATCACTCAACAACAGGAATTTGTTTTAAGAATGCAATAAACATTTTTCAGTGAATTATATGATTTCTCCCGTGGGAAATGTCCCCCCTGGGTAACGTATATGGTTTTCAAAATTAATTAAAATTTCTATCATTGTTGGCATTTAAATGTTTTTAGATAATTATAGTTAGAGCTCAACAAATAATTACTTCTCAGAAAACAACATTTTTATCAGAATTAATGTAATATATTTGGACATTTATAGTGAAATGGCTTCATTCGTTCCTGTTTGTCACACAATATTTAGTGCCAAAAAGAGAAAAAAGATGGAAAATGTCTTAAAGATTTTTCACAGTGTAAGTAAAAGGGTTGTTATTGTATCCTCACCTAAAAAAACACAATACTGTAATATAATATGAAATTTGGGTTGAATTATTTGACTGTGTCATTGTTACCCAGAATGACATGCTGTTAGCCAGGAATGACCACTGCACGATTTCAGTGTCAAATATTTCATTAAAGGCTGTTTCAGGACATTTGTAACCAACATAATACAAAGAAACTGACAACTGTTAAAAGATCTGAAAAAGTGATTTCTTCTTTTTTTTTTTTAAAAATCTTTAATTTCATGCAACAATGTAACAGCGACGTAACTATAAGAAAACACGTTCAGTTGTTTGTAACAGCATAGCATCAAAACATTCAAACAAGCTTTTTGTTCAACAATGTCAGTGTTAAAGTCACCAAGTGACCAAGTCATTTGCAATGTTAAAATATTAAAATGTTAAAAAACTAGAGTTGATTTTTCTGAATGTAACAATAGATAATCACTTAAAATGCCATGGATTTGATTTCACAATAAACTCACCTAAAAACAACAAATCTTTCAAAGTTTCAGTTAAGTAACTGAGTTATTTATAACAACTACATTTTTAGTCTAATACAGTAAGAAGGAGTCATCAGCTGTATAGGTGTCTGGGGCTTTGATTTGGATTTATCTTTGTAGTACCTAGAAATAAAACAAATGACATGGTATACAGGTTTGATAAATTACCAAGATGCCGATGCTCCAGAAGAAATGTGCCCTACCATAAACATCACATCACATTGCTTAACTAACATATTTTGCGAACAAGTGTAAACCTATTTTTTAATCCTTTTTTAACTGATCTGCATAATCACTTTACTAAATCACAATACCTTTCTCTCTTTTTCTCGAGATACTCAGCCCTAGCTTGTGGCTCAGCATTCTTCCTGGCCCTGAAAAGTCTCTGCCTTTCTTTATTAGACAGTGGCATCTGCAAGGACAAAACTGACCCTTAAACATCGTAAGCTATACTAAAACTTTATTAAAAAACATAAAGATTAGTTCAGTATATATATATATGTAAAAGATATTTATTAGATAGCACAGTTGAGAGAGACAGGAAACGGGTAATGTCCTGTGGTGCTATCATTGAAAAAGATAACAAAAAATGTCATAAAAGTTCAAAAATACATAATATTGCCTCATTAATCGTTTAATTAATCATTAATAATAATAAAAATATAACATTACAACATCAATCAATGCCTAAAAAGCTACAGATACTGATAAAAATCTGAATTGATTTACATGTCCATCCTGGATAACAGAGGACATGTCCTGGGTAACAGAATATCTTTGTTATCCAGGGAGGACATATCGTTATCCAGGGGGGACAAAAAAACAAAATTTCCTTTATAATCAGGCACTAACTGGGTCTACTATATAAAATATTAGCTTAATCTTCAACACATCAATGTCATATTTCACATGAAATAGGTCATTTAAAAAATAAAAAAAATTATAAATATTTTATTAGCGTTATCCAGAAAGACAAATGGTTTGAGGACGTCAGGTACGACCGACCGAAAAGGTAAAATATCAACATTTTAAGAGAGACTTACTGACCTTGTGCTCTGTCTTGGGGGTCCTTCGGGGTCTGTTGGCTGATGCAACACCCTGCAATATGACTATCCACATCCAAATATGGTCATATATTGCCGCTTTAAGTGTGTTACCCAGGAGGGACATTTGGGAATCCAAAAGTAGGGACAAAAGTATTTCTTGAATAAAAATGTAAATAAGCTTAGTGTTGTTACTATATTTGTAGGTGTCATTACAAACATCAACACAATTATGCCCCAGTGCATAATTAATGTTTTTATTAAGATTTTTGACATTTTTAGCATATTTTTGTACATAGATTTTAAGCCCGGACGTTATCCAGGAGGGACAGTTTTGTACTTTTGAGCTAAATAGCTCCTTGAATTTTCATTTCTTATAGTAAATACTCCTGTGAATAAGTAAAGTGGGGAGAGTTGAGTAACAAAATGTAGTGTTTTAAAATTTTTATATATTTTTAACATTATAAATATGCTTCGGACACCAGAATTGACATGCCGCGTCTTTGACCCACAAATACAAATGGTATCATTTGAAGGGGACTATGTTTTTGCCAGGTACATTTCTACTTTGTCTTGTGTTATATTGTTTATTTTGTATCATTAATGTTATTGTTTATTGTTCTCTCTATGTGCAGCAATGTTCGCATCAATGCTGATCCCCACTAAAATAATCAACTTGAAGCTTCTCTCCAAATAAAACTATTTCATGTGTCAGAGCCATTTTTTGTTGACGTTTTGTCAACCTTCCACCACGCGGGGGAATTGTAACCCTACGAACTGTGAATAACATCTTTTGCATATTGAAAAGCACTGGACATTTCTCATTTTGGGCGTGTCTGAACTAATAGCAATCAACAACGTATGGGTGACCACATGAAGTCAAAGAAGTATCTTCGTGAGGACTAGGTAGGATTTTGCTGCCGTTTCGCTGAGAACAACTTGGGATGTCTGACGCTGCCTGCTTGGTTCATCCTCACCTGTTTGCAGCTGTCGAAAGTGCGGATGGCCGGCGGAGAAAAGGAAGACGTCATACCAGCTGGATGCCGATCGGTGCCGTGCCGAGGTATGTGTAGTGCTGCCCAAGAAATTGCCTTTGTACTAAATGCGTGCACACGTAGGCCTACAATTCAGTCCATCGGTTGTAGTGACGCTTTAAACGAAATATGCGCCTTTTTACGAGACCGCGCACATTTGCATAGCTGAGTATGGATGAAGAGCTCGTCCCAGATTCTGATTTCTCCAGTGCGACACGACATCGGGTAGTCTGGACCCATATGTAAAAACGGACCGTTAAACTCACGCATAAAAAGTACTTTTTGAAAAAATAAGTAGCCTTCAAAAAGAAAGAGGTGAAATTAAAAAAAATAAGAGCCATTAAATAGAGCATACAATATTAATATGTAGTTGTTGATTTGGTGGGTGACGAAGAGGTGTAAAGTAAGTTTTTCTGTGATGAAGCATAATAGAACTAGTGCTGGGCGGTATGACCAAAAATGTATATCACGGTATTTTTCAAAATGATATCGGTTTCACGGTATTTGACGGTATTTTTTTTTTCAAGCACGACTGGGTGTTAACCTAATTTTCTAATAATTTAGAGAATAATTACTGCAGTAAATTGGCTTGGACTGACATATTTTAATGTCATAAGGAGTGAATATTGTAGAAAAACATTAATGTCCACACTAGCATTAATGATGTGAAGGAATCAGAATGCATGACTGTTGCAGTCAAAATACAGAACCCTTTATTGTTTTGCAACTTGAAAAAACATCTTTTGTAAACCAACTGGCTACACAATGTAAACAATACGTCTCCTGTAACTGCAATATGAAGACTTCTTTATCCACTGGACATCAATTAAGGCAACATCCATAAATAATATTGAAACAAATAAATTAAAAAAATAAATAGTTCCACAGTTTGCTTTTCTTGTCGTAGGCAGTCCTCCTAGCAAACGCGTCTTTGAGTGAAATTTGACTCGTCTCTTCTCCCGCAGTGCGAACAGCGGCTACAACTTTAGCCCGACGGCATTTGCAGAATATTGTTGTTTGTTCGACGTCGATTTTTTAAAGCCGAAGAATTTCCAAACAACAGACACGGCTCCTCTTTTCGGCACACGTTCTTCTGTTTCATTGCTTGCTCGTTCGGAACTTTCGGCGAAAGTTTCGGCGAAAAAAAGAAATGGATAAACACGGCGAAAGTTTCGGCAAAAAGAAACTTTCGCCGTGTTTATCTATTTTTTCACCGCATCTTACGCTCAACACAGGCTGTGCTCTCGCATGCTGCTTGTTTGGTGCAGCTGCTAAACAGCCCCCTCTCAAACAATGTCCGGCGGCGCGACGTTCCGCCGCTCTGCGTTCCCGACGTTCATACGCTACACACTCACCGGTATTGGGGTATATGAAAAATGCATATCATAAACAAAAAAACCACCGGTATTCGGTATGAACCGGTATACCGCCCAGCACTAAATAGAACTATGATGAGTTCAAAGACAGTTCAAAGAGAGTTTTTAAGATGAGGTGGAAAAAACAAGAGATATAGTATAAGGCCAAAATACTCAGGGTCAGTGACTTTGACGGTGTAAATAGTTGTTTGCTTCATGTTGATGACAGTGTCCATATTACAACCGGCTCAAAGGTTGTGATAAAAACAGGGTCAAGTGAGCAAGTGAGCTGGCTATTACCAAAAAAAGGTTGGTTTATTAGCAAAAAAACAATTCAATCAAAACAGCATGAGGAATCTAGTCAGTGGTGATTGTCACAGGGTTGGAAATCAATGAAATGCTGACTTACAATATTCACTCACTGCTGTAAATCAGATGAGTTTGACAAATTGGAAGAGCTGTCAATAAGTTGGTATAATCAGTTCAGTGAGAAAAAGTGAACTAATACCAGTCAGCAACGTCAGAGTAATTTCCTGGTGGACAAAGGGATCACTTCAGTTATAATTTCACATCAGGCTTGACCACATGGCCTGATGTCATCTAAATGCAGATTACATTCATGATCAGCCTACACACTTTTGCTGTTTTTCTCTCTTTCTTTCTCTCATCATCTCTCTCCTTCCTAAAATCGGTCCAATCTTTTATTTTTATTTTTGCCCTCACCTCTTGGCAGCATCCATTCCTGCGTGATAATCACTTCAATTATTACAAGAGAAGAAACAAAATGGAGCACAATAATCATTTTTAGACCACTGGTCGGTCTCTCTCTCTCGTGTGACAGTGTAGCATTTTGAGTTTTGTTTACCTGTGTTTGCCTGTGAGAGGGGATGGCGAGTTTCCTTTTTTTCACAGATCAGAGGGCAATGTAATCTTACAGCAGTACTACTGTCGGCAAATGTTTTATTTGTTTTTCTGTAAGTGCACATGTGCACGTGTGTCTGAGTAACATCTCCATAGTTTTGCAGCACTACTGGTCAGCATGTACAATTTTACTTAAAGTAATTTCTTATCAGCGGTGAGGGCAGATGCATCCCCTGCTGCTACTCTTCCACAATCGCGTACCCCTCGAAATACAAGCTTTGAAGAATGTCAATTACACCCACTTCAATGTGAAATACTTCTTATGCAAGCGTATCTATCTTGTCTGCCTCCTTCACATAAATTCTTCTTAAGACAGCGTCCCAAAATATTTGTCTCCCTGTGAAATGGTTCCCT
Organism: Eutrigla gurnardus; assembly: GCF_963514095.1. Taxonomy (NCBI): domain Eukaryota; kingdom Metazoa; phylum Chordata; class Actinopteri; order Perciformes; family Triglidae; genus Eutrigla; species Eutrigla gurnardus. Next base: position 22,947,830 of record NC_139915.1, on the reverse strand, counting down.
GTTGTGTTGACATCCTGGTGACAACAGCTCTTTGATATTCTGTTGTTCCAGGCTGAATCAAAGATTAGCGACCATGCCAGATTCCTTTGCTGAAATGTTGGGATGGCGATAACGGAGCATGACGGAGTAAACAAAAAATTATGGCAGAAGCAACTTGTTAAATAAAAATGGACAACCATGACTGTGGGTAGTTGTATGTGTGATTACCGTACTAAACATATATTAAGTACATTATGGATACCAGATTACTATTATTACAGTGCCGTGTATCATAATACTCTGCAGTGCATGCAACATAATAACCTGGGCTTCACACCGTATATGTTTACTGTAGGATTCTTGTTAAAATATATGAACGGCCAATTTACTTTTATTATTTTTTTCATCCTTTTGATTATAGTTGGAAAGCACAAAACAAAAGAACAGAAAGACCATTGGGCTGAACTGTATTTCATAACAATGGCGCTAATCTTATGAAGTGACTTAATCACAGAAAGACCACTGATTTGAATCTTTGCTGTTAATTTAGGAGCAGCAATGAGTCACTAATATGTACTTCCTTTGGTCGAATTCTGCCTTTATTATATAGCGTTGAAAGGAAATGAGGAATGATAAGTTCCCTGGCTGAGGGGTATTCCACCAAACTCGCTAATTAAAGCGGCGCTTACCTGGTTAAGCCTGGTTAGAACTAACGCAAACTTCCACTTGCGGCTAAACCCATTCCATTAACGCATTTCAGCCGCGCCTTGTTGAGGCTAATTCAAGCCAGGTTAACGTTGTCGTGTGTTACGCACGTTCACGGGATATGAAGCCGGACCAGAACCGTGAATGTCGAATCATCGAGAAAATGGCAGAAAAGACCAGAGCAAAAAATATTGATGGAACTGTACGAGGAGTACAAACCCATCATAACCAAAAAAGGGAATACTGTAGTGATAAATAAAAATCGCAAGGCTGCTTGGGCAAGAATTGCCGAGCGATTAAATGCGTAAGTACCGTTAAGAATAACATGTTCTAATATAATACTGACAAAAATTTCACAAACGTGAGGATAATGTAGAGGTAATGCGCCGGCTTCCCACACGGCAGGCGACTGTTCAATTCCCGACTATGGAAGCTTGAGAAATTTCTTTCTTTAGCCGGAACTCACTCACTCTCCCCCTCTCTCTCTCTCCTTTTTTATATAGGCCTAGTAAATGCATCTACATTGACCAACACATTTATCTCAACAATTCAATGAACTTATTAATGAACTCACCTGAAAGGAATTTATGGCTGACAATTGCAAGCAGCAATGCCTTTGTCATTGGGATCTATAACATGCTATTAATAATAACATCTTTATGCCTATCATGTTTTTGCAAGTTATATTTGGGTTCTGTGGAAATTGTATGACATATTTATCATAGTTAAAGTAAAATGTTGGTCTAATTCTCTGATCTAAAGACAATTATACAAGCAAAAAAACAAAAAAAAACACATAAGACATCCTTGCCGGGATGTGAACCCGAGTTGCCCGCATCTGGGGGCAGGTGCATCACCACTCACCCAACTGGGGAATGAACAACATGTGAAATACATATGTATTTAGATAATAATATGGCCAGTCGGTGTTCAGGAAATAAACGATTTATTCATATTTTTTTTAATTGCAAGCATGTATTCCTAGACACTTGATGAAAATATAGTCTGTTTGTACTTCATATATGTAATTTTGGTCATTTTTGGTCTTTCACGTGACAAAATCACGAGGACTAGGCTTGGCGGAACCTTCTGCTGGTACAGTTGTTTCCGACAGACGGCCTTCTCTGAAACCCCCGCTAAAGTAAGCCTGATGGTTAGCCTGCCCCGGAGCAGGCTAGTTTGGTCGGATAAATTCCCATGGTTACTTAGCGGAGAGTGCCTCAAGTCACGTTGATGGAATGCAACCCTGCTAAAGGTAGCGAGGCTTATCGAAATTAGCCCGGCTTTGCGCTTAGCGAGTTTGATGGAATACCCCTCTGGACTTCAACATCACAGCAGCACGGCCATTGTTTGGACAACAATAGAGCTCTTTGACACTCAGGTATAAGATGCATCAGGCTTCGACTACACAGACAACACTTGTTAGGAGGACAATTTGTTGTTGGACTTGGTCTCGTCATGGGATTTGTTGACAATAGGAACAATGTAGGATATCTGTAGCCTTATCATTTAATGCCATGGTCTCTGCTTGATCATGACTTGAGGAAATAAAAAGAAAATGATTACTGTAACGGAACAGCTTCGGTGATGATACGCTGGCTGTATATATACCGGCCTAATCCTCCGGTCAGAGAAGACACAGCAACTTCTCCACTTAAGATGACTTTATTGATTGACCTCCAAATGAACAGGACACTGTAGTACACTGTAGTTTGTGCGTGTGTGTAGTTTGTGATGTCTGCAGAGGACAACAATAATAAAACAATATTAGTAATAATTAACCTACTATACAGTAGCATTAATAATAGAATAACCTGAATTACAATAGACATGAATAACGTGTCATACTGCAAATCACCGACAGGGGTCAGTGTAGGATCGTTAAACAACACTACGGCTTGGCGCAACAGGCAGGTCACGTGACCAAGCTAAACTGAGACAGCCTCGTCGGCTACCGGTCCGGTCAATTTGACACGCTAGCAACAATATGATAGCCGCCTCAATGAACGACAGCTACATTGCTAAATAAACAGTCACAGAAGGAAATCAAATGTATGGTAATTAAGTTACATGTCGGGCCGTCCATGTTTCATGGGGTTCAGTAAGACATGCTAAATGGTAAGCTAACAAAGCAAACCGAGCTCATTAACCTGGTAATATTAATAGCTCTTGTTACATACAAAATATAAACAATATCCACTCATCGAGTAACTTACATCATCACCGACGCACACTGTTGTACAAAGGAATAAAGAAGAGCGCTGACGATCGGTGGAAGATTAACTCGACTATTTAAATGCACTTACAGTTTTATCGAACACACTGCGCATGTGCAAACAGTCCGTCAGTCTCTGCATGAAGCAGTTTGCTGTGACGTGTACTCCTCCCAGCAGAGAATTCCTTACCATTCCATTACCTTTCAATAAATTAATTTACAAAAACAAATTGAGTGCCTTGACTTTTAAAGTGAGTAATTTAAGATGATCAGTCAGGACATTTTAATGGACTTTGGATAAATTAAATGGGTTGTTTTACATTAATAATCCATTAATAATACTGTAAACCAAAAGGCATTAAAAAGCCCTTAATGCTTTAATAACAGTCATTATGGTGTACATAAATATTTGGTCTGTCTGTATCAAAGATAAGTCAAAGTAAAGTATCACACCCACAAAAATGTAATCCCAACACTATCAAAGAATGATTTATATGATGGATACAATATATTATAACTTCTCCTTAAACATAGAATTATGTATTTCTTATACAACGTCACACATGAATTATGTCGAAAGAAGCTATTGTGTTGAATAGATGAAGTGTATAAATTAGGTTGGCTCCGAGGTTGGCTCCAAAATGAAATCTGATGATGGTTACTGTGTCAAAGTCAAAGTCAAAGTCAGCTTTATTGTCAATTCTGCAATATGTGCCAGACATACAGAGGAATTGAAATTTCGTTTTTCTCCGACCCACGGTGCAATATAACAAAACAAAATATATGTACAATATATAAAATAAATTCTAAGTAGTGCACTGTAAACCCGAACAGTTAAAGCTTGTTAAAGAAAATGGGGTCTGTTAACTCAAACATTTAAAAAAGTTATTTCACCTCTATTTTTCTGAGTCATTAAAACACGTTTGTAATTCTAAGTTTACAGTGCTCAACTACTTTAATTCATTTTTTATTTGTACTCAAATAGTTTTACCGTACACCCTCTGACGTCACGAACGTGCGTACGTGCTTATTCAGCGAGTCTGTTGAAAAGTCCGCCATTGCTGCTGCTCGCTGCTCGCGGTGGAAGAGAAATGCGACAAGATTGTAACTTCACCTGTGAACAACATTTCCAATTTTAATCAGAACGTTGATACGTTGGAACATTTACCGTGGGACTGCCAGTGAAGATACGTGCTGTGGCATGAAGCAATTCTCTCAGCCTGACAAGCTAACTCTCGCCACTGTGCTGACTGCACTGACCGCCATTATATCAATCTTCTCTTTGGGCGCACTAATTTGGTGAGTAATGTTTTTTTTTTATTTAAAACCATATTGTTGTGTGTTATTATTTTCTGCATCAAATGCATTTAGTTTGTCAGCAGTTAGGCTATTTCATGTAAGCTTCGAGGGGTGTTCACACACCGAACGCGACGCGTTTGTCACGCCGGAGAGGACCGGGGGGCGGGCGGGGAGCTTAAACTCCTGTCTGGACAGCAATAATGTTTTATCATTTGTGCCCGAAATAAACATATTCCTGCTTTTTACATATTGTGGAAGGGCAAGACACACCGGGAAACTAAACGGCGCTCTGTCTGAGTTTATAAATTTAACCGGAGGGGGATCGGTGAATCTCGTCGAACTCTGAATAGCAAGCCAGAGACCGGCCGTATGTTGTGATTTAAGTGCAATAAACGGATAAAGAGTATGCCGAAGTAACAACGATTGGTTTTAAAAGTCCGAAGTCATGGTTTGTTAAGTTTATCCGTTCAGACGATAGCACATTACTTGTAAAATGCTTGTTTTGGCAATGGCTTTCGGCTCGCTCAGAGCTAAACGAGGCTAACAACGCTGCTCCGTTAACACTTAACTTCGTCTCGGCATAAATACGGAAGCGACCTTTTCGTTTGTACCACGGACAGTTGGCTTGGTCTCTGTATGAAACGTACTCTCTCACTGCGCCGGGAGACCACAGACCGCTATGTGTTTGCCGCTGATTGGCTTCGTGTCAGAGCGTCGACGCGAAGTTGTAGCTCGAGTTGAAATATTTCAAGGTTTTTTTTGTGTGCAAATGTTACCACTAAATGTCGGCTGGACATGTCTGTGCATGCTTTAGGAGAGTTAATAGTTTGCAAAGAGGTTTTAATGTTACATTAATTTCATGAAATAACGTTAATGCTCTAACATAACCCTTGTGCTCTGTATTTTTGAAGGCAAGTTAACGATATGATGTAGGCTTGTAAAGTTTTATCTGGTCACAGAGGTCAAAAGCATTCATGTTATTTAGCTTGCTTAACTAGTTTGGAATATTACAAAGCTTCAGGAAGCAAAGCTTCTGTCACATTTCATAATATGCCTGCAATGTTGGCTACATTTTAAGCGTTATATGCTTACAACTTATTGAACGTAGTGCTTTTGTGAATGTGTTGCAACCTAATGAACTTTTCAATCTTCTTTTTATTAAGGCTGAAGCTGAAGCAACTGACTGGTTTACATCTTCTATCTGGTATGTTGTGCATGGTTACTAAAATGTGAACCACATCACATCACTAAAAATCATCAAAAACCTGATCATAATTGTTTTCACTATGCATGTTAGTTGTGAATTGCATTGGGAATAATATTGTTTATTTTTCCAATGGCTTGGAAGTGCAAACATTGTGCTGCAGTCTTCAATGAAAGAGCACAGTTGCTTGAACACTATCGTTTACGACATTGCAATGTTTCCTCAGTCAGTCCTCTGCCTTGTCTGTATGATGACTGTATCTGCACATTTCAGTCAATAAATGCATTGAAAATTCACCTAACACGATTACATAGTCAGACAGTTGAGCCTAATGAAAATCAGGAGGGATGTGTGTCATTCATCTGTTCTGTGTGTAGATTCAAGCAGCCGTTTAATGGTCAAAGTGTTCTAAGTCATTTCAGGACACATTTAAAACAACATGAGATCGTGGCTTGCCCATTCAAATATTGTCACTACCGTACTAATGTGTACTCATCATTCAATGCCCACAAAAGTAGGAATCATCCAGACTGTGATGTCTCAGATTTTAGGGATGATATTGTCTTGACAGAGATCAACAGCCAACCAATGCCGAGTCAAGTTGAATGTGATGACGGTGATCCGTCCCAGAATTCTCCTGAGCAGGATGCTTTTGAGTGTCATCCTCCTGAGTCTACAGATGACACTGGTGGATTGCAAACTCAGTTGAGAATTAATTTGGCTTCTTTGTTCTTGAAAATTAACAGTGTTCTTCATGTATCAGAGATGGCTATACAGGACATAGTTGAAAATTTGGTGCAAATATTCTCATTGTCCAAACCTCTCGTCGGAGACTCTGTCATCAAGATTTTTCAAGAGCATAATCTGTCGATCAGTGATGCCGTTCTTCATGAATTAGTTGAAGCCATCATGAAAAGTAATGTTTTTGTCAGTGCTACTTCAGAAGGTGCAGAACTATCCACTGCTAAGCGGAGGAAAACATTTGTAAGGAGTAACTACCCTCTGGTTATGCCAGTGCAATATACTGTTGATTCCAGTGGACACACAGCAGTGTATGTTCCAATCCTACAGATGCTGCAAACAATGTTTAAAAATACTGATCTCCTTGACAAGATTCAAGAAACCAAGCCATCACCACCTGGAATGTACATGTCTCATGAAGATGGAACATATTTTAAAGAAAACCAGTTATTGTCAGAAGCAGGAGAGCTGAAATTGTCACTGATTTTGTACGTGGATGACATTGAACTGGCTAATCCTTTGGGCACATCTAGAAAGATCCACAAGCTTTGTGCAGTATACTGGTTGCTTGGCAATATACCTAGTCAGTATAGGTCCAACCTGCATGTCATACAGCTAGCTCTGCTGTGCAAAGTACCTGATCTGCAGAAGTGTGGTTATCAAAGTGTTCTGTCACCTTTGTTGAAAGACTTGCGCACTCTCGAGGAGGATGGAATTTTCATTGAAACGGTTGGTCAGTGTATCAGGGGCACTGTGTTGTGTGTTGCAGCTGATAATTTGGGTGCCCATGGTCTTGCAGGCTTTGTACAGTGTTTCAGAGCACACTATGTCTGCAGATTCTGTTGCTGTACTAGAGACCAGATACAGTCCAGTGAAGTGTCTGAAGGAGATTTTAGCATGAGAACCAGAGCCAGCCACGATCTTCATGTTCAGAATGTTGTGCAAGGAGAAAATGCAACTCACTTTGGTGTTACGGGTGAGTGTGCTCTCAGCAAGGCATTGCTGCATTTTCATCCAATTGCTGGTTTCCCGCCTGATATACTTCATGACCTGTTTGAGGGTATTGTGCCGGTTGAGTTGGCTTTGTGCATTCATCAGATGATTCGTTTGAAGTATTTCACTCTCGAATATCTAAACACAAAAATTCGCACATTTCCATATCAGCAGTCTGATAGGCTTGACAAACCACAAATAATTCCAAAGAACTTTGCAGCCAAACAAAGCATTGGTGGGAATGGGCATGAAAATTCCACTTTGCTGAGGTTATTTCCTCTTATGGTAGGAAGTCAAGTCCCTGAAGGAGATGAAGCATGGGCTATATTGATGGATCTTAAAGAAATAGTGCAGTTGGTGTTGTCTCCATCTTTCACGGAAGAATCCATCCAGTACATGCAGACTAAAATTAGCGATCACAGACAGGGTCTTCAAGCAGTGTTCCCAGACTTTAAGCTCCGACCCAAGCATCATTACGTTGAGCATTACCCAGAACTAACAAAACGTTTTGGGCCTCTTGTTCACCTATGGACCATGAGATTTGAGGGAAAACACCGCTTTTTCAAAAGGGTGATACATGACACGCACAATTTCAAGAATGTCTTGAAAACCCTCGCTACCAGGCATCAGCACATGATGGCGTATCATTTCAGTGCGCCATCATTTTTCAGACCCCATACACAAGCCTCAAGTGTAACCTCTGTCCAAGTTTCCACACTGCCTCAAGTGGCAAAAGACTTCATAGAGACAAATGCAGATAGCCAAAACATATACAGTACATCAAAGGTCTCCATTAATGGCACAGAGTATGCAAATGGGATGTTTGTTTCTGCAGGCCACACTGGAGGACTTCCAAAATTCAGCAGGATTGAGCACATACTGCTTGTCAATAATTCTGTTTCCTTTCTTCGCAGGAGCTACGAGTGCTGGTACAGTGAGCATTTAAGGTCATTTGAATTGACATCGTCAGATAACTTCTCTGTGCATCAGCTGTCACAGCTAAATGACACATTAAGTCTCCCAGCATACCATATTGATGGGCATTTGATATTGACACAAAAAAGATGTATTTCTATCAGAGATGTACAGGATTGACATGTTTTTGTGGGGACCTGTAGTCACATGGAGCATCCTGAAGAAAGTTAACACTGATGTAATATCACAATCAATGTGCCATTAGTGACTCTGTCCAACATGACAAGCTAGAAAGACTGATTAACTGTTTGCGTTTGAGGTTAATCATACTTCATTCGAAGCAATACTATTTTTCATCTAAAATCTACTGGGAAATTACTGAATTTGTTTTGAACCAATCCCAATGATTGTTCTTCATTTATTCATTCTCTTGCATAGGACATGGCAGCTCAAAATTTCCTACTTCATGTCCATACCTCCATGGATGTTGTCAGGAAGATGACTTTATCTTCACGCCCAGAATCTGTGGATGAGCTAAAAACAACGCTAAAAGAAAAGTTGAAGCTAGACTTTGACTTTAGCCTTTCATACCAAGATCCAGACTTTGATGGGCAGTTATGTTCCCTTGTAGACATTGACGAGCTTCCACAGAAGGCTGTACTAAAAGTTATTAGGTCTGAGAGTGATGCCAGTTCAGTAGCATCAGATGACACAATAATATTGCCCCATGCCATGACTCCAGACAGGACTGAGAGATGGCCTGATGTTTTTCCAGTGCCCGTTTTTTCCTATGAGGTAGAACTCATACTTGGTGATGGAAATGTTACATATGAGAGGACAGGGAAGTCTCTAAAGTTATCTAGGGGACAAAAGCATGACATACTTGAGACCATAGCAGCGAAAATGCATAGCTACAAAGCATACCCCAATGATAATGACTTTTCACTGGTAGCCGAAGCCCTTGTCTCGAAGCATCCTTGTCTAAAAGAGCCAGGATCTCGGACAGGATGGTATGGTTGGAAAAATAGTCTCAAGTTTAAGATGGGGAACTACCGCTCTAAGTTGAGTCGGGCAGGATTTCATGAGGTAGCTGTGAATTCTGGTAAGAAGAGTAGAAACAATCCAGACAAACAACCACCCCACACTAACATTAAAAGACCAAAGAGGGCAGAAGTTAATTTTCTCCCTAATTTCCCAAGAGGTGAAGATGGTGCAAGCCTTGAGCAATTGAGACTACAAATTGTAGATGAAGTTCAGAGGACTGACAAAAACCTTAACCTGATTGCCAAGTTAATGCAGACCACCTTCGCCCTGCGGCGCAAAGAGGTCATCAATGAAGACCAACCTGTGGGAGAGATCCTGGAACGCTGGCCTGCGCTTAAAATAGAGTCACAGGTGAAAATATTTTCCTAAGTAGACCTATTTGAGCAGATACATTCCATTTAATTCTCCTGTGTGACTGTGTCCGTGAGAATTTGAACCGTTTTACTGAAATTTAACCGTGGCATATAAATTGACAGTGTTATTTTTTGGGGGGCAAGTTTTCCCCCAAATCTGACATATTTCAAGGTCAATGATTTGACATTACTGTAAAACAGTCATTTAATATTTTTGCAGGTCTGTGCCGAGTTTCACAGAATTGCAAACATCAACCTGAAGAATCACTTCTATGCAGAGTTGGACCGACATGCTCCCCGTCTTCACAGCTTGTTCAGGAAGAAAGCTGCACGCACAGGGAAAGTAGCTGATGTTCTGGGTCAGCTCTTTCACACTTATGACCTCCAGGTTAGTTGATTATGCTTCTTAGTAATTGATAGTGATATTACAGTTTATTTTTGGATTAGAAACTCTCATCGTGTGGATATTATCTTAAGAATCCTAAGTGAAGTAAGAATATGTTCTCATGCTCAAGGAACAAGTTGATGTCCATGTCAGACGTGCTGCTGTCCTCTGTGCACTTCCTGCATATCTACATGAGGATGACTCTGGATTTCTGAAGCAGTGGGTGAGTCATTAATAGTTAAGAATTAGAGTTATTGGTCAGTTGATCTTGGAAAAGGAATATTTATTTTTGTCAAATAGTTACATTGTTTCAGTTGCTTGGGAAGAAAATGTTTTCTCTTTTTTTATATACAGTCAAATTTAGAATAAAAAAAATGTTAGCAAAATTATGAGCTGTCCTGGTGTCATCAAGAGCATTATTTTGTCATTGAGGAAGAAGTCATCAAGCATTTCTTTATCACTCGGATTTTATTTGGGTATTTGAGTATTACCTTAAGATTTGTACTTATTCTAGGATATAGAATGGATGCAAATCAGTAAACAAATGCATCCTCATATTCAACGGGTATTGAATATCATCCCACCTTACTTCAACAGTGTTGAATATGATGCACAGTGGATGTCTTTGAAATTAGCTCTTTAGGTTTTAAAATAAAACATGTGCATGTCCGAACAATACTTTCTTAATTGTATTATACAGAAGATCTGTTCCAGGCTTCATTCATAAGTTCTAAGCAGCACATGTAAATTGTTTTGCAGCTATTACTCACTGACTTTCTGTTGTCACAAAGGAAGAAGACTAAAATACACAAGTTTATCAAAGTAAATGTATAACTACATTAAGAAAATAGTATTTCGTTGTTACTGTGATGGGGAAAATTGATTTGAAAGCACCTTTTTTTGCATTATGCTAAATGCTGAACTTGAAGCAACATTGAAGATAAACATGAGTTTTCGATAATTTTTTTGACCTCTTAAACCAATTACATTCATCGAAAGTGATTGGTTTTTTTAGGGTTCTCTTTAAATGTCTTCTGATATATCACTGATGGATTTTTCAGAACAGATTCTTGAGAAAGCTTTGCCAATCTGGGTTAACAGTTCTCTTCTTGTCTTCAGGTGTCACAGTCTGATGAACCAAACATTGACAACCTACCGGTCGGGCTCCTGTTGGTCAGTGCCAATTCAACAGATGCCTTCTGCCCAGAGAAGACTGCGGTTGTGCTTGAGGGTAACATAGTTATGGATTTCCCCACATTTGCTGATGCATTTGTCATGCTTTTTGCACTGATTTATGCCTTGCATCTAAGTTACCCAAAGGACTTGGCCAACACATTTGACTTTACCCAGAAAGTCTTGATGGGCCTGGATGATGGGAAGTTGAAACCCAGGGTGTTGAGCCTTAAAAATGACCTGATGGAAGTGGAGTAATCTTAACATGTGAACAAAGCTAACAGTGTTAGAGTTGAGTTCTCATATTCACATGTTACTGTCATTTAGGCATACTATATATGGCAGGAGTCATTTTTTTTAACATCTTGTAGATGTGTTGAGAAGTATAACTGTTCAACTTTAAATGTTTTATGCAGGATTTTTATGGTATAGATGTGTATGGAAAACATTTTGCCACTGTGTATACTGCAATACCCATATCTTTGTTATACAACTATGGTGTTCATAGGCCATGTTGAGTTGAGCAACAGAAGATTTTTTTTTTTTTTAATCATTGTCCATTTCTAAATGTGATGCTTCAAGAAAAGCTTTCCCCAGGCCAGTTTTTTTAAGGTCTTGAACTATTTTTGAAATAGTCTGTTACATGATTACACTGATGTTGCTGTTTGAAGTTTTGTGGATAAGTGTTTTATGTGCAGAAGTGATTAGGGTTCAGTGATATAATGTATGTATCCTAAGAGTTGAACATGCACTGAGGATTTTTTCTTAATTGTCCACTTCTCAGGAGGCCATTTCTGAGGGCTATGCTCTGTTTACCCACATTTGCTGATGCATTTGTCATGCTTTTTGCACTGATTTATGCCTTGCATCTAAGTTACCCAAATGACTTGCCCAACATATTTGTATTTACCCAGAAAGTCTTCATGGGCCTGGATGATAGGAAGTTGAAACCCAGGGTGTTGAGCCTTAAAAATGACCTGATGGAAGTGGAGTAATCTTAATGTGTGGACAAAGCTAACAACATTGGTCCTTTTTTTTTTCTTTACTTTTCTTATTCACCTGTGCTACTGTCATTTTGGCACACTAACAATGGTATTATTATTAATTTTATATATTTTTTTAAATGAACATCTTATAGATGTTGAGAAGTATTACTGTTCAACTTTAAATGTTTTATGCAGGGTTTTTTCGTATGGATGTGTATGGAAAACATTTTGCCACTGTGTATAATGCAATACCCATATCTTTGTTCATAGGCCATGTTGAGTTGAGCAACAGAAGACTTATTATCATTGTCCATTTCTAAATGTGATGCTTCAAGAAAAACGTTTTTAGGTCCTGAACTATTTTTGAAATAGTCTGTTACATGATTACACTGATGTCACTGTTTGAAGTTTCGTGGATAAGTGTTTTATGTGCAGAAGTGATTAGAGTTCAGTGATGTAATGTATATCCTGAGAGTTGAACATGCACTAAGGATTTTGTCTTAATTATCCACTTCTCAGGAGGCCATTTCTTTGGGCTTTGTTCTGTTTTTCAAATAAATAGTGGCATGTATTTGAATTGTATGTGTTGACATATTTTCTTTTTAATTTTTCCTCAAAATGTGTATTTCTGGATTTTGAGTTAAAGGAACTTAAAAAAAATTATGTAATCTGTTTCAAAAAAAAATTTAAGTACCCTAATACAATATTTAAGTTTACTATACTTGACTTAATTTGTAGTGTTTAAACTAAATACCAAGTGAAAAGTACTTGATCAGGAATGTTTGTTTAACTTACACATTTAAGTTTGGATCACTTAAAATAACCTAGTTAGGAGTACTTCATTTATAAGGTTTGTTTAACTTACAAAATTACGTTTGTGTTACTAAAGTAACCTAGTTAGGACTACTTAATTTATAAGGTTTGTTTAACTTACAAAATTACGTTTGTGTTACTAAAGTAACCTAGTTAGGACTACTTAATTTAGAGTGTTTTGTGTAACTTATAAAATTGAGTAAGTGAACTTAAAATTTTCGATGTAATCTGTTTTGAGTTATATTAACTTATCGGGTTTTACAGTTTGCAAGAGAAATTCAAAATCACAAAAAAACTGAATAGTGCAAGTAAGTAGAAAAACAGGAGATGAAAATGTGCAATGTAATGCAATATATGAACTATATAAATATGGATGCAGTTTAAACAATTAAGGGCACTGATGATCTGTAAAGTGACTGGTGCTTTTCCTGATGGGGGGGGGGGTCAGAGTCCAGAGTTCTTGGGGGCAGAGGGGAGTGGAGGGAGAGAGGGGAGGGTGTTGAGCTTCCTTACAGCCTGGTGGATGAAGCTTTTTGCCAGTCTGGTAGTAGAGGCTTGGAGGCTCCTGTACCTTCTCCCAGATGGCAGGAGGCTGAAGAGGTTGTGTGAGGGGTGGTTGGGGTCACCCACAATGCTGGTTGCTGGTTGTAAGGCGGGTAAGGTGTGTTAAAATAATCCAAAATATTTCATTCACATACTTAAAAGGGTAAATATGATTTTACAGGAAAATTGGTACAATCAGTGGCAAGCAAACAGTGTCAGCAGTGAGGTTGATGGGCTAAAACTCACTTCCCTGTCTGTTTGCTTGTTAGACATTTCACAGGGAATCATCAACAAGCATCTGGCCATGTTGTTGCACATCCCAATGATGGCAATACAAGTGAGCCTGTTAAAGTGTCATCACAACCTGGGTCATTTGAGAATCCATCCTCATAATTTATGAATCATAAAAAAATAAGTTCTTCATGAATCAAAACTCTGTGTCCCTTTTAACGGCTGAAACGCTAAGAAGCCTTTTCTTTTTTATCAACAGAGCTTTTTATGGGATGGATTGGGTTGTTGACATTAGACAGCATATCATTTTGAACCGAAGTATTTATTTCTCTTTACTTGTCAAACTGATGCTCTTGTGTGAATTATTTTTAATCAGGTCAGCTCTTAATCCAAAATGTGTTGCTTTTGACTGCAGTCATATATAAACATTTGGCATCATCATCTAACATCTAAATTAGGGTAGAATCTGCCAGGATTTGCGAATTGATTAAGAAGGCCAGTGAGCGGATCACTTAAACGTCCTTAAATCTAAAGTAATCTTAAATACAGTAAATTACAGTGGTCACATCTGAACCCAGCTGGTCATTTTGAAGGTTCAATCCCAATCATCACAGGCACAAAAAAACAACCAAAGGATGATGTTGCAAAGACTATATGTCCACATACAGTCTCTGGTGCAACCCCTTTGGGCAGCTCCACTGTCCCTCTGGAGGGGCCATATTTATTTAAGGGACATCGAGGACAGTAAAGCATGTTCTGTTAATGTGGTAAAATAACAAATTGGACTAATTAACAGAGAGCACCAAAGCAGAACACCTTTTATGATTTCACTACATTACAAGGTAGCTTTAGTTTAACTTCCATCATCGATTCGTAATTAGTAAGATACAAGACATGTTATTTGGCACAGTTGGCCGAAAGTATTATTATTCATGAATTCATATCTTTCACATCTTAGTGATTTTCATTTGCTTAGTTAATAGTTAACTAGGACTTTCATTCTGGCACTTTATTGATATACATACATACCATTTCAAGAACTTTCAGTTAACTTTTTATTTTTTATCACCCAAATAACTAAACAACTCTAACTTAAAAAAATAACTTAAAACACAGTTAATCAAATGTTGATAGTTTTCACAGCTTTCAAATGAAAAACAGTTGGGCATTTAATATTTCAATTAAATCAGGAAAACAATAGTAGTTTTGTTATTTGCCATATCTACCATGGTAGATCTACTGACGCACTTTTACGGTCAATAAAACTCTGACAGCGATACTGTACATGATGAATGGAGTCAACGGAGGCAATGGAAGCATTACAGCAATTTCGTGAGAGTTAGATGGAGGACGGCTTTGCACACTGTAACCAAAGGGCAGAGAGTGGCATTATTTTCCATAAGTCAAATTCATAGCCCATGATAGCACTCTGGGATGAAAAAAAAAACGAATCTCAAAAGAATAATAAGAGCCTCCTGCCTTCTCACAAAAGCTATTAAATGTCGTCAACGTCAACTTTTACTTATTGGGAAATTGTAGTGCCCCAGTGTTAAAGCTGATTGTGCATTTATCAGTGTAATGGCTTCAGGTGTATGTGTGGGTCGTCCTTCAGATGCTACAGTGAAGTTCATCCCAAAGGTACTCAATAGGATTGGGATCAGGAGCCTGCATATGCCAGATTATTAACATACTTTTAACTGAATGTTCTTCAAGTCCTCCCTGGATGATTCTAGCACAATTACAGCGTGCATTAGCTTTCTGATTTTTCCATCATGCCCTTGGGAATACATTATGGTCACAAATGGATCAATATGGTGAAGATATGTATCAGCATCAGATGCAACAGCTGTTGTAACTTTGTGCTTTTGAGGAGAAGCATAAACTTATAGCATGCTTATGGTAAGACCAGTTTATAAAAGTGACTGTTAAGTCCACCTGCCTCTTTTCCAAGTGTGCTCATTTTATGCCAAGAAAGAGTCTTTGTGCTTTTCTAAAAATCATGTATGTTTGCATGCAAATCTGAGCATCAGCAATCCACTTGCAGATCTCTCACACTAGATGGCAGTAAAACATAAACATTTAGATGCTATACATCGAAATGAACACTGACAGCACAGTCTGGTGCTGGGCATGTCCATGTCCATGGAACTTCAGGTGGGTGTGGAAGCTTGTTTTTAGTAAATGTGCACATCCTTTTTTGTTTTAGACATGGTGCTACAAAAATGGATCAACAATTCCTGCTCACTCTCTCCACCTTTCATTCATTTTCAGCCCAAGGGCTCTTAAGTTTGGCTTGATGAAAAAAGGCCTGGAGCTCGAAACATTATCAATATTAAAGCAGATTAGCACACTGGCTCTATTTCTTGGCCTATATCAGAGCACCGGTTAAATGTATTGTTAGCTCAGAGGCTTTAGATTATTAGAAAAAGAATACATGTTATCTTATACTTTTTCCCCATATAGTTCCAACTTTTACTTTATTGAAAAGGCTAGAAGACTGGTGTAGTTTCTTAGGCAGGTTCACCAAAGATGTCGATGTGTAGATTGGTGATAAATTAATCTTGGGAGTCAGCCAGGTGGAATGAGAATGATCTTTATTTAAACAGATATCAAGTCTGCACCCGAAACGTGCGTGAACACCCGGTTCTTCCAAATCCCTGGCAGAGTCCTTCCTAGAGCCTCTGCACCTGTTCCAGTCCTTTCTTGCTCTCGGATCTAAGGAAATCCAACTCTCCCTTACCACATGTCTGTCTTTTAAAGCCCTCTACTTCCTGATCGGCCTTCTTCTCGCTCATCCTGTCACTTTAGTAAATTTATCCTTGTCCTCTCGAATGGAAGAGAGAGTTTGCCAGGCGCTCCATACTAAAGCTATATTTTGTACTTATAAGGGCTGCGTTTCCAAAATTCGTTAAGAAGCTCTTAAGTGCTAAGATCTTCTTAGGAGCGCTCTTAAGAACGCTGTGAAAGAAGGATGTGTTTCCCAGAGTCGCTCTTAGCTTAAGAAGATCTTTCACTAAGAAGGAAACGTAAGAGCGAGCTGACCCACTCTTAACAGCCTTCTTAGCGACCAAATGCTCAGTGATCAAGCCTCATCAGGGAAATTTATATCCTCCACTTTTCGAAATAATAAAACAATGCTCAATGTAGAAATACGCTCATAGCTGCGGACCACTGGCGCATTTAAGTTTTCCACACACATCTGCATATATGAAAAAAAAAAAAAGCCAAAGTACGCGTGTGTGAGAAACACGCTGGTTGCAATACAGTACATTCTCGCTGCTAACCAACAGCGTCGCCGTGCGCGAAGCCAGACAGTTTACATAAATGCATACGTGCGTCAGCACTTCTCCCAACTGGACGTGCTGTCAGACCGGGCTGTCCAGGCAAAGTACCGGCTGCCCCGTGCGGAGATCCAACGGCTGATCACTCTGGTGATTTTTTTCACGCAGTGGGGAGCTTCCTAGAGGTGGTGGGGGACGGCACCGGCCTCGGCAAGGCATCGGTGTCATGGAGTGTGGCAGCTCTGACACCGATTCTCCTGCACCATGCCCGGACCCACATAAAGATGCCCACCACATGGGACGAGGTCCGCCAGGTCCACCAAAGGTTCCACACAGTGGTGGATGGCACCCTCATTCCATTCTCACATGCCTGTGCCTATATCCACGGGGGTATGCGCTAAAGGGCTTGATTACTACTGGGATACACCTGTTGGCACACACACACACACGCACCCACAACCCCCCCACACACACACGATACATGCATAGGCTAATTGCACCTGTGTGGGGGGACCACGGGGCGCTGTGTGTGACTTATGCGCTGATAAAGAGATGGATGATCGATTTGCCTGGCATTGATTGATTCAATTTCAGCACCACCGCGGTGGACAGCTCCCACTAAGAGCTTCTTAAGAAGCTTCTTTGGCTTGATCTTAAGGTTCTCCTAAAAAGGCAGTTAAGAACGCGTCTGGGAAACACCGTATCTTAGCGCTCCTTCTTAGCCGAAGCCTTCTTAAGAGCCTTCTTAAGTCCTTAAGAACGATCGAATCTGGGAAACGCGGCCAAGGTCATGTTTTGCTCAGCCATTTCGGTGGCAAAATGATACTTCAGTCAGGACCACTTTGTCAAAAAGAATCTTTATTTATTTGCACAAGTTTAATTTGGCGGTATGGTACTGTTCTCGGACTCCCTGCTCTTCCACGCGCTTGCGTGGAAAGGCTGAGGCAGGAAGAGCACACCTTCCTGCCCTTCATGAGCCATCATGAACGGCATAAGCAGGGAGCGTAGCAGCAAAGAAAAACCCAGACAGAGCAGAGCAACCTACAAGAACAATGGTAAGGTACATAACAGATGACGGGAGGAGCTGGGGTGGAGGTGGGTTGAAAACGCCGGCAGAGGAAGCAGCGAGGGAGGTCAGGCTAGAGCAGTTTAAATAGCGCGCTCTGAATGCAATTTCCCAATAGGAAGCGAGCACGGGGAGTCAGCTGAGCCGTCAGCTGATCTCCTCGGTTTTGACAGCTACGCTGTTGCTGCTGATTTAGAGCTTGACGTCGTGGCCTGCCAGAACTAACGCTACGCTTGATTTAGTTATTTGCTTATATGGGCTTTACTTCCTTTAGCTGGTGTGTAACGCACACACAAAGAGAGACATCACTAATTTATGCCTCAGGGCCTCATCAGACAGCTAAGCTTAATTTACAACTAGGCCTCCTCTCATCTTCCTCCTAACCTAAACATCCCTTACACCTTCGCTCATGCAATATCTGGGTATAGTTCAATCCCAACCAGAATGTGTTGTTGTTGTTCAACTGAACATTGAACTGACCAGATACTACACTGGCTTGTCATATTAACGACCTAAACTTTTCACCTCATAATTCTACTGCACAGGAAGTCGACGCTCCACCATAGCCGCCGCCCACTTTCACCCCCTTACCGGTTATTGAGTCTGCGGCTGAGACTCAGCACATCATTACTAAATTACTGATTAGAGGCGCAGAGCGATACAAATGAGGAAATTACCCCTGATGCTTAATTGGTAGGATGTAATAACGGAGCGGTGACATGTGGGCCCTTAATTGTGTGTTTACTGCACTATTTATTGGAGAGCGTCCCTCCCCTGGCTGGTCGCTGATGAGGTGAGCTGCGTTTTCCGCTGGCGTGCCATCAATCCTGCTTCATTAAGGACACACAGGACGGGGAGTGAGAAGAGCGTTTGCCTTCTAGCTCGACATGGGCAGAGGAGGGCAGTCCTGTAAATTAATTTCAAATTCCCGCTGACTGGAGGTGCGTGTGGAAGAGTAATCATGATAAAAGAGATCATAACTTCTTGGCTGATTCATAGCTTTTTTAGTCAATAGTGCAAATTCTGGTCTAAATATCCAAGTGAGTGTGTGCTTCGTTAACAGATCACACAAATGGCATGGGTTACGAGTCTGACCATCGTGTGACATATGTGGGCACAAAGGATTGTTAAAGGAAATACCTAAACACCACATGCAAGTTCTCAATGAATAACATATTCCAGTTGGAAATCTTTATTCATTACAAAGTGCAATGTGTTGACAACAAAACAACATTAGGATGATTAATGAAATCAAAATCCTCATTTTATGGACGTCTCGATTCAGAATCATACTGAAAATCAAAGTGGAAAATCAGATCGCAGGCTGATCCAACTTTTGTGGAGATTTTTCAAGACATGTCAAAATGATCCTCAGTAGTGCGTGTGGCCTCCACGTGCCTGTATGAACTCCCTACAATGCCTGGGCATGCTCCTGATGAGACGACGGATGGTCTCCTGAGGGATCTTCTCCCAGACCCGGACCAGAGCAGCAGTCAACTGCTGGACAGTCTGTGGTGCGACCCGGCATTGGTGTATGGAACGAGACATGATGTCCCAGATGTGCTCAATAGGATTCAGGTCTGGGGAACGGGCAGGCCACTCTATAACATCAAAGCCTTCAACATGCAGGAACTGCTGACACACTCCAGCCACATGAGGCCTAGCATTGTCATGCATTAGAAGGAACCTAGGGCCCTCTGCACCAGCAATGGGTCTGATGATCTCATCCCGGTACCTAATGGCAGTCAGGGTACCTCCGGCAAGCACATGGAGGGCTGTGCGACCTTCCAAAGAAATGCCTCCCCAGACCATCACTGACCCACCGCCAGACCGGTCATGCTGGAGGATGTTGCAGGCAGCAGAATGTTCTCCACGGTGTTGCCAGACCCTGTCACGTCGGTCACAAGTACTCAGGGTGAACCTGCTCTCATCCGTGAAGAGCACAGGGCGCCAATGGCAAATCTGCCTATCTCTGTGATCTCTAGCAAATGCCAATCACATTGCACGGTGTTGGGTTGTAAACACAGGCCCTATTTGTGGATGTCGGGCCCTCAAACCACCCTAATGGAGTCGATTTGGACCGTTTGAGTTGAAACTTGAACATCAGTGGCCTGCTGGAGTTAATTTTGTAGGGCTCTGGCAGTGCTCCTTCTGTTCCTCCGTGCACAAAGGAGCAGATATCGGTCCTGCTGTTGGGTTGTTGTCCTCCTTCGGCCCCCTCGTCTCCTGGTGTACTGGCCTGTCTCCTGGAATCTCTTCCATGCTCTTGACACTGTGCTGGGGGACACAGCAAACCTTGCCACAGTGCGCATTGATGTGCCATCCTGGATGAGTTGCACTAACTGGGCAACTTCTATTGGTTGGAGAAGCCACCTCATGCTTTAGTGGTGCAAACACTGCCAAAATTCAAAAAAGAAAAAAATCAGAGAGAACAGAGAAATGGTCTGTGGTCACCACCTGCAGAACCATTCCTTTATAGGGATGTCTTGCTAATTGCCACTCGTTTCCACCTGTGGTCTGTTCCATTTGCACAACAGCAGGTAAAATTGATTCCCAATCAGTGCTGCTTCCTAATTGGACAGGCTGATATCTCAGAAATATGATTGACTTGCAGTTACATTATGTTGTTTTAGTGTTCCCTTTATATTTGTGAGCAGTGTATATATTTGCAATGTGTACTCATTCTGTTTATTCTAGAGAGTATGTATTTTACTCTACATGCTCCATTTAAATGAAAAGTTCAGGGCATAATATGGATTCTTGGTGGTTTCTTTAATCATATGAACCAGCTTGATCCTTCATGGTTTAGTTTCCTCTTAAAAGATTTTTTCCATCCTGCAAGTTTCCTTTTTAGGGTGAGAACATTTTATTTCAGGACAGGAGCAGCACAGAACTTTATATTCATGTAACTCCGGTTAGACTCGTCCAAATTGATATGGTTGCCGTGGAAATGTATTCATGACTCTACAGCATGGGCGAGCGGTCATAATAAGCTATAAATGCATTGCATGCCCAAGCCCTTCAATAAAAATAATTGAAAATATTAATCTGGCAGTGTGTTCAATTATACAATACCTTAGTTTTACTGTTTTGGTCTTAAATCTGTGCCTAATCTGTCCCGTTTTGCTTGCGAAAAGCTGGAAAGCTGACAGCTTGTTTCGCGCATGCGCACTGTGACACCGACTAGTACAGTTACTGCTAAAGGCTGTGTTTACTGTAGATGAGCATTTTGAATGGCAAAAAAGCTGTCAGTGAAGCAGCTTATCTGCCAACGCGCATGCGCAAAAATGATTTGTTTGAATTGTTCAGCGGGAAACTGTCAGTGGTTCATTCATTGTGTAGCCTGGTCAAAATGGCTGAAAATATTAATTATATTCAGGCTTTGCCTTCAGTGCCGTTTTCGCGGAGACCTTTTGAGGAAAAGAAAGCTATAATTTCAAGTGGACGGCCTACTCCTGAAGGAAATATCACAAAGACTGCAAAGAATTCCGTCCGTCACTTTCAAGCTAGCACGTATGAGAAACATAAATGGCTAGCTAGCCGACCCCCCTCCCGTCAAACGATCCGGTCTGACAGCGACATATTGCCTGTTCATTCATGAAAACCATCTCGAAACACTCTCAGTCAAACAAGGTGGGGAATGAGAAATCTGCGGCGCTACTAGCCTAGTTCGTTTTAAAAACACACCGGCAGCAGCGCCTACTGATCTGAGACGTGTCACGTGAGTTACTGTAAATGCTGTGCGGAAAACCAGCTGTGGTCTGTGATTGAGGTGCAGACGGGTGAGTTTGGAGCTGACGAGAGGATCGCGCTGACGACCGTTTCGTTACATTTTTCTCATTGAAAAACTATATAACTGGCATTTAGATGATGTTCTCCATAAAAAAAATAAGTGAAATACTGTAATAACAATTCGGTTTTAGTAATCAACCGCTTATAGCAGGTGTGTCAAACTGATCCAGTAAAGGGCCGCTGTGGCTGCAGGTTTTCATTCCAACCAAGCAAGAACACACCTGATCCAACCAATCAAGGTGTGAAGGCCAATCAGGTAGGTGAATAAGTCAAGTCAGGTGTGTTCTTGCTTGGTTGGAATGAAAACCTGCAGCCACAGCGGCCCTTTACTGGATCAGTTTGACACACCTGGCTTATAGTGATCAAATGTACTCTGGACCAACGTGATCACTACAAGCTGTTTCCACTAACCATATTATATTTTTTATTAAACAATATAATGCCCCCCCACGGGCGCGCATGGTT
Source organism: Eutrigla gurnardus (assembly GCF_963514095.1). Lineage (NCBI taxonomy): Eukaryota > Metazoa > Chordata > Actinopteri > Perciformes > Triglidae > Eutrigla > Eutrigla gurnardus. Next base: position 22,925,647 of record NC_139915.1, on the reverse strand, counting down.
TGACACTTCAGCATGACCACAGTAAAAGGTCACCGCTCGCCACTGCTCTACAGTATATAAACAGTATGTATTCATGGATAAACATTGTTAAAGTATTTTATATGGCCTCTCAATATATATTTAAATAATAGAACAAATTGTATATATTGTTGGTTTCATACTGCTATCTGAAGCCTTACTGTGAGAAAATTACATGAGCAGTCGAAAACAAAGACATAGTTGGCTCTCAATAACACACAGTGGCTTAAACCTAACATGTCCGCTCTGATGATACTTTTGTATTCACTTCTAGGTTCTGCTTGTAGGCATCGCACATTTTGCATTTCCCAGTCTTAGCGAGAATGCAAAGTTGCCCATGGGAAATCTATCGGAAGCTTGCATAAAGCAAGGCCAATCAAAATAAATTGGAAAGGCTCCTGTCACATCAAGTGCAGCTGCTTCACAGTCATGTTTTCATTTCTGACCTCCCTGTAGAGAGATGAAAAAGGACTTTATGCAGGGCTTCGACTTACTGAAGCAGCACTGCATCTTTTGGGGGATCTATGTGTCCGTGTAATATTTGATATGGGAAAATATAACCACATATATGTTTGAAATGAGAGATAAATCAGTCTAAAAGTTTAAATGACATGAGTATTTTATATATTCTATCAAATCAGTGGTGGAAACCAACTACTTTAGTAGTACTGTACAACTTTGAGGTTCTTTACTTGAGTATTTCCATTTCATGCTACATTACACTGCACAACATTTGAGGAAGGGAAATTGTACTTTTTACTCCATTTATGTAATGGGCATAGGTCTTAAGTTCACGTTACTAGTTGATCTACTCAACAGTGCATCAAATAAAATTGGCTCTCCCTAAACCAGCTGCAATATAAAATACTGCTCACATTTAATACATATTTAATAGTATAATAACACAGAGTAATTATTTGTGCATAACCAGTACTTTTACTTTTGATTCTTGAAGTGCATTTTACTGCCAAAACGTGCATATTTTAAATAAAAAAAGAAATGTTGTACACCTGCATAAACTTATAAAATGCTCTTTTTGTGACAAGGAGGTGTAGTCTTTGGTAATTTATGAGGCTGTAGTGGGGTTGTACCGAATTATATCTTAATATCCAGAATACTATATAAAACACATTTTCGTAGTATAGTAACAAGAGTATATGCACAGTTTGAAAGACATATACAGCATCGGGTTCCTTCTGTGCAGAGTTTGCATGTTCTCCCCATGTTGCATGGGTTCTCTCCGGGTTCTCCAGCTTCCTCCCACAGTCCAAAGACAAGCAGGATGGGGATAGATTCATTGATGACGTGGGTGTTAATGTGAGTGTCGATGGTTGTAAGAACAGACGCTGATGAAACAGAGGCAGCACACTTAAGATGAACAAAGACCACTACCATATTAATAGAAAGAATGAGTGGAAAAAGAGGGTTTTCATTGTATGGTCAAGTTCGGCTGTTGGTGGTTTCCAGTTAGATGGGTGTGTGAATGGTTTGGTAGGTCTGCCAGGTCTGGTGTGAAAATAGTTAATTAATTTCATCCGTCTGTGATATTTGTGAAGGAAGGTGTTAGGGTTGGGGCTTGGGTTGGCGTTAGGGTTGGAGTCAGGGTTGGGGTTAGGTTTGAGGTTAGGGTTGTAGTCAGGGTTGGGGTTAGGATTGGGATAAGGGTTGCATTTGGGTTGGGGTTAGGGTTTGGGCTAGGGTTGGGGTTGGAGTTAGGGTTGTAGGTGCTCCTCTTCGCATGTCTCCTCTCGTCTCCTCTCCTCTGCTCTTGTCTACTCTTCTTGTCTCCTCTTGTCTCCTCTTCTCTTGCCTCCTCTGCTCTCCACTCCTCTTCTCTTGTCTCCTCTCCTCTGCTCTTATCTCCTCTCCTCTTCTCTCCTCTCCTCTCATCTCCTCTACTCTCCAGGCAGACATGCCTTTGATCCTAGAATCCCACGCCTTTCTGCAATTCTCCCAGGGTCTTATTAACAGACACACAGTTCTCATGTTTTATTGCCTATGATAAAACCTCGCCTCTGATCTCTCATTACAGGCCGGTTCTTTGGAAATGGGGCCCTGTACCCTTTGGCTTAATATTGCCTGTAATGGGGCAAAATGCTAAATGCACAATCTGAATGTGTCGGGTACATAGCAGGTCCCTGTGCATTAATAAGCCATCAGCTCATCCTGGGTTTGGCCTGATTCTGGTCTCTCTGCAGATTTAACATGGGAATACGTCTGCCTTACGTACACTGCATACACACAAACACACTGAAATGTGTGCAAGCAGAAAAGAAAACGTGCATATATATACATATCCAAATGCACAAAAATATGCACTGGGTGTGTGCACAGAAGCGGAAGTAAAAAGCACACTTTTCAGGCTGGTGTGTCCTACATGTTTGCACAAATGTCTTACATGATGTATTTCATGCTGAGTCTGTCTTTCTCCTCTCCAGGGGAAACCGCTATACTCTTTCAGTCTCTGTCACACGTCTGCAGTCCCTCTGGGCGACATATAATGACAAGAGACTGCTGGCTTAAGAAACTGCAGTTGGCTGTCGTCTTCCTCCTTCCCTTTTCTGCTCCCTTTTCTGTCCCCATAGGTTTTGATTTTGTTCATTCGTAGGTCATACATGCATGCTACAAGTACAATTACTGTTCACTTTAAAGGAAGGTCATCCATCAGGTGGTCTGATCCCATTTTTCCCCGTTTGTGCAGACATGGTACCCTCTTTTCCAGATCACTTTTCTTATTCTCTACTCTATTGTACACTGTTATCTATTGTACTGTATTGCTGTATATTATATTTAATATGTGACTAAATGTGTCCTAGCACAGTATAAAAAAAAAATCAAAAAAATCACTGATACAAATTTCCAGTCATGTGATATTTGGGATTATTATACCCACTTTAAACTGTATCCATCATCTTGCTTTATACCAGCATCCTTTATTCCAGTGTAGAACTTACTTTTTTCAGTTAACCTGTCTGGGTTTTTTGGTTCCATCTTTCTGTTTTTACTTTGTAAGTTCCCTATGTCCTTGTGTCATGCCTGGATTTACTTCCTTGCTTTTGTGATTGTCTGCTAGACCCTGTTTTGTTCCACCACGTGTTTGGTCTGCGCGCTTTCATGTTTCTTCGTCAGTTTGTCATCCTAACTCATGTAAAGTAGTCCAGTCTGTTTCCCTTTGTGTCACTGTTCCTTGTCTGTTGTTGTATTTGCCTCAGTTGCCAAGTTTATTCATCACAAAATAATTTAACAACACCTGCTGCTACCTTGTCAAGAGCTCTTCAGGCCTGCGTCCAAACAACACGTCACCTGAGCTGTGATATCACCGTTGCAGGCATCTACCAATATCAAGTTCTCTCACTATAATTAGAATAAATTATATATATATTTATATAAATTATATTTTTTGAAAATCACTGTTGCATGCACACATGATGGCAGTCATTAAGCAGTTATTATGGTAATTCAACATACTTTCAGGCAGATGAGAGTTCAGGTGGATAGAAATCCAAAAAGGTGATATGTCGCAAACAAATGTTTAGGCTATATGTACTGTACATCCCAGAACCACAGCTCAGTGAAAGCTATCCATTTTACGACTTTTTACTGATGGAGAACATCCCCTGCATAACAAGCTAGAAATCCCACACAGAATGGACAGGGGGATGTCCCACACCTCATTTATAGGGTAAATGGTCCGTAGTGAGACCATGACACATCCGGAGTGTGTGTGTGTGTGCTCAGTCCAATCACCCTTGTTGATACTCTGTTGATGCCCTTCTTTATAAGTCACTTGACTGCACAGCTGCTGCTCATTTACTAATTAGCCAGCATATAGAGGGCAGATTTACACATGCTTTTACCACATTGTTTATGTAGCCCCGCTGTTGTAAGGGCCTTGTGGTCTACCTGCTACCAGCCTGTGTGGCTGCATATGCTAATAGCCAATTACTAGTTGTTGATTGCAGAAAATAGTAGGAAAAGCACAACAGAGGCCAGGTGGGCCAGCCTACCACAGAGCCCTGGATTATCTAAATGGATAGATGGTTTCCCCATTATCAGTCTAAACTAAGCTTAACTGTCTCCTGGCTTCACCTTCATATTTGATGGAGAGACGGTGATCTGACACATTGATCTTCTCATCTAACCCAGCAAGAAAGAAAATAAGCATATTTCCCAAAATGTTGAACTGTTCTTAACGTTATTGTTGTTATTTTGTCTGGAGAAAGGAAGGAAGCTGCTTTGTATCTTGTTGGTAAGTCAGAAACTAATTGTAGATTTGGGGTTAGGCATTCTGTGAGTACAGCTAGTTGGAACATTTAGTCTTGTCTAGATAGCCTGTTGTTTACATTGTTGTGAAGCTGATAGCTGATCAGCTGTAGTGAATTGAGTTGATTGGAGGGAGGGGTCTCAGTCTGCGCAAACTGAGCATTTAAGAGCCTGTCACTACAGCGTCAGGACAGCCGAACGAAGACAGTTGAACAAAGACAAGGGAGTCAATCTGTGGGAGTCTAGACAGTTGAACAAAGACAAGGGAGTCTATCTGTGGGAGTCAAGACAGCAGAACAAAGACGAGGGAGTCTATCTGCAGGAGTCAAGACAGCAGAACAAAGAAAAGGGAGTCTATCTGCAGGAGTCAAGACAGCAGAACAAAGACAAGGGAGTCTATCTGCGGGAGTCAAGACAGCAGAACAAAGACGAGGGAGTCTATCTACGGGAGTCAAGACAGCAGAACAAAGACAAGGGAGTCTATCTGCAGGAGTCAAGACAGCAGAACAAAGACAAGGGAGTCTATCTGCGGGAGTCAAGACAGCAGAACAAAGACAAGGGAGTCTATCTGTGGGAGTCCATCGAGGAAGTCCATTGAGGTAGGCATAACATCTCAATCACCTCCCATTGCAGCCATGTGTCCTATCCCAGTCAGGACATCAAACTGGAGAAGATTTTACCAGAGACCCTTCGCTCAAGGCTGTAACCCATCCAATCTTGCTACCCATCATTCTCCACTGGTATGGAACTTGAAGTAGTAGGGGGGCTATGGAACTGCCAGTCTGCAGTCAAGAAGGCTGACACCATTTCAGCATATGCCTCCCTGCAGACTTTCCACTTCCTGGCCCTTACGGAGACCTGGATCACCCCAGAAAACACTGCCACTCCAGCTGCTCTTTCAACTGCCTACTTGTTTTCACACTCCCCAAGACGAACAGGGCGAGGAGGAGGAACTGGGCTCCTCATCTCATCCAGGTGGTCCTACCAGGTCCTTCCCCTGGACCACCTACCCCGATCTGCACTTGAATTCCACGCCGTCTCTGTCACCCTTCCTTTCAAGCTCAACATCATAGTGATCTATCGCCCACCTGGTCCTCTCTGTGATTTTTGGATGAGATGGATGCCCTCCTGAGCTGCTCCCCTGATGATGGCACACCACTCGTCGTCCTCGGTGACTTCAACATCCACCTGGGAAAGCTGCACTCATCTGAATTCATTGACTTCTTCTCCACATTTGACCTCACAATCCCCCCTCTCCACCCACTCACCGGGCCTTGAAACCAACTTGACCTTGTCTTCACAAGATCCTGTGGCATCTCGGCACACTCTGTTACCCATGTCTGACCACCACTTTGTGACTTTCTCCCTCCCCATGAAGCCCACCACATCCCTCACCTCTACGCCTCAAACTGTCACCAGCCGCCGCAACCTGAAATCCCTTACTCCCTCCGCTCTCTCCTCAACTGTTATTTCCTCGCTACCATCCACAGAACAATTCTCCTTAATGCCTACTGAGGAAGCCTCCTCCATCCTGATGTCCTCACTCTCCTCTTCTTTGAACACTCTCTGTCCCCCCATCTCACGACCTGCGGGATCATCTCCCTCCCCTCCCTGGCTGTCCGAACCTCTGCGAACCAACAGATCATTGTTGCGAGCAGCAGAGAGAAAAGGGTTGCTCACTACTACCACCTCCTCTCTGACTTCACCTCAACTGTTTCGGCAGCTAAAAATGCCTTCTACCTGGCAAAGATCAACTCTTCCACCTCCAACCCCAGGAAACTCTTCTCCGTGTTCTCCCTGCTCACCACTCCTACCCCTCTCCCTCCTTCCTCCCTCACTGCTGATAACTTTGCAACTTACTTTACCAAGAAAGTAAATTACATCAGCTCCTCATTCATGCCTATACCCTCTCAGAAAACATCTCCACTAACTCTTAACTCTAATGGCCTTACCAGCTTTAGCCCCCTCACCTCTGAAGACCTTCACAGCTACAGACCTGTATCTCTTCTTTTATTCCTCTCTAAAACCCTGGAACGTGCCGCCTACAACCAACTGTCATCAGCGGTCGGTGGCGCAGTGGATAAGGCAGCCGCCCCATGTACGGAGGCTCAGCCTCAGCGCGGAGATCAGTGGTTCGACTCCCGGCCCGGCAATCTCCTTCGCGCATGTCTTCCCCTCTATCTCCCCACTGTCTCTCTCTGCATAAAACAATAAAATAAAAAGGCTTGCATGGCACTCCAGCCATAAACAATAATCTTTAAAAAAAAAAAAAAAAAAACATGACTCATTGGGCCCACACACACAGATACGCACAGCCGGCAAAATAAAATAACCCCGTTGCAGGCCTGATATGGTGACTTTTGAGTGCGAGGAAATCCACCTTTGTTTCCAACGCTCCAGGAACAGTTAAGGAAAAGTGTTAGCTCCAATGCAAAGAACAGCTGTTTACCCGGTCCGAGTCCAGCAGGCGACAGGGTGGGTAGAATGGAGGTAGACCGGTGAGAAGATGATGGAGACTCCCTGGCAGCCCGGGACGATGTCTGACGACGAGTCACACACACTGGCAGCGGCCGACCCGAATCCTCATGCTCCCGCGGTGAGACCACAAGGCACAGCCAAGTTCAGAAGCTGGTTTAGCTCTTCACAGCTAAGTCCGTTCGCTTTGATAGCAACACAGTCCGAGTTAGCTCAGTAGCTGGGCTAAGCTAACAACAGTGCAGCTTCTGCAAGAGTTCCGAGCTGAAACTTCTCAAGCTATACACTAAACAGTACTCCTATGTCTGGGTGCCGACTATCGAGCAGACAGTCTCTTAGACACGGAAAACCACACACTTAACTATTAAGTGACTTCACACTCGCGGCCATGCGTCTCCGTTGCCTTTTCACGTTCTCGTCCCTCCCTTTTTTTCGGTCAAGTCTCTTTTAGAAACACCCACTCTCCCACTCGCGCACTTCCAGTCTACACCTGTCAATCACACCTTAACCAATAAATGACCAGGATCACACTTCATCTCAATCAGTACTTCCTCTCTCCCCATAAGTTCTTTCAAAATAAAATAAAATATTCAACCATGTGCATTTGTGTCGTTTTAATCTGATTTATTACACCTTACTCTTTTATCAAACTATTAACCTTCATGAAATATTCCTTTTACATTTTGAATACATTTTAATAACAGTCTCAACCAAATATGAACCTTTTTAACGCATGAATTATTCATTATTTATTTTATGGGTAAGGAATTTTAACAGGGTTACACTTCTTTTCTCACTCTACACCAGATCACTAGGTTCTGTAATTACATCGCATGGATTCTCCTACCATTGTTACGCAGATGACACCCAGCTGTTCCTCTCTTTTCCCCCAACCTCTGACACTCACATTGCAACTTGCATCTCGGACTGTCTGGCTGACATCTCTGTCTGGACAACGGCACATCACCTCCAGCTCAACCTGAATAAAACCGAACTCCTCTTCATCCCGGGGAAAGACTGCCCTCGCATGGACCTGTCAGTCACTGTTGAGGGCATCACAGTATTGTCTTCCTCAACTGCAAGGAACCTGGGGGTAATCCTCGATGACCAACTTTCCTGCACCCCCAACATCACTGCCGTGGCCCGATCCTGCAGATTTGCCCTCTACAATATCCGCAGGATTCGGACCTTCCTCACAAAGGATGCAACGCAACTCCTGGTCCAAGCACTGGTCATCTTCCGCCTTGACTACTGCAACTCTCTCCTGGCTGGACTCCCGGCCTCTGCGACTAAACCATTGCAGCGTATCCAGAACGCTGCAGCACGCCTTGTCTTCAATCTACCCAAATTCTCCCATGTGACCCCCCTCCTCCGTGATCTCCACTGGCTCCCTGTTGCAGCATGCATCCAATTCAAGACAATGGCACTGGCCTTCAGGGCCATCAATGGAACGGCACCCATCTACCTTCAAACACTGGTCAAACCTCATGCCCCGAAGCGAGCACTTCGCTCCTCTACTTCAGCTGGCCGGCTGGTACCACCATCGCTGAAATCAAACAAATGTCGCTCAGCAAAGTCCAGACTCTTCTCTGTTCTGGCGCCTCAGTGGTGGAACAAACTCCCGACCAATGTCAGGACAGCAGAGTCATTTGCCATCTTCCTAAAAAGGCTCAAGACTCACCTGTTCAGACTTCACCTCGACTCTACATAGCATGACCCACTAACACCCCCCCCCCCCCCAAAAAAAAAAAAAAAAAAAAAACCCTTACCCATAGCACTTTGATCATAGCACTGTTGCTCTTCAGGTATGTTTTGCTGAACAGCTACTACTTTACTCAGACGAGGATCTAACACTTGTTCTATTTTTAGCTCTTACTTTATCTGCAATGATATGTTGTGGTTTCTTTGTTTCCTTCTTTTGACAAATGTACTTATTGTAAGTCGCTTTGGACAAAAGCGTCTGCTAAATGACCTAAATGTTAATGTAAATGAAATGTAAATACAGCAACTGGTCAAACAGGAAGGAGGAGCTGCTGGACCTGAAGCCGGTCAGTGAACCAGCTGTTGATAAAACCAACATGGGGAGAAGTGGACGATGCATTTTTTGTAGTCCATTATTGTAGTTTCTCACTTTGGACAAAAGCGTCTGCTAAATGACCTAAATGTAAATGTATTTTATTGTGTTTCACAAACCTCCAAGGTCTGAACCTGAAGTATCTCATTCTTTCCAGGTGTCAAATATAAGCTCAACATTAACCATGTTGGCTTGCTTGGTCCTCCAACTCCATGGAAAACAGTCTTTTCAGCCTTCCTGAAAGTTTCTTTTTCAATTACTTGTTTTCTTCAGCTCCTATCAATTAGAGAGAAGTATACAATCACGTGTCCTTGATTTTATTTGGTGAGTGTTGTTGCAGAAACTAATGAACTGAGTGAATCTGCAAGTGCCGTGGTATGTAATTGCCAGTATAAATCCTGTTACAGGGAATCATTCTATTCAGTGTTAACATAAAAATATACCTTAATGGAGCTTGAAAATGTGTTTATTGTGATGTGGAAAATGAGCTTGCAGGCCTTTCCATGTAAGTGTGACTTTAGTATCGACAGATTGCAAGCTTCTTATTGTATTTCAGGACACTTTTCCTCCTGGTCTGGCCTACTGTCGGCCTGCCAGAAGGAAAGGAGGAGAAGAGATGTGGAGAATAATTAACAGGGTTTGACAGGCTGCTTCCTCCAAGCTTTTGCTCCTGATGTTTGACTGACAAGCAGAGTGTGAGGGTCACACTTGTGTTGCCTCTGTCTTTTCTCGCTTTCTTGTTGCTGTTCTTATTCTTTTGAAATTGCTGGGAGTTGGAGCAGCATAAAAAAAGATTACCCACGAAGGTCTTAAATCCTAACAGTTTGATCCATGCTTGGATGTGAGCTGTGTGGTCCTGTTTGGAGAGAGGCAAATAAGAAATTCAAAGCCGTGAGGCTCCTTCAAACGCAAACCCACACTCCCTCGGTCCCAGCAAGCCTGTCTGCTCCTTTTATGCACCCTCTTCAAACATAGTCCACTTTTATGGGTAGCTTATCTGTTCTTCTGCAGGTATTGTTGACTTATTTGTTGTCATTGTTGTGTGTTTCTTTGCTCAAAGGGAATAAAAGTAATTGATGGTGAAAGGCCAATGAGAAGTCCCTCACCAGCAGCACCCTCCCAACACCAGCAGCAGCAAATTGTCTATTCCCCTGCTCACATTGTGATGCATAAGGCCCCCCCAGCTCAGAATAAGTGCCTGCGTAATGTTTTATCTTTTTTAAATATCCCATAATTCATCATTATCTCATCTTCTTACATGCTACCACAAGCACAACACAATATCACTGGAGCTGTGCGCTAAAAACAAATAAGTAAGCTGCACCGCGGATCAACTCTCCTCAAGATTTGTTTTTTTTACAGCATCTGTCCTCTGATTAATAATGGTAATTAAATCAGGGAATAAAACACATCCATAGAAGAGGGCTTGGCTTTAATTATTACTGCTGGCACTGTGCAGTCCGAGCAGCACAATAAAGCCAGGGAACCTGAAGACTTAATTAGAAGGGGTGCCATATTTACAAGCGCCCACCCATCCCCCTGCCACCTGAGATTTCCTTGATTGCAGTTAGATTGGAGGAAGAAAATGAGAAAGGGACGCTGGGGTGGGGGTCCCACAATTACTTCCCGCCTTTCATTAGGCCAGTGTTGTGATATGAGGGCGCATAAGCATCTGCATGGCCCCTGGGCCCTAGACGTCACACACAACAAGGAAGAGTACAGTGACTCCCAACTGACTACACAGACATGTATGCACACAAACAAGGAGGGTGACTACGACGCACCTTGGGGGAGTAGATTTTGACTTTGTAAAGTGATCGGGGGTCTCTGGACACACGCACAGTCATACATACACAAAAGAAATGCATTCACACATACAGTACATGCTTGAAGGGAAAAAGGCACACACAAACACACAAGTGCGCTAATTACTGGACCTCAGCTTCTGGCCAACGCTACTGTAGCTGTAGATTTCTTTCTCCCTTCCAGGCCTGCACTCTCTGTGGTGTGTGTCTGTTTTTTTAGTTATGCATATATGCGTTTATTGTTGCACACAAAGCATCTGTGCATTGTGTTTTGCATATCCACATCTCCGACACACAATTCACAGTGATGGTTGCTTTGCATTTATCTCCTTCGCGTGACCTTGGTGGTTGTTATCTGCAGTATAATTGCACTACAGGGCTCTCGTCTAACAAGGGGCGTGGAAACTTGTTGCCGAGTTTCTCTTCATTTTCATTTTAGTTTTTCACTCTCATGCCAACTGCCCACTCGCACACTAATGTAGCGAGCACGCGTGCAAACTCGCAGCACATACATCTCTGAACTGTAGCACCTGCCCACATTTCTGTGCATTTCTAACACTTAGTCCTACTAACTTCTCTCCCGTACTGTTAGCATGCAAACCCACACTGTGCGTACAGCAATGGAATAATATAAACAGATGGCTAACAGTCTTTGCCAAAGACATTTTAATGTCAAAGGAACATTTGTCTTGGTGGCGTTTAAAAACAGGAAGCCTCCACATTTAGGGTCAATGAGTCAAAAGTGTGAAGATTCTCTCAAAACTGTGCAAATGGACTGGTGGTTATTTATTGCATGGCATGAAGTGTAGAGCTCAAAGTAATTATTTTCCAAAAAAGTAGGGATTTAAATCTCAACTCTTCCTGTTGGAAGTTCGACATCCCTTCTTGAACTAGACATCGTTAACTTGATTCATCACTTGCATCAGACCAGTTTTTTGAGAGTCAAAACTTTAGGCAGAGAAGATTGATAGGCCTGATGGAGGGGAAAAGGAGGCTCCTCAGGTCTGTTGCTGTCCCCCATACTGGCATTCTTGTTGTTCATTGAAGAGCTCTCCACAACGCTCAAACACTCAAAACGCTCAAAAAAATCATCAGCATAATTTATTTTGCATCAGAATATATGATCATGGGATCATGGATAAACAGGTCTTGAACAAATGACATAAAGTGTTTTGCAAAAACATAGGCTGGAGACAGTGTAGTAAGCATTGCGTAAACTTTCAAAAAAATTCTGGGCACACAACACACAGTTTACAGGCAAAATCTAATATGACTAAAAATTCTAACTGAGGAAAGGTAAAGACCAATGACCTTGTAAAGCCAAGTTGTCACTACATGACTTTCGAAGTCATCAGATCGCTGTACTCTTCACACTACAGAACTTATTGTCTTGTAGTAAGGATTGTTGAAGTTGTGGTTTTCACAGTGGTGGTGATGGGGTCACAAACAACAAGATCAAGAGCAAGACTCTCAACTTGTGTCTTCGGACGGTTCACACATTTTGCTCAAGCGCCACTGTGCCAGCCTCAGATTTGCCTCTGGGGATTGTGTCCCAGAGGAGCAGAAAATCAGGGCTAAACTAGTGTAGTGTGAGTTATGCATTATAGTTTAGCTTAGTACCAAACACCATTGCAAAATGTCTTTAGTGTTTCCTGCATTTTTTTAAATAACATCCTACTACTGCAGTAATGTAAATTCAATACCACCACATTTAAGAAATTGTTAAGTATTTCTTTGGTCTATATTTGTCCAATTAATATTAATGAACGTGAAGAACTTTCAGCCAAAGCCAGAGGCTAAAGAGCTAAGACTCACCGAGATGTAAAACCCGGAGCTCCCTCTGAGAGAGTTTCTTCAGCATTTACTGTATCTTCTACTGGGAAATTCAACATTTAAGGTATGCTCTGTAACTCCCTTGGGGATATTGTACAATGCAAGAATGCTGAAATGAGTAAGTTTCCAAACAACTTTTGCATACTGCCTTAGAAGACGGCAAGCAAATTGTGCACCCTTCAAATGTGCCTGGATGTGTGCATGAGATGTTCGCTTTAGGCCTGGTGCCTTCATCTTAGTCAACTCTGCTGCCTTTCAGGTGTGAAAAGATGCAAATGACCGAGATTCAACACCACGCTGTGAGAACAGCTTTAGAAAAACATACACTTTCTACAAGATGGAAATCTATATTACCTTTAAAGCAGGAAAATATACTGTATATCTTTCCACTTACGGACATTCCCTCTTTGTTAGCCATTGGTGTATTTAAGAGGTAAATCAATAGCTGTTCTAACAAAGGGAGCATGATGATGAAAAACAAACCTGTTAATGTGGCTCAACCAAGGAGTTGAAATGTACACTTCTGACACCATAATTATAAGAAATATTAGACTTGCATTTTATGAGCATTCAACAATTTGTTAACCACTAAGCTGTATAGTCTTATTGACCCTTTATGCCATTTTAAAAGGAAAACGAACAACAGTAAACTTTGAAGAAATCCATTACTCCATCTTCTGTCCTGTGGGCACTACAGGAATTCTCACTATTTACAAGCAGGAAACAACTGCAAAAGTGCAGCATGAAGGAGAAACTATCGGGAACTTTGTTTCCCCAATGTTGATCTGAACCTTGGGAGCAGTCAGTGTTGAAGGTACGACTTACCCAAAGAATTCTTTGGGCAAGTCGTTAACTTAAGTTAACTTTATTTTAAGCTAACACAAAGGATCCTTTCTCACTTCACAATTTCAATTTGAATCTATAGACCGATCCCATGATCCAGTGCTTCGAATACCACTCTGTTCTTTACGCGATGCTGAAAAACAAAATTAAAATTGATAACATTGTGTGTGAAAAGAGGACGCTGATGTTGCACGGACAGACAAGACCAAAAAAAAAGTGTGCTAGAGAAACCTTGGCTTCATATATTATATTTTTATATTATTGAGAAGGACCACTTCTAGTGGGTGGCTGCCGAGATGGATGGGCGAAACAAGTACTTTTAACCATCCCATCCAGTTTGTCCTGCCAAGAAATCTTCATCCAATCAGTTGGTTTGTAATACATATTATGCCTAAAATACCCACAATAAACAATAAATGTTTTTTTTTTAAGAAATATTTGTAATAGGGTTCGACTAGTTTGACTAGGGCCAAAGCATTGTTGTTAAGTGAACTTTTTAGAGTTAATTTAAAGACCTACAGATGGAGTCTCAAGATGCCGGGGAAACGCTGATTTGAACAATGAACAGGAGAGTGTGTCACCTGCTTGTGTCTGTCAGCCATTTAGTCAAGCTCACCATGAGTGTTCTTGAAGTGAACGCTCCCCCTCGTAACCTCCTGCATGCAGAGTCTCCTGCATGCTAAAACACGGCATCCTCCACAATTAGCATGATGATAGGATCCACCATAATGAGACAACTTATTGCCAACAACACATGCTAATGATAATTGTAATAGCAGCAATCATTTCCGTTATCTCCCTTCTCATTTGCATTCTCTGCTTGCCTCTTCCCTTCTCCGCCGTCTGTCTTTTTCCTATTTTACTCTTTCTTTTATTTTGTCTTTGTGCTCCACTGTACTTAAAAACAACAACTTTATTCCTTCCCTGTCTCACTCTGTACTTAAAAAAAAAATTATTCTTGGTCTCTATTTGTCTCCCTCTCGCTCCTAAACTTCTGATTCCTATTGTTTTCATTCATTATTATTTCCCTCGACACAAACTGCCAGACAGGCAACAAATCAACATCTCTTTAACTTTAGTACCACTTAACTCGTATTGTGCTTATTCTGCAGCTTGTTTTGTTGTGGGAGATGGATACAGGGTGTGATAAAGTGATGCTGCAGTGTGTGTGTGTGTGTGTGTGTGTGTGTGTGTGTGTGTGTGTGTGTGTGTGTGTGTGCGTGCATTGGCTGTTCAGATGGGAACTTAAATCAATGTTATTGTGCCTTGCATGGCCGGGTCGTTATGAAATACAGCTGTCAAGTTGCCGTAACTCAGCCAAATTTCCACTGAGCCGACATCACACTCAGTCATGGAGGAAATCATGATTTGTTAACTGCTCGTTAGTCATAAATAAAACCCTAACACATGTAATGCATTGTTAATTGCTTGACGCGGGGAAGCTGAGGATTGCTGCTGAGTGTTTATGATTCTGTATTATAGTGACGTTTCGACAACAAGAGAGGAGGTAGGTTTTGTGCTGATAACAAAGTGCTTACGTGGCCTGTCGGGGACAGAAGTCGGTTCTGTAATACGTATAATAATGTTATCAGTTTATTAGATACACCTGCACAGTCTATTGCAATCCATTACACCCTGCATTAATGTGTCAGTGAAGTGCTTATGGAATATAAATTATTTTTCGATAAATTAAATAAAAAATATAAATTTGATCTTTGTTTGGGCCCAAAATTGACCGCAATTTGGATTTTTTTAGACAACACCCGCTCATGGCAATCTTCCTGCCAGCTCTTAACTTGAGAGACACTGAATGTCTCCTCTTTCAAGGAGTCTGGTTTCTTGAAAAACTGGAAGATACTGTAGAGAAAAAATCCATAGGATGCACTCAACTCTGCATGAAGAACAAAAAAGACCAAAGCATCATAAAGCTCTTGTTTATGCTCTCTAATGTATGCCTGCTGCGGGCAAACTGAAAAATAATGAGGCTCACCATGCCTCTCAGTCCTATTTGTAAGGGATTAATTGGATATGATGTAGGGAAAAAGGATATGAACAAAGATACAGACAGAGTTTACATTAAAGTGTCATGTGGTCAGCCATCTGTTTAAATCTGGCACATGAAGTGGATTTTCGGCCACCAAAGAACTCCATCTCTACGCGGGCCGCTAAAACACGATGGTCAAAATTATGCATTTTAAAATGAGAGCGAGGCAAAAATAGGAAACTGCTGCCATGTGCATTCTGAGCTAATGGCCTACAAGTAAAATTAATTAGAATTAGAGTCAAAATTTATGTTTATACAGAATTTCAAATCCCTAGAGTGGTAAATACCTAGAACTAACAACTGAACTGAGACACAGGGATTTCAATAAAGAGGCCACAGCAGTCAGTGAGGCTTTAAAATGGAATATTAAGACCATAAAATATTTTTTTATAAGAGAAAGAGGAGGCAACAGACGATGTCTGGAAAGCTAACCATACACTGTTGGGAACACTGGGAGGATTCTACCTGTGACAAAGATTAAACAAACACTTTAATAAAAAACACCAAAACCATGTCCCCAATAAAAGTGGAGTAGACTGCCAACACACCTACATACCCATAACAGACAGAGCAATGCTGCAAATGTGATGCATGGTAAACATTAATTTACAATATTAAAGTAATATTAAATTACCAGCTGACAATCAATTACTTCTTTTTCAGCTTTGCAACCAATTATAAAAGCTACAGCAGACCCATGTAAGATTGCTAAAATAGTACAATACCTCAGTGTGTTCTTTATCACCTGAATGATAAAATACTTAAATGTATGTAAAACACCATTGTTTGCTCGGTACACCTCTGAGCCGAACAATCCAGCAGCATAGAAACAGCACACAAAGCAGCAGCAGCAGTCTCCTGAGTATGGAGGCAACCTGCAGTCCAGTATAACTGCACTACCTGGATTACTTTTAGCCTTTAACCTGATAGGCCTCTACCCCTGCAAGAGTCTTGGTGTTACCCCGCTACACTTTGCTGTGAAGGTTGCCTATCCTCATGCCTTTAACAGGATCCTGTACACGGCACCATGTGAACCATTTCTGTCCTAGAGAGTTAGCAAAAATGGCCAAAACGCTATGACCTTGGATTTCAAGCTCTGGCTTTTCAGTTCACAAACAGTGAAACGAGGAGTGATTGTATAAAAAAGGACAAAAAAGGTCTTGTTGTTATGAACGGTTTTTACTTCTTTTTTTTTTTTTGTATTTCTTTCAATTAATAATAAACATTGGGACCAATGTCCACAGCCTGTCTGGAGATAACTTAACGATCTGAAAATATTTTGTGTAACGCAGGACTCATCATTGAGGGTTAGCGGATATTGTCTCATATTCTCAAAAAATCCTTAATGATGTCACCATTGACCGAGCCAACAACAAGTTTGCCCCATCAACCTTTGACAAGTGCCACTCAAAAATTTGATTACTCTATTAGATCAAAATGGCCTTTCTGCCCATGTTGTCCATGTCTTTAAATACATTAAATCACACTCTTTTTGAAAATCTAATTTATTTCTAGCCATGCTCAAATGTCCCAGGCTGTGAGCTTGTTACTCCACTTCTGCTCTGAAGCGTTCCTCGAGGACGCAGAAGACAACCGACTCACTTTTGTCTTGTAATGCAATCTTTCTCCCTCTCTCACTCGTCACGACCCCTCCTGGCTCTCTCTCCCTGTTGCCTGATGATGTCTCTCTCCCCTCTCCTTTTCTCCTCAAGTCATCAACCACCGACTGCACTAAGTTGTCCTCCTCACCACTCTTCTCTCCCCACTCATCTCCATCTCCCCTCCTCCCCTGAACCTCTCCATCACTGTCACCCTGCGCTCCACTTCACTGGACAGCAGCCATCAACACCACACACACACACACACACACACACACACACAGGCACACACACAAAAGCATGCTATTTTTCTCTTATTCGCACACACGCCCAAAAATCATTCTTCTCCTTCTCTCATAGTCACTCTCCCCTTCTCTCACACACAAAGTGCCCGTCTCTGTCTCTCTCTGTCAATGTTGTGGAACGCCTCAACTCCCTCTGGGATGCCTGGACTCATCCATCACTGGTGGGCGAGACTTGGATGTATTATGTCACCTCTTCTCAAGCATATTGCTGCATTTGTTTATTTGTACAAATGAGTGCATGTTGAGGCATTTGTGGTGTGTCTTTATGTACACTTGTGTGTTAATATGCACGTGTGAAAGTGTATATAATAATAATAATAATAATAATAATAATAATAATAATAATAATAATAATTCATTTTATTTATGGGCGCCTTTTTAGACACTCAAGGTCACCTTACAAAATAAAACAACAATAAAGCACTCAGTCCATCAAAAAAGCAGTCATAAAAGCAGGGAAATAAAACTACATACAAAATCAACAACAATAGTTACAACAATAGAAACGCTGAGTCCATTAACAAGCGGTCGTAAAAGCAGGGAAATAAAACTACATACAAAATCAACAACAATAAATACAACAATAGTCCATCAACAAGCGGTCATAAAAGCAGGGAAGTAAAAATACTAAGAGCAGATAAATTAAAGGGAGTAGGCCTGTCTAAAAAGGTGAGTTTTCAGGTGAGATTTGAAGGTGGTTATGGAAGTGGAGTGTTGAATGTAGTGAGGCAGAGAGTTCCAGAGGTGGGGGGCTGAGGAGCTAAAAGCTCTTGACCCCATGGTGACCAGACGGGCAGGTTGGAGGATGAGCTGGATGGAGGAGGAGTACCTGAGAGAACAGGGGGTGGCTTGATGTGAAGAAGCTCTGTGAGATACTGAGGGGCAAGATTATTGATGGCCTTGAAGGTAAGGAGGAGGATCTTATAGATGATGCAGTATTTGAAGGGGAGCCAGTGAAGTTGCTGTAGGACAGGTGATATGTGACGGCTGGAGGGGGTTCTGGTAATGATACGGGCGGCAGAATTCTGAACCAGTTGAAGTTTATGGATGAGTTTGTCGGGTAAGCCATAGAGGAGTGAGTTGCAATAGTCCAGGCGGGATGTGACTAGGGTGTGAACAAGAATTTCAGCACTGTCGGGTGAGAGGGATGGACACAAGCGGGAGATGTTACGTAAATGGAAATATGCTGACCGGGTGACGTTATTGATGTGGGACTGGAAAGATAGGGTGCTATCCAGAATGACACCCAGACTCTTAACCTGGAGAGAGGGGGATGCAGATGAATTGTCGATGGTGATGGGGAAGTCATTTATTTATGTTGTGTCTCTCCTGGAAATGCAATGGAGGGTTGATGGATGGGAGGTAAGTTTGAAGGGTCTTTATAACTCAGGGTGAAAGGTCACAAGTCCACTGCTACCATCATCAGATACCCATCACAACCTAAGGTAAAGCACATATTTACATAGTTATTTTGGGGGACAGATTGTTTGGCCTCTTGGAGATACTAGAAGAAGACAACACTGACATTGTAGCTTTTGATTAACTTGAAGTGAAGTTACACCTCGGGCAGACAAGGAGCAGTGAAGACATGTTTCTGAGATTAGTTTCTACTTCTTCAACTTTTATTACTTTGGTTCTGCAAATACAGAAACACAAGCACATCACTGTAACGTGGCTGCATACTGTCGGCTACTGAATGATGCCTGCTATAAACTATAAACTTAAAGGGGCCATATTATGAAAAACAGGTTTTCTCTGGTCTCTACACCTATAAACTGGTCCTCCCTGAGCCTGCCAACTCCCAGGATAAGGAAAACAAGCAATTCCTGCATGGTCTCTACAGTCCACCCTCTGGTAAAACTGTGCTCCCACAGGCTGTTCAGATTCAGCTCCTTTCGTTACGTAACGAAACTGACAGACCCATAGCGTGCACTGAGATGTGTGTGTGCTAACCAGTGATGCCACTAACGCGCTACTTAGTAACGCGTTACTGTAGTCGGACTACTTTTTTCAGTAACGAGTAGTCTAACGCGCTACTATTGCCAAACCAGTAGTCAGATTAAAGTTACTTATCCAAATACACGGCGCAATACTATTTTTGTCAGTAAAAAAAAAAGATTTGCTTTCTTCTTGCGTCTCGGGGGTGACGTAGGTTAGCCGACACCTTCACGGACAGTCGCGTGTAGTCGGCTTTACCAGCAGAAACGTAAACAATGGAGGGGGAGAGATACGCATTTTCCAGCTGGAAATACAAGCATTATTTCGACTTCATCTCAGCAAAAGATGGCAACATAAAGGTTCGTTGTACACTCTGCGTTAATAACAAAGTGTTGTCTACTTTCAAGAATACAACGTCAAACTTGAAAAAACATTTAGAGTCACAGCATGGCACAAATCAAGCGTAGCGTTAGTTCTGGCAGGCCACGACGTCAAGCCTAAATCAGCAGCAACAGCATAGCTGTCAAAACCGAGGAGATCAGCTGACGGCTCAGCTGACTCCCCGTGCTCGCTTCCTATTGGGAAATTGCATTCAGAAGGCGCTATTTAAACTGCTCTAGCCTGACCTCCCTCGTTGCTTCCTCTGCTGGCGTCTTCAACCCACCTCCACCCCAGCTCCTCCCGTCATCTGTTATGTACCTTACCATTGTTCTTGTTGGTTGCTCTGCTCTGTCTGGGGGTTTTCTTTGCTGCTACGCTCCCTCCTTATGCCGTTCATGATGGCTCATGAAGGGCAGGAAGGTGCTCTTCCTGCCTCAGGCTTTCCACGCAAGCGCGTGGAAGAGCAGGGAGTCCCAGAACAGTACCATACCGCCAAATGAAACTTGTGCAAATAAATAAAGATTCTTTTTGACAAAGTGGTCCTGACTGAACCACATTAAAAGAGCAGGTCCCGCCCGGTGACGGTGAAAAGGCGCAGCGTGTGAATAAACAAGACAAGTTCTCGATTTCACGGAGCTCCTGCTAACTCAGTCTGTGCTGAAATGCGAGCGGAGTCTCTCTTGAGAGTGTTTAGTGGAGAAATGTCTCGCTGCTTGCTGGCCCCGCCCCCTCCCTTCATCATCAAGCCGCTCATACTTGAGGACTGTGCTCATCCTTTGTTCCATAAAAAAACACTCCTTGCTGCTCTAATGCTGGTTCAATATTCATAAAATGTTCATTCATGATGTTACTGCCATTACAATATGCAAAGGAATTATTTAAGTTAAGTGAAGTCAAGAAAGAATGTCTTTATTTTATATATATATATATATATATAAAAACATGTATTTTCATTCAGGAAATAGTTTTCAAGTGCAACTTAAAATGTCAGTGGATACATTGTTGATGTTACTGTTAAAAAAAGCACGTCAATAAAGTGAGTATTGGCAAAATCGGTAGTCGGCAGCTGTTGAATGTAACTAATAAAGTAACTTGTAATCTAACTTAGTAACTTTTAAAATCAAGTAGTCAGTAACTTAACTAAGTTACTTTTTAAAGGAGTAGTCAGTAGTCAGTAGTCAGATTACTTTTTCAAAGTAACTGTGGCAACACTGGTGCTAACCACTTCACATCGGGTTGCTTCAGTAACAAGGGTCAGTACAAAGCTGGCTTTGCCTCGACTCTGACCCTCAGAAAAGGATCTGTCCCCACAATACGGGCCCAGCAACTTCACCTGAGCCACATAGCCATAGTGATACATCCACGTAAACATTGCCGCATGCTGCCGCGTAGCTAGCCGCCCTGTCTCTCTCTGAGTAGGTGATGACAGACGGAGCTCATTAGCATTTAAAGGTACAGACACAGAAGCAGCATGTTCTCATATCGAAAACAGTGTTGTTGACAGCTGTGTGGAATTGATGAAAACAGTATAATATGGGAACTTTAAAATGTCAGCACCCTCAAAACACAACCTGTTTACTAGTTTACTTGTTATAACAAATGCTAGGTGAAGCACTCAACACTTTACTCATTGTAATCATTACTTAATAAAATGTTACAGGTGCTTCTGTAAATGCGCATTTAACGGATTACAAATGAACAAAATCAAATTGATAGAGTGCATGTCCATTAATATGCCAAACATACTTTTGATTTCTACAACCGCTAATGATAATTTCATCAGCAGCGGTGCACCACAGCTTGCAGCCTGGTGTTGGTAGTCCGGTCCTTTCCTCTGCGCTCTGGGATGCAGACGGCGTTTTGATGTGAGTTACATCACATCTTTTACAATTGGAAAGGTAGTTATGGAATGATTATGACTCACAAGCACAGACATCACTGTTAATTTGGATGTTTATCATACGGTGGGTCATAAGGTGTAATATGAAGGGAAATTAAATGTGTGAGAGAAATCATTACTATAAAGAAATAAATTATATTTCTACAATCCGCGCTCAGCTCACCACCTCACCATCTGTGTCCCCTGTCCAGTGTTTGGAATAACGCCGTTATTTTTTCAGTAACGGGGTAATCTAACTAATTACTGTTCCCGACGTTACAACGCCGTTATCGTTACTGAACGTTAAATGCGGTGCGTTACTATGAATTGAATTTGTCGGTTAAAAAAAAAGTCCGGATCGTGTTCTGCTTGCGCGCCGCTCGTGCCTGGTCTCGGCAGCCTGTTGTCCGTGGAGAAACGTGCAAACTTGCCGCGAGCTGAAGCCGGAGTTTGGGCTGCTGCTGGTCTGAGCGGCGCGCGAGGGCCACGCGGGCCCTGGTGTCCCGATGTCAATTATTATACACAAGACAACACGCTACGCGACTATAGGAGTAGACTACAAGACTACAGTTTGCCATCTCATTACAAGAAAAATCCAAATTCTTTGACATAAAGCAACTTTTTTTTTTACAGTAACGCAAATAGTTACTTTCCCTGGTAACTAGTTACTTTTATTATAAAGTAATTCAGTTACTAACTCAGTTACTTTTTGGAACAAGTAGTGAGTAACTATAACTAATTACTTTTTTAAAGTAACGTTCCCAACACTGCCCCTGTCTGTCATGATCTGTGTTTGTTTTGATCTGTGTTGTCTTGATTTTGATTCCCTGGTTTATTTTGTAATTTTGCCCTTGGTGTGATTCCCTGTCTCGTACTTCCTGGTCCTTGTTGTTTCCGCTGTCTTGACTCCCCCTCCCTCTCGTGTTGTTTACCATGCCTGCCCTGATGTGTTTCACCTGTCCCTCGTCAGCTCCCTGCCTCCCTGTGTATATAGTCTGTGTGTTTCCCCTGTCTCTTGTCGGATCATTGTCGTTGTCGTCTGTCGTTGTCGCTGTATGTCACTCTGTCTGCTGCCCCACGTCTCGTCCCTGGATTTGTTCGTTTCTGCCTCCCGTGTCCTTTTGTGTTTTGGTTCCTGTTTTGTAAGTGTTTCGTTCATGACCGTTTTTGCCCTTGTGGTTTCCTTGTTTGATACTTTGTTTTAGTCTTAGTTTTTGGTTTTGTATTTAGTTTGTTATTGAAATAAAACCTTTTCACTGCATTTGGGTCCTCACCTCCTGCTTCCTAGCCCAAAACCCTGACAGAATGATCCGACCACAAGAGGACCCAGCGGTCGATGGACTCAAGACCATACGATGGTATGTGGATTTTATGACAAATCCTGCTAGTAGGGCTCGCCAAATTGCTGCAAGCAAACCTTTTTTTGAAGCCACGCAACCAGCCAAGGCCCCAGCCACAGCCACAGCCATGCTAGCAGCTCATGCCGCAGTCACAGTCATGCCACCGGATCATGTCTCAGCCACCGCACAGCTTCCGAGCTCCTGCCCGAGCCCGTTTTGGGGTACTCGTCTGGCCCTGGGAGGGCCAAGGAGCGTCCAGCTGGCTGACCGGCAGTTGGCTCGTCGGTTGCCGACCTCAAGGAGGAGGTGCGGCATGAGGAAGCGAGCCCCCCCGATGCTGCTCACATCGGTTCTGTTGGGGGCCTGTCCGTCACCAGTTCCAGCGGAGGCTCGCCCGGCCATGCTCCTAGCCCAGGCCTTAGCCACAGCCAAGCATCCAGCCCACGCCTCGGTCACTGGCCTTCAGTCGGCGGTCCGGTCGACACCTGCCAGTGGTCTTCAGTCGGCGGTCCGGTCGACACTCTCCAGTGGTCTTCAGTCGGCGGCCCGGTCGACACTCTCCAGTGGTCTTCAGTCGGCGGCCCGTCCGTCACCAGTCCCGGCGGAGGATCGTCCGGCACCAGCCCAGACAGGGGACCATCCCACACCTGCTCCTTGCAGCCTATTGGGGGTTCGCCTGTCACCCGTTCCTGTTCCGACGGGGGTCCGTCCGACGCCTGCTCCACGCAGCCTTCGGGAGGTCCGCTCGTCACCCGTTCCTGTTCCGACGGGGGTCCGTCCGACGCCTGCTCCACGCAGCCTTCGGGAGGTCCGCTCGTCACCCGTTCCTGTTCCGACGGGGGTCCGTCCGACGCCTGCTCCACGCAGCCTTCGGGAGGTCCGCTCGTCACCCGTTCCTGTTCCGACGGGGGGCCGTCCGGCGCCTGCTCCACGCAGCCTTCGGGAGGTCCGCTCGTCACCCGTTCCTGTTCCGACGGGGGGCCGTCCCACGCCTGCTCCACGCAGCCTTCGGGAGGTCCGCTCGTCACCCGTTCCTGTTCCGACGGGGGGCCGCCCCACGCCTGCTCCACGCAGCCTTCGGGAGGTCCGCTCGTCACCCGTTCCTGTTCCGACGGGGGGCCGCCCCACGCCTGCTCCACGCAGCCTTCGGGAGGTCCGCTCGTCACCAGTTCCTGTTCCGACGGGGGGCCGTCCCACGCCTGCTCCACGCAGCCTTCGGGAGGTCCGCTCGTCACCCGTTCCTGTTTCGACGGGGGGCCGTCCTACGCCTGCTCCACGCAGCCTTCGGGAGGTCCGCTCGTCACTCGTTCCTGTTCCGACCGGTGGTCGTCCTACGCCTGCCCCACGTCGCCTTCCTGAGCGGCCACGTCAGCTAGGTCGTCCTCATGCCCGGCCTCCTGAGCGGCCCCGCCCGCTAGGTCGTCCTCATGCCCGGCCTCCTGAGCGGCCCCGCCCGCTAGGTCGTCCTCATGCCCGGCCTCCTGAGCGGCCCCGCCCGCTGGGTCGCCCTCATGCCCGGCCTCCTGAGCGGCCCCGCCCGCTAGGTCGCCCTCATGCCCGGCCTCCTGAGCGGTCCTGCCCACTAGGTCGCCCTCATGCCCGGCCTCCTGAGCGGTCCCGCCCGCTAGGTCGCCCTCATGCCCGGCCTCCTGAGCCCTGCCCCCAGACCCCCTCCACCCACCCTACGTATCCTGAACACCATTTAGCATGTTAGCTTGATTAAATTTACTGTTTAGTGTTAGCATCATCTGCTTTCTTTTCTCATGAAAACCACAATTCTTGGCCTTCTACATGAAAAACAGAACCACAAAATGAATTTTCAGTAAACTACATGAGCAATTTGACCAATGACTGTGTATTCAGAAAGCTAATATTTTCATGCATAGTTTCATTCTCACTTCAAAATGCACCATTACTCCAATTTACATTTTATATATATTCCTTTGGGGATAAATGCATTCACACTGTAGCATGTTTTTTTTTTTTCTTTTTTGGCTTAATCTATAAATCTGAACCTTGATTAGCAAAGCTGCTTGTTCTTCTATGATCCTGTGCCCTTCTCAGCGATGACTGTTACCATGGACCTCTGAAACAGATGGGAAAAGTCACATACTTTGAAGTAAGAGCAACACAGTTTCTATTCTGCAGTTACTATCAGAACAGTTATGCTGTTTGGTCCAGATATTCTTTGCTGCTATTGGACATTGTAAATCGGTTTCTACTTTCCAGCGCTTTGATAAAGAAATCGTTATCCGTATCATCTGGGATTGTGACTCACCTTGGTGAACTATAAAAAATACTGTAAATAAGCAATAGAAGGAAGCATTATAATCTCACAAACATGCCTCTAGGATAAAATCCACAATAAAAAGCACAAGCATTGTGTTTTTACAAGTACTTACATTTATATTATATATAGTGTTGTTACAATATTCCCCACTTCAGTTTCCCTTTTACCACCAGTTAAATATATGTTAATATAATAATACAAGGCATGATGGTTGTCCATGAAATAATTTTTTCAACACGCTCACCTGCTTTTATTGCCTTAAGACTCCTTCTTTCCTTTTGAAAGAGCAGATAATGTGTTGGGTGGAGCAGCACAGAGAGCGTCTTTCCACTTTGAGCAACTGGGGTCACTTAATTATGAATATATAGGCTACCTTCCTTCTTCAAGAGTGCTGCATTTTCTTTTAAAAAACTGTAAAATCGGCATGACTCTGCAACATCACAAACAGGCAGATACATGGAGGGAATTTCAATTAATGAGCGAGAAAAGGAAAAAAGAAGAAGAAAAAAAAGAGTTCCCCAAAAGGGATGGTGAGGGGGGGAAATCAATCAAAAGACAAAAAGAAGGAGACAGAAAATGCATTCCTCTTCATGCACTGCAGTCTCAGTCCCTTACGGTAAGTGATGCAGACAGCAAGTCGTTTAAAAAGCTATTAGAAATGTTTCAAATCTCCTTGGAGAAAATGCAATAGAAAATGGAAAATGCATAATGGAACAAGATGTATCTAATCACGCCAACAGTCAACAGTCGAGCGGGAGCAACTAGATTGCCTCTCCTCGTGAGCAGCGTGGCTGCTCCCTCTCTATCCCACTCATCCTTTCCATTCCCTGCCTTTTTAATCTCGCTGAGTGATTTTGAAATGCTGATTTGGATGTCGGGCAGCAGCTTGAGGTGAGGCCTTCACTTTCCCCTGACCTCGCCATCCCTCTGTAGGTCTCTGGTGGGTGTAATACATCTTAATAGATCAGCTTGGCTGGTACTGAATTATAGCCAAAGACTGCCTGCCTAGATGTTTTTAAGTAGGTGCAGTAGCCTAATGGACTAGCTGGGTCTCCACGGGAAGTTATTAGTCTTTTGAACCACCCGGCGGCTCTGCTAGAATGTTCCTACCATAAATAAAGAACGCTGTGTCTTCTTCAGCCCTGTTGTTCTTATTAAAAGCCTTCAGTGTGATATTATATATGTGTCTTTGCTGTCAAAACAGTATTTCCAAAAGATTATATCAAAAGAAATGGTGGGCTGCTGGAAGGTTAAACCAGGACCTCGAATTACTCTGTGAGAACTGCTATAGTGTAAATGCCCTGTTATCCTCTAGTAGAGCTTCTTCGTGCTGACAGTTGTGGTTACTGAGAGATTTGTGAGACAACTACAAAGCTTCTACACAGAGAACGCTGACTAAATGGATTCAAGTCTAAATCGAATACAAACTGGACAAGTCTGTTTCCTAGAAAAAAAAAGTTTTACTTTTGCGCTTTGCCAAATATGTTTTTTGAGGAAATAAAAGTGCTGTAGTAGTTACGTTCAATTAGACAGCGTATCTGTGTCCCACAATGTGTTGTCAAAAAAGCCAAAGCCTCCCAAATGTTGATCATCAATGTTGAATTTTGATTCTCAGTATATCATGACAAAACCTCAATCTCTCTAACCATGACAAGTGTCTTTGAGTTGCCTGAACATAAAAGCATTACAAGAGCAGGTACTTTAAGTTTACAGCGTATATTTTGTGGTGTCAGCTACTATGAGTGATCATTATAAGAATCATAGTCCAAATTGCAATTTTTGGAGGTTTGGAACTGTGACTTATTGAAAGAATCTTCCCCCCACCTTTATTGGATATAATGCTGTAGAAACAGACAGGAAAAGATGGGAGTGACATATTACAAATGTTTTTGGCCAGACTTGAAAAAGTATGATGCATACAACATGAATAGTATAGATCTGTTCCCCTCTTGATTATTTTTTAACCCTAACCATGGTCTTTCTCTCATTTTAACTATTGCTGCCATGCGCAGATGATAACTTAAAAGTTCGTGATTTTGCAGAAAGGGTTACTTGATCAAGAACGCATGCAATACATTTTGCTTTACCTGAACATGAAGTGTTTTAAAGATTCTCACGGTGTTAAACATTATGAACATACTCAAAAATCTATTTTTTCTCATCTTATGCCAGTTACAATATTAGCCTGTGGCTGTACAATTGTATCAATAACACCATTTGTGAGTATGCAACATACAAGTAGATGTGTTGTTGAAGCTGGGTAGATGCAAACACGTCCTACTCAGAATCATATTATTTGCTCCAGGATGCAGAACCACCATTAAACGGTTGGGTTCACGCTCTTTATTGTCGGCCACAGTGTGGATGAAGCTGTTCTCTTTCTTCGGCAAATCTTCGTCAATAATGGTAATCTGGGTGGCTCCGACTGCAAGTCAAGTATGAGCCTCGATAACGTCTCTCCCTTTCCCTCTCGCTGCACGTTTCTCCCTTAATCTCCTCCTTCCTGACTGGCTGGTGGTTAAGTGGTGGTATCTCTTTTCGTATGAGGTCCCTACAGGGCTTGGCAACAGTGGCAATGCCCCTACTACGAAATGGTGTGGAAATTGCTTTCTGCTTCTTCTCTCAGCCATTGCAAGCAGAGAAATTTACACCTGGGTGTCCCCTACCTCCCACTCGACACAGGGTGAGAATACTGAATTTACAAAAAAAGAGGGTCGAGGGAGATATGCAGAGGAGAAGGGAAGGAGGAAGACATTACACCTGAGGAAGAGATAGGAGCCTGAGAGAGTAGCTTTTGATCCTTGCGCCGCAACTGTCTTGTTTTCTATGTGAGACGGTCTCCGCATCAATCCATGCATCTGGCTATTTGCTCATTTATTTACAAGATATCCTCCATTCCGACTCATTTCCCCAGACACATTTGGTGTTTTAACCTCAAGTGTGAGACAACTTCAATAATGTTGCCCAAACACTCTGTGACCAGCAGTGAATCCCTGGACAGCAAGTGAAAACACCTGTCTCTGATCATCAAGTCTTTTCTCTCTCTCTCTTTCTTTTTTTTTGTGGGTCGTCTTATTTTTTGGTGTGAATTTTACAGTATCACTGTCGAGGGGACCCTCAAAATCAGCCTCCCATTAACTGTTCATGGAAAAGATCCAGGACGCCATGTCGACCTACACATGCTGCAGCTGTGACCGTTTCCTGTTATTTGACTTTAATTTGTCACGCTATTCATATAATTACAATGAGATTGATTGTGGTGGATTGGTCCAGTTCACATGCGTACAATACGGCACTTTACAGGACTCCATTAACAATATTCTCTGTCGTAGACTAATAAATGACTAAATCAAATCACACACATTAGTCAGTCGACTGGTTGTTGCTTTTCCTGTTGACAATTCTGGCTTTGAAGATAAGAGCTGTTGCCACATTATTATGCTTTCTTTTGCACCAAAACACTGGATTCATCTGTACTTTATGCTGTTAATTTGAAAAAGTTCATACAGCACACGGCAAGAAACTGCACCTCTTGATCCTGACTTTAAGGGCACTTGCAGCCCAAAAAGGCTATATATATCAATCCATCCATTGTCTACCGCTTATCCTGTATTCAGGGTCGCGGGGGGCTGGAGCCAATCCCAGCTGTCATTGGGCGAAGGCAGGGTACACCCTGGACAGGTCGCCAGTCCATCACAGGGCCAACATGTAGAGACAGACAACCATTCACGCTCACATTCACACCCTACGGGCAATTTAGAGTCATCAATGAACCTATCCCCATCCTGCATGTCTTTGGATTGTGGGAGGAAGCCGGAGAACCCGGAGAGAACCCACGCTTACACGGGAAGAACATGCAAACTCCACACAGAAGGAACCCGACCCGAGGAATCCAACCCGGGACCCTCTTGCTGTGAGGCGACAGTGCTACCCACTACACCACCGTGCAGCCGCTATATATATATATACTGTATATATATATATACACACACACACACACACACACACACATACACACAAGAGGAAACAATAAGTGAGACTGATGAGAAATGTAGTGCAGTAGCTAAAGCTGACCTCATTAAACCAATTAAAACTAGAATCAGCTAAGCCATACCATTTTTTTGTCCACTATCCTGAGATAATTTTAATGTTGTACAAATCAAAATTTTAATAAAAAATAATCAGAAGACAAATGATTACACTCCTTATACACCACACACAGATTTGAACCCTCAGCTGTCAACAGTGAAGCAACAGTATGTCATGCGTGCTGATTTATGTTGTGAAGTGCAGTTCAAAGACTAGTTTGTTTAGATTGTTTATGCTAAAGCTACTTTCAGAGAGCGAGGGGTTACTGCTACGTCTGCCACCAGGAAGCACTGATGTTCTGTATTTTGTATAGGCAGCAGGAAGGCGTCTCTACCATACAATACAGGCTCATTCTAATCTAACATGTAGCAGATAGAGGAAATGGCACAGTGTTGTTCAAGTTCACACTTTTCATGAAGTAGTTCAAAGTTCAGTTCACACATGTTCAAAGTGAACTGTTCACGTTCATAGTTCACCATTTCAATTCTGAACTAGTTCAAAGTTCAGTTAATTTTTTTTTTGGCGTCTATTTTGTGCGAGCTGCGAGCGATCGCGTCAATTCTGGCAGGAAGTCACACAAAGAAACACGAGACAATCCGGTCAAATTTTCAAAATAAAAGCAATTTTCGCGATTGACAAATCTTGCTTAGGAAGTTTCCTAACTGAAGAAGTGACCCGGAAGTAAACAAGTGGCCGCCATGATAATAGCCGTGCGGATTCTCTAAATGCAAAGGAAAGGAGCTCCAATGCTTCCTTTCAGAACTCCTTTAGCATAGGATGCAACAGACTTTCCTATGCGAAAGGAAAGGAGATTACGCCGACCCACAATTCTTTGCGAGAGCAACATTTAAAGTGCCGCACACCTCAGCCGTCCACGAAAACAAACGATATGTGCATTTACATATTTAACAATTACTTTCATGCAGACATAGTAATTGGAATTGTGTTGATAAATGTGTGTGGACAGTGATAATAATTTATAATTTTATTTATTTCAATCATGTTACAATGTTTGACAAAAACGAAACTAAAACCACAAATGACATTCCTCACAAAGGATGCAACGCAACTCCTGGTCCAAGCACTGGTCATCTCCCGCCTTGACTACTGCAACTCTCTCCTGGCCGGACTCCCGGCCTCTGCGATTAAACCATTGCAGCGTATCCAGAACGCTGCAGCACGCCTTATCTACCCAAATTCTCCTATGTGACCCCCCCTCCTCCGTGACCTCAGCTCCCTGTTGCAGCACGCATCCAATTCAAGACGATGGCACTGGCCTTCAGGGCCATCAATGGAACGGCACCCATCTACCTTCAAACACTGGTCAAACCTCACGCCCCGAAGCGAGCACTTCGCTCCTACTTCAGCTGGCCGGCTGGTACCACCATCGCTGAAATCAAACAAATGTCGCTCAGCAAAGTCCAGACTCTTCTCTGTTATGGCGCCTCAGTGGTGGAACGAACTCCCGACTAATGTCAGGACAGCTGAGTTATTTGCCATCTTCCGAAAAAGGATCAAGACTCACCTGTTCAGACTTCACCTCGACTCTACATAGCATGACCCACTAACAACCCCCCCCCCAAAAAAAAAAAAAAAAACACCCTTACCTATAGCACTCTGATCATAGCACTGTTGCTCTTAAAGTACTACTTTACTCAGATGAGGACCTAACACTTGTTCTATTTTTAGCTCTTACTTTATTGGCAATGATACGTTGTGGTTTCTTTGTTTCCTTCTTTTGACAAATGTACTTATTGTAAGTCGCTTTGGACAAAAGCGTCTGCTAAATGACCTAAATGTTAATGTAAATGAAATGTAAATACAGCAACCGGTCAAACAGGAAGGAGGAGCTGCTGGACCTGAAGCCGGTCAGTGAACCAGCTGTTGATAAAACCAACATGGGGAGAAGTGGACGATGCATTTTTTGTAGTCCATTATTGTAGTTTCTCCAGCGCAGATGCACATCAATCACCGGTGCCGATCATCAGCTGTCCATCATCAGCGGCCGCGTTATAATGACGTAGCTTAGTGAAAGTCCGGTCAGATACTCTGAGCACCGCGGTCGTCTTTTCTTAAATCCTTTTGAGTTCTCCTATCGCCTTTCCTTAACCCCGTGACGTTTTCCCCAGAGGTCAAGGAATAGGAGTTAGGAATAGGAGTTAGGACCTTATTTTTTGACTATTCGACTGCAACCACTCTCTCTTTCTCTCTGTCTGTCTGTGTGTGTGTGTGTGTGTGTGTGTGTGTGTGTGTGTGTGTCTGGATAAATAAAAGAAGTCTACACACTTCTTGGTTACAGAAACATGGCGTATTCATTTTATGAGGTTATTTACTTGCCCATGATGGAAAAAATAGCTCTGAATGAACAACAGCTAAGCAGAAGCGCTTGTCGACCGTCGCAGAGAAATACACGTCTGGTCTGAACTGGGGGGCAGTGGACCGTGTGCGATTTTCGCGGCCTGTGTGACCCTTGATGTGGAGAGGAGCGCTGCTCAAGCCCGGCATGTGCGCACACAAACTCTGTGAAGAAATCCGAGTGATTTGCTGAACTTATAGAAGAGATACTATGCTGTTTCTAAAGTGCAAGCAGGTCGCGTCACTCGACTCATCAGGAGAAAAAAAAATCTGTAACGCTTAATTGGACCGCAACATTGACGTTCGTCGTTCATTTCACACAATCTGAACTAATTCACGTTCAAGTTCTTTATTTACAAATGCGTTGCGTTCAGTTCAAAGTTCACAGAAAAATGAACGCGTTCAATGAACGCGTTCTTTTGAACTCGTTCATGCACAACACTGAAATGGCAAGCAATATAGCAAGGTGTGCTAACTAAAATCAGAAATGTTGTTCATTGGTGCGGACTGGATTATCAAACTGTGAAAACGATGTTGACGTTAGACCGTTTCTTTAAACTGATATTTGTTAAAGTCCCAGTAAATCCGCAAATCCGGTGGATCGAGGGCACTCTGTCAGATTTTGAATGTTTACAACTCTCAGGCTCCTCCCCCACGACCACCGAGCTCCTTCCCCTCGACTTCGTGCCCTTTGAAATCCCTTAGATCACGCCACCTTTGAAACCTTTGGGTCCAATGTTGACTCTGGTTTTATCACGGGCACCGTCGCAATCTTTCTTTTTTTCCTTATTGTCCACCGGTGTTTTCTTCTCCTTGGTTGTTTTGGACCTCCTTGTTGTTTCGGTTTTTAACCGAGGAATTGGAAGCTTGTTGCTACGTCCCTCCGCCTCCCCCCTGTGAGAGTGGAACGACCCGAGGGGGGAGGGGCTCTGAGTGTGCACGAACACAGCCCTGCGTGCTGATTGGACAGGATGATCCGGGCTCTGTCGATTTTTTGCAAAACAAACAACAGGCTCCACGTGCACATAGAGGCGCACTTTTTTTCTAAAACTGGATGTTTATGTTTATATATGGTGTCGACTTCGGTGAATATGATCAAACAAATGTTGCCAACTGGGACTTTAACCATTGGTTAGGAGGATCTCAACACCAAAATGTATTGTTGAATCTGTTGTGGTCAAAAAGCCACCGATGATTCAATCACTTCAGCTTGAGGATTGGATGCTAATATTTGTCTCTGAACTCCACCTCCAGCAGACTGTAACAGACCTGGTCCAATCAGCCATGACACTTGAATCATAATCAGTTCAGCAAAAGTGCTGTGTGTGTGTGTGTGTGGCCATGTTGTTTATTCATAATCAGGATGATCCGGGCCAAATGTAAAACGCAGCAGGACATCAGTTGAACAATCTGAGTAGAATACAAATGGCCGGAGTATATGAGGAAGAGACCAGGAATGCTAAACTTGACCGTGAGCGGTTGTTTTTGCAGCGTGGTAGTTTTTCTGTTTGGCTCTCTAATGAGTGTTTTTGTATTTGAACGTCCTTTTTGTGGCGCGTTTCTTTCGCATTTTGTTTCAATGCTTTTGGTGTTTTATGTAAAGCACTTTGACTCGCCTTGTTGTTAAAACGTGCCACATTAATCAACTTGCCTCGCCTTGTCTCGGGTTGAAATGTAAACTTGACTGATGAGCGAGGGTGAGTGGGAGCCATGCATATTCTATGCTGGTACTTGGTTGTGCACACACGCTCGCTCAATTGAATTAATACATATGATTGGGCATACATATGCATGATGTGCGGTTGAAAACTCTCTCTAAATTATGTAGTGATGGTATCCTGGGTTGATCCGGATGGCTTCATACATGAGACAACACAACGCAATAAACAAGAAGACACAGATGAAACAAACTGCTGATTCTAGCAAACTGAAATAGCCAGTGTCAGTTGTATATCTATCCTGCCAGACAGTTAGACAAACAGTGAGATATATATTTTTTTCTGAGCACATTGGGGATTCCTGTAGCAAGCAGCTCTTAAGGCCTCTTGAAGCCTGTCTCATCTCCAGTCGGTTACAGAGTGCCAAATAAGACAAGGCGGACAAGAATCTCTGAGAGAGACATTTGAGCATTTTCGCTTGACTCAAAGTAAATTTAAAAAAAAAAGGATGAGGAGTGATGAGGAAGACAAATGGAAACAGAGGAAGTTTCTTTA
Organism: Eutrigla gurnardus; assembly: GCF_963514095.1. Lineage (NCBI taxonomy): Eukaryota > Metazoa > Chordata > Actinopteri > Perciformes > Triglidae > Eutrigla > Eutrigla gurnardus. Next base: position 22,891,904 of record NC_139915.1, on the reverse strand, counting down.
CCGAGAGGCAAAATGAAAGCAAAGTCAACATCATGTGTTGAGAGTGGGAGATGGTAAAATCCAGAGATGGCAAAAACGGATAAATAAAATCTCCGAAAGACAGAAAGGGGAAAAGCCTCGTGGCATAGACCTCCTGCAAGAAAAGCAAGACAGGGAGGAGCACAACATCTCTGTGAGGATAAAAGAAGAAATGTAATCGCCCAGTTGGTTCTTTTTCTCCCAGAGGCCCCTTCGAAAACAACTGGTGCTTTAAGCTTGGACAGATAGCAGACAGAGGGATGACGGTTAGAGAGAAGGAGAATACCACAGAGGGTTGGGAGGCCCACACACACACACACACACACACACACACACACACACACACACACACACACACACACACACACACACACACACACACACACACACACACACACACACACACACACACACACAGTACAAAGGCGGCAATGTGCAGGCATACATGCACCAACAGAGTATATCTCTCTCTCTCTCTCTCTCTTCTTCTTCTTCCCTGTGGAGCTGTGATGATGGAGATGGAGAGCGGTGTGTATTGACTGTGACTGTGACACAAAGCTACATCTAGCACAAGAACCAAAGAGGAAAAAAAGGCTCCGCTTCAAACTTGAGACAAGTTTGGTCTGCTGCTCCAACACTCTCATAACATTTTGTGATATGAGCGACAAATTGAGGTGCAGCTTCCAAGCTGTGGACAGAACAAAGGTGATAAAAGCCACCAATCAGATGATCACAGTTTTCTGACTTACAGCACTTACATTAAGGAATTATTGACGTGTCTTTATTCATATCTTAAACGTTCAAAGTTCGGACACTGAAATAAAAATGTGAAGAGCTGTGTAGTCGAATGGTGTTAAATTAATTTATCCTACATTCCTTGCAGGCACCAAATCTGTACACTGTATATACGTAGCTGCACTTCTGTGGCAGTTTAATTTACTTTTCAGATAAAATCCTTGGATGCTGTTTGGGCTGACTACCTGCCCACCCATCGTTACTGTGTGACTAAAGTCCTTGTGATTTTGACTTTGCTGACAAATCCTACTTTTAATTAGAATCAGGCCTTGACCGCTTTCAAACTTTGTTTCATGCCCCCAGTGTCAAAGTAAGCTATGGAACTCAATGTATAGCCACATTTCAGTGTCCACAGGCCATTTTTTCCAGTGTGTTGTACACATAAATGTTTTTTTCTGATGCCACACCAGCAACTCCAACTACTTGGCTGGGCTGTCAGTCTACACAGTGGGTGGCTTAACTGTGGGGATAGTGTGCACCTCCTGATCAAGGGTTTTTTATAATGAGTGTGAAAAACACTCATTCAGAAATGATAAACTTAAGATCACATTAAGGAAGCTAATGAGATCTGTCTATATTTATTATTCTATTTATACAGTCACCATGCTGTAAATGCAGTGTACTGTGCAAGCAAACACACATGTTATTCACCAATGTGCAATTGACATTCGCTTAGCTCCTCAAGCGTTCCACAGCTGACATTCTAATGTCTCCAGCTTACTCATTTAAAAAGGAGAACTCACTAGACTTTTTTTCTTAAATATGCATTTAATGGCTAGAAGCATCATTTGACAACACTAGAGCTAAAACTGCATGTCGAAGGCAAAAGGTCCTCAGAGTTGATGATCCATGTGGAAGACATTCATGAAAGAAACAGCATTGTACTTGTACGGCACTTTTGAGCTAGTTCATCCTAATATATAAGTCGGATCTGACATTTTTCCTTATTTCATTCTTTGTTTGACAACAGTTTCACCGTTCTGGCAGCATCTCAAACCTCTACTATCGCACCACAAATGATTTTGCCGACAGATGTTCCCCATAATTGCAGTATTTAGTGCTCCTGTTTTGAGATGCTACACTGGTTATTATGATACAATTACTGACAGAAGAAAACCTTGTATCTCATCTGAGGATTTGGTTAAAACATTTTGTTAATCTTGATACATTTGCGTTTTATTTACTTGTGTAAAAGAGTTGCTTTGCTTTTATTTAAAACTATTGGACGAATACAGAGAACAAGTTCTGAGAAGCAATCTTCACAATTTATAACATAAATATTTAATTTATTAGAATTAAATATAATTTCACAAAACTCCAGTTAAAACAATTCCCCAAAACGGCACTGCCCTGCCCACCAAAAACATCTTGAACATGCTCCAATGCTGTAATTTAAACATGCTGCGTAGTGGACTCAATGTGCCTCTCATCTAACACCAGACGTTTTCAAACTGGTCGGCCCCAGCAGGAATCAAGCCACCTACCCTGGCAATATTCATGCCACAGTCTTTCCCCCGAGATGTAGAGGACCACAGGATTATGCTTTAAAGAAACAACAAAAAAATGGAATTGCCTTAAGGTGCACTGGGAAGCGCGTTGGGGGAATTAAGCCAATGTGAAAGATATTCCTGCCATTCCCCAGGGTGACGGATGAGCGATGAGTTTTTGGATAACAAGAGATCAGAGGCGAAAGGAGGAATAATGAGGATGTGCCCTGATAATCCGCCATTTCCCATCCAACAGTCTACATAGCTGATGGCACTGCTAATGTTGCTTCTACCTAGAAGGATACAAATGTCTCACTATTGCAATGATCCCTGAAGGAAAGTCTTGTTTTTCTCATGACCCTTGCCAGTGGACCCCAGTCCAATTTGTAACAGCAGCACTCTGCTGCTCAAGGATTATCAGTGTGTTGTGGCTAAACACCTCACCAATGCAAATGCTAACAACTCCACCTGCTCATTTCTTTGCTTCTTTGTCTTCATTTGTATTCACCAGTCAACTAACAGATATCGAACAGGAGAGCCTGCTCTCTGGTTGAAGGGTAGAGAGAGTGGTAGATGTGGTTCAGGATTGACAGTCTTAGTGTTGCTATGAAATTATCCTTGAGTGAGAAAACCGTAAGGAAAGAGATCCCTGAAGTATACTCCCCATTGGTTGGGTGTGGTCAGAAGTGTCCTCTGTTGCAAGTTTGGAGCTAGATGATTGCTCCTGTAATAATTTGCTGAATGTCATATATTGCTCCTTTTAACAATGACAACTATTTAGAGAGAGAGACAGACAGAGAGAGAGAGAGAGTGAGTGTGTGTGTCTGTGTGTGTGTGTGTGTGTGTGTGTATACACATCACTTAAATATCTCTGAGGCCATATTTATGAGCCAAGTGAGCTATGCAGGTAGGATTGTTGCTTGTGAAGTACAATCGTCATATCACCAAATCTCTCTCCCCTTCTCCTCTCTGCATCATACCACCTCATATAGGGCGGCTTCCAGACTCTTACAGGTCTTTGAAGGTAGAAAACAACTCAGTTGGGTGATGTTTTTGTGCCAGCATTAAAAACCCCTGTTCACTTTGTTTCTGTTGCAATCCTTTGATGTTTGTGCAAGAGCAACAGCAATTGTCGATTGGTTGATGCATTCTCCATTTCAACACTAGTTCTTAGTTTGCTTAAGTTTATTTTATTTTTGACTTCTTCCTAATATTCAATAAGCAAATATTTTTCATTGGGAATAATTTTCTCAACTGAATGTATTGATGTACACGTACCATCTCTAATACTAGATGTCCAACTAATTTTTTTTTCTTAGGTTACAAATCTAAAAATAGAGACGTCACAGTTCACTCTCTTCTGTGTCATTTAAATGATACCCACATAATGTCTCAACCCTCAGCTGTGAATCTGTGGCACAACCTGGCAGACGAGATATTCCTCACCCCTCAACGATCACTATTTTCACATTTAACGCGTCAAGATGCTGTCTTTTCTTCCTCTCACGTTTACAAATCTCAAACAGAATTATTCAGTCATCGCCCTTGGCTATGAAGACAAAGCAAGAGACAGAATGATATAGAGAGACAGAGAGAGAGAGAGAGAGAGAGAGAGAGAGAGAGAGAGAGAGCGCGACAGACAGAGAGAGAGAGAGAGAGAGAGAGAGAGAGAGAGAGAGAGAGAGAGAGAGAGAGAGAGAGAGAGAGAGAGAGAGAGAGAGAGAGACTGTTCATCCTTATCTAACTTGTTCTTTTAATCAAAAGGCAAAAGGCATGATCTTAGAGAAAACCATGTAGCCGGATCAAATAACTGGACAGAGGTGAGTTTAAAGACCAGGATTTGCAGTAATTTAAAGCTCCCTCTATTTCAGTTTTCTCTTTTTCTTTCAAATCTTTCTGGGCATCTGCCTCACTGTACTCTCTCACACGTTCTGCCTCATTTCCCCCTCAATCGCCGAAAAGAAGAGATTGTGGAAGAAAAGCTACACGGTAATAATTTTATCAACCATGGGTTAAATTTAAAGCTTGATTTCTGAAGTGTTTCAGATGTTTCTGCATCGGTCTGTCAGGCTCGGGTGCTCTCAACCCCAGGGTGCCACAACATTAAAGTTAGAATTACCTTTTACCCAGCAGGGGGCAGGAGAGACCCTCAACAGATAGAAGCAACCATACTTCTGGTCAGAGAGGACTTTGGGAATTGGCAGTCCCCCCCCCCCCCCCCCCCCCCCTTTACAATCAATTTCTGGGCTCTGTAAGTAGACAGAACTGAGTGCACCAGATTAAAAGATGGCCATTTTGATTTGCCTTCCCTCAGGATTAATAAACATTGTAAATCAGGAGAAATCAAATGCAGGATAATGATTTTTTAAATTTATTTTCTCCTCAGGTGCATCACATTTTGACCATTTGATTTGATCATCGTAGCACATCGCAGCACATTGTGTTTCAGGTAATGAAGGCTCAAACTCTCGCCACTTTGATCACACTTCCTCTCATTACAAAAAAAACCTTGCTCTTTCTTTCTTTGACTCCAAATCAAAGCTGATTTATTCAACCATCACACAGAAGACAATAATGAGTCTTTAACCACACAAGCAATTGAATCAGCATGAGCGAACCATCAACCAAGCTCGGTGTGAACAAGCAGGGAGGTATTCTTTGTCATGTTCCCCTTGTTCTCTAACCTTTTCGTCCGTCTGGGATTAACAGGCTGGAGAGGTGAGGTGAAGAGATTGTTTGCTGAAGAGATGGTCACATAGTGTATCACAATTTGAAGATGGGCTTTTGTGATGAAGAGAGAGTGACTGTCTATCTTCTCGCTTGCAAGGGTCAGTCGGCTTATCAGATGCATGAAGCGCTGCTGTTAATGCAAAGCACCAAGGGGATCTGAACAGTAAATATTTACAGGCTGGGGTGCTTGTCTGTGGAAGGATACCACGCTTCTTTTTCACCATGGAGTTTAATGTTGCTTTAAGGAGCTCCCCTCTATCTCTCTCGACACCGCTTCATCAGTGCACAGAGTTTGTGTCTGAATGGTTAACAGAGCACACCCTGAGACGTAATGCTGGATTTCATTGTGAAACTTCACAGTTTCAAATAGTTTGATGGATCTCTAAAAAGATTTGGTTGAATTTTCTTTTTTTGCTCTATCATTAAGAGTCTGGGTTATTACACTCTTTTTGTGCTTTGATAAAAGTACGTTCAAGTTCACAAATAAGCTAACACCGTCTATGATCAAAAGAAAAGACTGTCAGATGACATCCCACAATGACTGTCGAGTTCAAAGACATTGAAAGTACATATGAAGTGCCACAGTCCGCCGAGTCATCGTCTCTAAACAGCAGCCAGTCGGAGGAGGACAGGACAATATCCTGTTGTCACTCCAAACCTGTGATCACATCCAATCTAACGTTTTGCTTCCAGCAGCTGATACCTGCTTACTGTTGCTAATAGACACCAGTAGGATTGGTATCAAGACCAGGATCCATAATGATTTCACATTGTCAAAGGAGATGTTTTGTTTTTTTCAGACCATATGAAATGTTACAGATGTATTGAGAAACAGATACAGTGAGCAGGTTTTAAAATCACAAGCTTAGTGGGAGGGGATGTGTTGCACAGGTTGTTGCTGTTACTGTGAATAGCATAACCAGTAGCAAAGGTGAACACAGTCAGGCGATGATGTTATGAGATAGCAAATCAATGGTCGACTGACTTCGACTTTTCTGCACTACGATAATGTGACCAAGTTTCCTTACATAGGTTCTTTCAGCAAGTGAATAAAAACATATTAAACAGGAGCGGTGTTATAAGAATTTTGTATAACCTCATGTCTTAAAGTTTTCTTTGTTCAGGTTACAGCTTTATGTGTTGAACTGTTTATTACTTTAGTATCCCCATTGCTGACCTAAATGTTATCAGAGGCCTGGTAGTCATGATGTCTTGTTCTGCATGAAGATTAACTGTCAATGACGCATTATCTCCTGTGCCTTTAAAAGGCTCAAGTCACAACAGTGATTTGAGCACTTTCTCTGTAGCATCCTCACGCGTTGTTGCATTGTAACTGCTCAGTCAGATGTTGACTTTACTTCTGTCTCCGATCTCCTCCTTGGGTGAATTTATTCGATTACGGGCAAATTCTTTTAACAAGCGGACTTGGCAAAATCACACAGAATATTTTAATATGATACTTTCCTTCACAGCATGGTTGCACTTTGTACTTGTCTATGTCTAGTTTCACTTGTTGCTCACAATTAAAATGTGTTAGGAACTTGCATATTTACAAGATGACTATTGCTTTAGGAGGTTTTATTCATTCTTTTATTCAGTTAATGTGAGTGAGTGAGATATGTTGTCAAGGTCTCAGTATGCTCCAGCACAAAGGCTATTTGGATGACAAATTATTTATTTTGAGTATTTTGTTTATTGTTGCTGTCAAAATACTATGTCCTTGTGATCTACATTTAAATTTTTTTTTTTAAATATGAGCATTTCAATTTGCTATGATCTGAAACTCCATTAAGAGACAGGAAACTGCAGCACACTTGCACACACACAAACTCTCTCTCTCCCCGGCTGTCCGCAGGTATTGGTGGTATTTGTAAAGACTCTAATTGCCCAAGTGTCTAGAAAGTGGCCGTAGAGAATGTGGCCGGCTAATGAGCTCCCTGGCAGAGGGTCTGTAGTTAGCCGTAGCAACACTGGGCTCTGCTCCCTGATAAAGGTCACATATCTCCAGGGAATAATGCCACAGCGTGATGTGATGACCGAGGAAAGAGGACTGGCCAGCCTTTCACTTGCCATTAAAAGGAAAACGAGTGAACCACAGAGGGGATGAAAATTCTTTTGGATGAGACGGGTCCTCCAGGCAATGCAGTCCACTACAAATACGCAGAGCCAGTGCCCCACAGAAAAAAAACTGCTGTGCAGTAGTAAGGGCCTGAAAGAGGACAGGCAGCAAAACATGAGATAATAAAGACCTGAAGGAAACACTGAGGGACTGCAAGAAGTGAAGAAATATATAGGAACAGGTAACACTACTGGTGATCTGTTTAAGCGAGGATTTTGACTTCGATTGTGATTTTTAACAGAAAGCTGTGAGTATGTAAGTATATACAGACAGTATATATATATATATATATATATATACACACACAATTATAACTGAATCCGGTCTTTCTATGAACTTTATTCTCATACTGAGTGAGGTAATGTTGCAGAAATGACCAGACCAACACAGCTATACAATATTGATCCTATTTAAAATGTTCCATCTCAGACCAAGAGAGCCAGGATGGACTTTCATGACAAAAGCATACTTATTGAAAAAGTTTAAACACACAGGAAGTTACTATCAAATATAAAGATGCAACATTTAAAACACATGCCAATACTGCTGCAGCCGTGTGATATTGCGATGAAAACCTTAGAAAAAGACCTGTCAACTCGTCCTCATCATCCTAAACACATGTGTTTCTGCTCAGTAGCTCCACTGAAATGTAAACCAGGTCAAGCAGGGGCCATTATCAGTCTTAGCCAGTAAACCCATTAAGCCATTAGCAGAAAACCTAGGTGCTGCCATTTCTGCTCATTCTTTTTCTTATTTTTTTCTTTTTCTTATTCTGATACTTCTCTCACCTTTCCTCCTCATTAAGCTCTTTCCAGTGGTTAACTAGAGATAGATAGATAGATAGATAGATAGATAGAGAGAGAGAGAGAGAGAGAGAGAGAGAGAGAGAGAGAGAGAGAGAAATCTGTTCCGAAGCATTGGTTTGTGTAAGTTGAAAACAAAAGTGGAAAATGTAAAAGCACCATGCAGCAGCCTGATACTAATGGAACAAGTGGAAAACATTAATGAATCACCTCTTCTCTCCTCTGCCATATTCTCTCTTGCAGATCCACATTTTGTCTCGGTCTCTCTCGTTTTATGATTAGCTCACCCATGTACTCTGTCATGTTTTATCCCTCAGATACAGGAACTCAAAAAAGCTTGATCACTATTGCCATAAATAAAACAACACCAACCACAAAGAATTAGGACTGTTTACTGCACACACGCACATTAAAGGTCCCATATTATACTGTTTTTCCTCAATTCCACACAGCTGTCTGAGGTCCAACAACACTGGATTCAATATGCATTGCCCCAAACCCATCCGTGGTCCTGAATTTCAGCTGTCTAAAAGTTGCTCAAATGAGCTCTGTGGCCTGTGCAGGCACAGGCCGTTTCTGTGCCTGCACCTTTAAATGCTAAAGAGCTCCGTCTGTCAACGCCTACTTGGAGAGCCACGGAGACGATGCCGCTTACATTATGCATCGCATCGCTATGGCTCGCCTATGTGGCTCAGGTAAAGTTGCTGGGTTCCGTATGGTTGGGACAGATCCTTTTACGAGGGTCAGTGTCGAGGCAAAACCAGCTTTGAACTGACCCTCATTACTGAAGCAGCCCGATGTGAAGTGGTTAGCACACACATACAAGCTAACACGAACCGTAGCCGGCACATTGTCATTAAAAACGCGACCCTTGTCTCTTCTGTTCTTCTGTAGCTTGGACAGAATATACACCGAACTTCACCTCGGTATTATTTTTTTTTTTTTAAGATTTTATCTATTGTCAATGCCTCCATCCAACCTAACCATGCTCAATAAAAAATCCCACGCTACTTCCTCCTCTGCCACTAGAGGTCACTTCAACGTGATAATTTATCATTTTGGGAGTGCGAGCTGAAATGAGTGATGCTGTCGTTCCTCTTGACAGTCTAGGATTCACAGACATGCACCGTGACCTCACTTTAAGTATTCTGTCAAGAAAAAAAGTAATTGGATGTACTTGCTGGGCTCTCTTTTAAAAATAAAACAAAAGTTGCTTGAGTCAATGAGATATTTGTACATTAAATTCAAACCTTGAGAAAAAACTGAAAACCACACAGGATGAGAGAAGTGAAGGTGATAGAGGAGAAAGGGAGCAAGATGCAGAATAAGTCGGTGCTGAGGGGGAGAGAAAAAGAGAGAGAGAGGGGGCCGGTTCATACAGACTGTGAAATTGATGTATGACAGAACAGATTGGTGTTGCCGTTCAGATACATCTGAATTGAATGTTGTCAGGAGGAGTCAGATTACAGCAGAGGCCGCGTTGCATCCAACCTCCTGCTCTAAATGAAGATGTGTTTACTTTCAGATGAGAAAATGTGAGCGAGCGTGTGTGTTTGTTAAATCTGCATCAACAACACTATATACCGAAGGTCTGAGGATACAAGGTGCTTCATATTCCACTGACCTAACTATACAGTAAACAGACCAACGCAATTCTATACTGTATAAAAAAATCATAGTGTAGTATGTCGAAAAAATGTGTCCAAAGAAATCATAAAAAGTACAGTATGAAAAAAAAGTTTAAAAAGTCATAATACAGTAAAAATTAGAAAAAAAGAAAAGAAAAAAATTATAGTATAGAATGTTGAAGAAAATCAGTATAGCATGTCAAAAAAGTCATGCTATAGGATTTCGAAAAAAGTCATAAAAAGTTATACATTTTAGGAAAAGACGACCGCCGTGCTCAGAGAATCCAACCAGACTTTCACTGAGCTATGTCATTATAACAAGGGCGTAGAATTGGGTAGGGACGCTAGGGACACGTCCCTACCAATATTCAGCCGCTACTGTGTAGTCATTGTCAATTCAACCACTGTCTGTAGTGTTTAGTCAATGATTATGGCACGCAAAGGGTTATGTTGGTCTCTGCTAGAAGTCCCGCCTCTATCCTAAATACCGCTCCCTGATCGGCTGCCGGTTTCTCGCTAACTTACATGTGATTGGCTGTCCCCTATGAGGGGCCGTCTGGGACATAATTCAGAATTACCTCTCACACACACATGTGAAATGCTCTCATATACACTACTGAAACACTCTCACATAAACAACTGAAAAAGTATTTGCTCACACACACTACTGAAACGCTCTCACACACACTACTGAAACGCTCTCACACAGACTACTGAAACGCTCTCATACACACTACTAAAACGCTCTCACACACACACTTCTAAAATGCTCTCATACATACAAGTAAAACTCTTTCATACACACTACTGAAACGCTCTCACACACACTACTAAAACGCTCTCACACACACTACTGAAACGCTCTCATACACACTACTGAAACGCTCTCATACACACTACTGAAACGCTCTCACGCACACTACTAAAACACTCTCACACACACTACTAAAACACTCTCACACACACTACTAAAATGCTCTCGTACGCACTACTTCACTTTCATTTGTAAGAGGATTTACTTGGTTATATGAGAGCGTTTTAGTAGTGTGTGTGAGAGCGTTTTAGTAGTGTGTATGAGAGCGTTTTAGTAGTGTGTGTGAGAGCGTTTTAGTAGTGTGTGTGAGAGCGTTTTAATTGTATGTATGAGAGCGTTTTAGTTGTGTGTGTGAGAGTGTTTTAGTAGTGTGTATGAGAGCGTTTCAGTAATGTGTGTGAGAGCGTTTCAGTAGTGTGTGTGAGAGCGTTTCAGTAGTGTGTGTGAGCAAATACTTTTTCAGTTGTTTATGTGAGAGTGTTTCAGTAGTGTATATGAGAGCATTTCACATGTGTGTGTGAGAGGTAATTCTGAATTATGTCCCAGACGGCCCCTCATAGTCCCCACAGTCACTCCTTCTTCTTGTTAAAACTACCTGCAACATGCTAGTTGGACCGGACGAGAGGCAGTGCATGTTATCTGCAAGTTGTCAACATGTTCGGCATTTGTTCTTCCTGGGTCAAGTCAGCTATGGATTTTAATATCAGTGGTGTCATTTACATTTGTGTTTGCGTGCATGTACGTGTGTGCGTGCGTGTGTGCTGTACAGGATTTGAAGGATGTCAAAGAAAAGAAAAGTGGATATAAGAGACTTCTTTAGGAGTCAAAGTGTAAGTTACTTCAAGGGTGTATAGGTAGAGGCTCAACAATACAGATATTGAATAAAAGAGAATATTTAATACCAAAGAGATACACTTTTTTAAAGTTATTTTTAATTCTTATTTTCATGTATTTGTGTAGAAGAGAGCAACGGTTTAAAAACACAAATAAAGAAAATTTGTGGTGCAAATACAATAAAACCTCAGATTGTAGATGATCATGTGATTTTATAATTATAAAATATAATTAATTACTATTAAGTAATCTAACCTATAACATCTTCCTGACGTGAAATTATGATTGCTAATGCAAAAAAAAACGTCAACTTACAGGAGTAAGCTGCCTTGGAGCACTTTTGTGTCCCCACCAATCTCAAAATCAAACCTACTCCCTTGCATTATAATGCACCCACTGATGATTGACCGCTTCGGTAGAGAAACTACAATAATGGACTACAAAAAGCGCATCGTCCACTTCTCCCCATGTTGTTGGTTCTGTAAACAGCTGCTTCACTGACCGGCTTCAGTTCCAGCAGCTCCTCCTTCCCGTTTGACCAATTGATGTATTTACATTTCATTTGTGGTTTTAGTTTTGTTTTAGATATAAATAAAAATACCATTCATTTATTATCACTGTCCACACACATTTAGCAACACAATTCCAATTACGATATGTCTGCATGAAAGTAATTGTTAAATATGCAAATAGGCATAATGTTTGTTTTCATGAGCGACAGAAGTCTGCGGCACTTTAAATGTTGCTCTCGCAAGGCATTGTGGGGCAGAGGAATCTTCTTCCTTTCGTAAAGGAAGGTCCGTTGCATCCTATGCTAAAGAAGATCTGAAAGGAAGCATTGGAGCTCCTTTCATCTGCAATGACTGCATTTCGGATCGCATTCATTTGCGCCTATGCATGCACGAGACTTGAGAGGATCCGGCGGAACTCGTCATAAACACGTCTAGTTCCCACCACGTCAAGTCGGACACAGGTGCACTTCACGGACTTTTAAAAAAATGTTTTTTTAAACTTTATTAATAATTATATACATAACAAAAACTATCTCGCCAGGGGAAACTTCACGGACTTTGCACAAAGAATATCTACCCAGTGGCGCTGGCTTTCTTCGTCGCTGATGAATTCGAGCTGAGGCATTTGAACTCCCCTTGTTGACGGAGGCTGAGGAATTTTCTCACATGGGAAATACCACGTGGTAATTCTAACCAACTAGGGCAACGTTGAGGGGAGTGTCTTATGTCCGCACTTATTTGAGAACATCTGCACAGAAAAGCATGTGGAGGGAGGTACCCTAGATACCGCGAGTTTTTAAAGTCATGTGACATGTTGCAAAGGGAAGTTATCACCAGCATTTCTGACGTTTTTTTTCCCAGAATGCCTGGTTTTGCGAGGCAAATGCATGCGCATGCATGATTGGAAACGCGCCTATTAGCTTGGTTTCAGTCACGTGATTGTGATGATGCGTTAAGGGGGCGCGATTTCCAAATGGCTGTCCGGAAGTAAAAATGCCGACTACGTCTATGGAGGAAACCGTTCCAGAGAGTCCGTATTGTAGGGATTTAGAGCCAGTTTCTAGAATACGATACAAACAATTAGTAAGTAAATATGTTGGGCGTGACCCGTACCTCATGAAGATGAGTGAGTTTTCTGGAGCGAGGGACGTGGCTCCCGATGGGGGGAGGCTCACGGACTGAGGCATCGGGTACCCCGAGGCGGAGGAGGAGGGTCCGCCGACGCGACCCGCTGAACCCCGACCGTCGTCGCTGCCCTCGTTTCCCCCGCTAGAGCGGCACCGTCGGACTTGCGTACGCGTAGCGCGGTCAGCACGGAGACCAGTAGTCCACCGGCAGCCGCGCCCGACTCATGCGAGCCCGATGGGCGCCCATCCCCGGCCCGAGGGTCGGGGAAGGAGGGGGGAGCGTGCCGAACGGAGAGGCAGGCGAGCCCGAGACGGGCCCAAGCACCGCACCGGGCATCCCGAAGTCTGAACTTAGGGGGACGAAGGCAACTGGTGCCTGCGACTGCCCCAGCAGCGGAGAACGCGAGTGTTCCTGATTGATGGCAAAGCGACTCTCAGACTCGCAGACATAGGTTTAAATTCTCACCTTTATGGACGACAACCTTTGGTACTCTAAAAAACTTTTCCTTTTCACGGGTAGAACGATTGTAGCAGCTGTAAACTACACAAAACATGGGCATCTTGACTTTTTCACACGGCAGTTCTATGGGCAGACTTCACTTCCTGCCATCCATCTGGATTTAGGGCTTTCATGATGCAGCACTGTGACGTCACGTGAAACCAACCTATTAGAGAAATCGAACAGCTCTTATCATGGCAGCCACATGTTTACTTCCGGGTCACTTCTTCAGTGAGGAACCTTCCTCAGCAAAAAAGACTATTCATCCCCACCCACAGTCTCAAACTACCTTGTCCACGTCTGCGGTGGTGCTCTGGAGGATGGAGGACTCAAACTCCGTCCTGGCACCTTCCAAACTGGGAACCAACCAACCACATCACCAATGCCACACACATTTGACCCCTTCACTTTGGGTGTTGACCTTTTCTTTGCACTACACTGTGCATACCAACGACCTAAACATCTTGGTCATACTTGCCTCTGCACATTACACATAAAAATATGAACAATATGCATCATAAAGCTCCTCAAATTTAGCTCTTAGTGTTTCAAATGGGTTGTGGAAACAGAGCTGGGTCTTGATCCTTTCACCTCAGTTTGTCAAGTAATAGTTATATTAGTCCCTTATCTTGGTAGGCTGTTCCTGAGCCCTGTAATACAAAGAGAGTTCACCATACCCATGGTATCTTAACTAAACCTAACAGCCACTTTCCCGCTAAACACTCCTACGATGGTGCTTATCTACTCAGTAAATCAACCCAGGTTTTTCTAAATCTGTCCCTGAGCGCATTCACATAAAAGGGGTAGTGTGTGCAGTATATGACCAATCAAAAACACAGACATGTCTATCAGCAGAGCAGCTTATTTTACAGAATACAATATTAGTCAAACATGAAGAAGTAAAACGCACAATCCAGCTAAAAGTAACACAGTTTATTCTGCCAAATAGTAAGGATGTGTAATGTGTAATGATATTGTGTAAATTAATAGCCAATAATCACTGCCCCATCTAGAATCTTTTAATCTGCTGCTTGTTAAGAAAAGCAATATACTTATTAATTATATAATTATAATTGCTAGACTATATGTATATATACGTATCTAAGTCATGCTTAAAAAAAATAATATTTTAATAGTTATTCAAGATATTCTATTGATTTTCTTTCCAAACAATTGATTCATACAAAATCCCACAAAAGAAGTATAGTCATAATTATTTCATGACTATACATACATAAATACAAATAATTTATTATGATATACCATATGATATTGTGATGATCATTACATTTTTAATGACATTTTAATGGCATGTCATACTACTACATTTTTAACATACTATACAATATTTTTCATCAACTTTTTATAACATAACATTTCTTATGGCCCTTATATGGCATTCTATAATACAACATTGTTCATGAAAACGTACTACTATGACTTTTATACTGATACTGATATACTATGCAATTGCTTTTTTAATGTCCTTTCTGATGACACACTATATTATTTTTATATTACCATTTTAATGGAATATTTTGCTCATATTTTACTCACTCAAACAACAAATATCAAGACGATGTTTTCTTCACTGGTGTTTCCTAACTCTGAGTTTGTGCATCATCCTCTGCTTGTCATAGATCCCCTCTTGGAGGCAGCCCAGCTGCTGTTGCTGATCCTCCCTGTGGTTCTCCAGCTGTTTCTCCAGCATTTTCTGGAGGACGGAGCCACAAAAAACCCACATTACAGACACATGATCATTTAAATATAAATATCATGAAATTGGACTGCTACAATAAAAAAAACATAACAATAATACATGTAATCATATTCAGTAATCAGCATTTTGACTCTGATTAATTTCAAGATGAACCGGGTTGCACCCATTCAAAGCAATCTGGGTGTATACAATTTGTACTGATAAATTGTCTTGATTTAGGAATAATAATCACACGTTGTGGCCAATTGTATCACATTAAGTAAGTAAGTAGTGGAAGATATTTTTGGAGAGTAGTTGATATAACTTTGATCTGGTTTTTTGTTAGTTTTTTCATCAACTGAACAGAAACATCACCAGCATTATGATAATAACATCCAAAACACATTATTGTCTCTCAGTGGTTTCTATACTGCAAACTGAAAAGTTTTCACTACCAATATAGGGACCTGCAAGTTGCCCACAACCTTGTGCCTTAAATACTGAAGAAATGTATCAGCATGTGTTAGATAATTTAAATGTTATAATTTAACACACAAACAAAAAGTTTGTCTCTCAATTCAGTGTTTGTATCACTGAGGTCCACAAATACATTTCGATTCATAAATAAAAAACGGATTTCACAAATGCCTGTTTCAAAGTTAAGAAGATATTCAAAGATGCTTTTCATTTATCTGTAAATTACATTTTGTAAATTGATTTAATGTATTCACAATTATTATAGAATTTCAAAATCTATTTTGGAGTATAAACATTTCTTTTGCATTTGTGGAAGGGTGTTAATGTTTACAGATTACACATTTACACACAAATTGTTGAACTGTTGACAAGAATATTCTTAAGACAAATTTTATGATTAAAAAAAAATATATATACTGAGATCACTTATTGGCATCTAACACAACATTCACATCATTCATTTGTTCTAATTTGACAGAGCATCAGCCATAAATACAGCATGATTTAGTCCAGCTTGTGTTCTGCAGCCTAATGCACTCGTAACTTGCATTTAATCAATGTACAAATGACTAGTTAATTTTTCCTAATTAGCATCCATTTTCTCTATTACATGCATTAGTAAATATTCCTGTCTGTAAGAGGGCTTGCTTGTACAATTAAAATCTTGCTCTGCTTCACAGTAAGCCATCAGGGACAATTGCACATGTCCTAATCATCAATAAAGGTAGCATATTAAAATAAATAAAACACAAACAAACACAGTCCTAGTCTCACCATACATTAACTGTGTGAATTAAAACAATTTGTGTGCATGCATTTTACCTTGGAATTTGTATTCATTGTATGTATAACATCTGTCCAACCATCCATCATTTTTTATACCTGGTTTCCTGCTCAGGGTAAATGGTCCTCATTTATATATAGCGCTTTTTCATTTTAGGGTCATACCTATCCCAGCATGCATTGTGACAAGCCGTCAGTCACATTAAGGGCTGACAAACAAACACTTTCATTGTTTACATTCTTGCCAACAGTCACTACCCCACATCGTATTGCATAATATTAATGTTCTGTGTGAAAGTAATCATGACAACAACAAAAAACAGTTAAAAAAAATATATTATTTGATGTAGTACGCCCTCGGGGTGTAAAGGATTTTAGATTATGCTGATGTAATTTATATGCCATTATTGCAAAGGCCCGGGTTCCTTCTGTGTGGAGTTTGCATGTTCTCCTCGTGTAAGCGTGGGTTCTCTTCGGGTTCTCCGGCTTCCTCCCACAGTCCAAAGACATGCAGGATGGGGATAGGTTAATCGATGACTCTAAATTGCCCGTAGGTGTGAATGTGAGTGTGAATGGTTGTTTGTCTCTACATGTCGGCCCTGCGATAGACTGGCGTCCTGTCCAGGGTGTACCCTGCCTTCGCCCAATGACAGCTGGGATCGGCTCCAGCACCCCCGCGACCCTGAATACAGGATAAGCAGTAGACAATGGATGGATGGATGGATGGATTATTGCAAAAGCTTTGCAATGAAAATAACTGCAGTACATATCCAACTTATCCACTCAAGAAGCTATGGGCCCTAGTTTCGTAGAACAGGCGTAGTCGGGGCGCAGCGCACCTGCGCCACGCCGATGGGGTTTGTCCACCTGGACTTTGCAAGTTTCGTGCACGGCGAAGTCGGGGCGCAGGCACTCCTCCCGTCACTCCTACGCAAGTGGGAAAGAGGGAGGAGAAAAGCATGCGTAGGGAGGTACCCTGGAGATCCCGCAAGTTTTTAAAGCCATGTGACATGTCGCAAAGGGAAGTTATCACCAGCATTTCTGACGTTTTTATCCCAGAATGCCTTGTTTTGCGAGGCAAATGCATGTACATGCATGATTGGAAACGCGCCTAATGACAGAAGCAGCGCCGCCGCTCCCACCACGCGCATCATGCACTGTGTGTATGGCACCAAGTGCTGAGGGGGCACCAAAAATATTATGAAAAATCATCATAGTCATAATAATTATAATGCGGATATTATATCACTATAGAAATTGTAGGCACATTTTAGGCATGTTTATCACAAAACAGGGTCAGGGCGCACAGCAGTAGACATAATGGTGGTGAGAACCCGGTGCCTGCACGAACCGGCCGGGCCATTCATCATCATCATCACCGTCTTCATAATCTGCGGTCCACAGCTGCACCAGATTACCCATCCAACACCAGAACGGCGGGACAGCGAGAGCTCGTGTGCCGTTTAGACCAGCTGCAGCCCCAACTCCGGTTCCAGCTCGCGGCAAAGTTGCATGTTTCTCCACGGACACGGACAACAGGCTGCCGAGGCGCGAGACCAGCGCACAAGCAGAACACGATCCCCAAAAGTGCTGTATTTTTTTCAGGCATAGATGCATTTTATGAGCAGTGGATAGGAGAAAAACAGGAGAGAGAGGGGGGAGGTGTGACATGCAGCAAAAGACCTTCGGACAGGATTCGAACCAGGGTCGGCGCCGTATGTGTACGTGTAATATACATGGCATGCGCACTAACCACTCCGCCACCTGCTCGCCCATAAATCACTGTTTTTCGGGGCGGGGGGGAGGGGGCATGCTTAGGAATTCTGCTTAGGGCACCAAAATGGCTAGCGGCGGCACTGGACAGAAGACAGCAGCAGCAGCAGCAGCGCCAGATGGCTGAGAGAGATGTGAACTCGTTAGTTTACATCACAGTTTCAGCTGTGTTAATTCAGTCAGGCTGAGTTTCCGTTACGCGTGCCATCCACCTTTGATCTGACGTCAGATGTGACAGGACAATAGATATAAATTCATGTGTTGATTCAATTAGTTGCATTATATAGTGTTTGTTGTGATTATTTATTGCATTTAAATGTGCTTGGAACTGTGGAAACCTGCCTGTGAGGTCTTTGGTGACGTGTGCGCACTGTGCGCCGGTGAGCCAAACTGCCACTCCGCCAGCTGTAATTCACCTTGCGCCAAGAGTAGACCTGGCTGGAGCTGGTGGGCTTTCGGCGCAGTCTCGGCGAGGCGTTTTGCCGCGAAACTTCCGCTGCGCCAAGCTGAATCTGTGACGCCTCCCCCTGCTGTGCCGCCACACCCATCTTGGCGCAGGCGATCCACCAAACTGCCAAACTGACGCAAGGCTGCACTGGTCGAAACTTGCATTGCGCCGGCTCCACCACCCTGCGCTGCGCCACGAAACTAGGGCCCTATATCACTAAATCATCACAGAAAATTCTCCTCCTGGTCTCAGTCAGCTTGGTAAATCTGCCTTTTCCTTTTACGACTCGCAAGCTCGGAATGAGCTCCAAAGCGTCGTTAACTTCTTTGCCCTCTCTTCTGTTTGTTCTGTTTTTACAGAACAATGTTGTTGCTTTTAACAAGTGCCATTAATCTGTTTTGATTAGGATGTCATATGTGTACTTTTATAGGAATGTTTTTTTTAACTTGCTGCCAATCTTGACCAGGACTCCTTGGCAGAAGAGATATTTCATCCCAATGGGACCTTTCTGGTTAAACAGCGATAAATAATAAAACACAAAAAAAATTTGTTCATGTAAGATAACTAAAAAAAACAAAACAACAACAATATTTTTCTACGACAATATTGTAACAAAACCCTCTATGTTTTGGGTACACTATTCAAACCTGTGTTATTCTGAAGATACCTTTAGAATATGCCTTTTATTAGTCTTGTTCACTTCCTTTATAGCTCTACATCTACCTCACACACACACACACACACACACACACACACACACACACACACACACACACACACACACAGAGGGTTGAGTTGTGCTGCTGCTACCTACAAACGTCCCGGGGGGGTGTGCGGCGGTCAGAGAAGTGGTCCTGGACTCCCAGCTCCAATTAAGAAAACAGACAGTTGGTGAGAGGGAGAGAAAGAGTATGGCCTCTTTGCAGACGCAGAAACACTCCTGCAGAATATTAATAACGGCTAACATTTCAGCCATATCCTGCTATCTTCAACTGCAGCATTGTTGGTATGGTAATTCATTGCTGACATTGTCTTGCAGATGTTAAGAAAAAATGTTTAATGACCCCTATGACCGGGCAACGTCATTTGAAAATATGTCAAATATTTTCAAGTATTCGTCGAATTCTTCGCTCAGCTTGAATTTGATCTCCGCGGTCTTGAAATATGTACGAAATGTCAAAGACACAAAAAAAAAGGTCAAAAGAGAAAGAAAAATATTTGTGAACGTTCCCATTTGGAGCAAAGGTTCTACCTCAGTGCAGAGAATGTGAGTGATTGAGATAAAAATATATATTTATGGTTAGAGCTTTCAAGCAATCATCTGCAGTACAATACATTAAAAAATGATGATGCTTCCTTATTTATCAAGCTAAAGATATTGGAGTATGACTCAAACATAGACATGGTTGGGTATTTTGATTGCATAGCCGTTAATGTACATTAAGTGTGATGCTTTAAAATAAACAATGCATTCTTTTCCTTGAAGACACCATTTATTAGCCATTTCTGGAAAATGTCACACTATTGATAACCATAACCAATTATAAGATGAATAAAACAAACTTATTTATTACTGATGACCTTTTTTAGAATTGTATTATGAGCTCAGCCAATTTCCATATAGTCCGGTCTAGATTTAAACGTACTTTTCAAGGCCATCCTATTAGAAACACGTCCTTCAGGCATAAACAAAGGATCATCCAGAGAAAAGACAGAAGAAATGTAAAACATGCAGAGTTATTGAGGAAATTCAGATAACTCCTCAGGTCTAGGAGATTTGGTTTTGTTGGATTTGGAAAAGACTGTAGAGAGAGGGTTAGTCAGATTTGTTATTTACAAGTCCAAGTCAAGTCTCAGGTCTTTAGAAGGTAAGCATAAGTCTAGAAATTTGCAAGTCAAAAAGCAAGTGTGCAAGTCACACCAAATACTTCTGCATAAAGGAAAGAGGCCATTTATCATCGAGTAGCAAGTAAAGAATCAAGGCATGCATCATGCATGCACCAAATCATTTGATTCATTTTCTATACTCAAAACAAAAATGCAGAGCTCTGTGCAAAAAGTCCGATAATATTCTAGTATTTCTGCTCCTTAGTTTTATCATGTTGCTTCATGGACACATTAAATTGAGGATCGGTCAGGATATTTTTTTCAGCAGTTACAATCATCTGTCATTACACTGGAGGAGCTTGTATACTAAAATATTTTACAAGATATTTTAATCACAAATTCTTCACACACACATTCTTCACTCTGACGTCTTGTTTAAAACAGGATGGATGACATAAAAATAATAATTAATGTGATTTGTCATTTGCATGGCTGCAGGGATGAAAACAGGAGATATGCTGGTGATATGGAAACTACTGAGCTACTCCTTTATAAACCAATTAAGGAATTATTAAATTTGCTTGCATCCTGGTTATGTTTTAGTATTCATATACTTTCGCAGAACTCCAAAAGGAAAAACTCAGTGTTTATTGGCCACAAATTCAAGTGTCTCAAGTCAAATCAAGTCTTCAGGCATTCTCAAGCCTCAACTAATTCAAGCAGGGGAGTCAAGTCATAAAACCTATTTTTGCGACTCGAGTCACGTTCAAGTCGACAGCTCTGGTAGGAGGAAACATGCAGGAAACATAAACTGATCACTGAGAGTAGTGTGGTTGTAATATTGGAATTTAGAAAAGCATATTTGATCATTACAAGTATGTATGTGTTAAGGTGTTGTGTAGATATGTGCATAGATCTGCTCACATCATTAGCACTGATATTAATGGTTTATATGTAAATGGAAGATTCACACATATTGCTTTATACTGTATTCTAACTTCATAAAACCTTTCCTAAAACTTGACTTGTTCTTTGGATTGTTGTTTTATTCATTTTTCTGTACTGCACTGTACCGAGAGATGTTTTTTCAACCATAATATTTCAAGGGGTTCCTGGCCAAGATGGCAGCATTTAATGTTTCCCAGAAGAACAAACGGACTTAAAAAAAAAATAATAATAATAATAAACTGAAACAAACAACATAACAAATTTTACATGAAAGAAACAAGCAACATTTTTAAAAGTCTAGCCTTATAGGAAATCTGGCTCTAAGAAACCCATATTTTCTCTTTTATTATCCTTTATATTTTATATAAACAGACAGATGGCCGTGTGGACTTAATGGGTTTTTGTCTCTGAAATAACACATCCTGAAAGAGATCATTTTGTTCTTTTTAATAAAACCTTGCAACTGTAAAACATCATGCATCTTTAATGCCTTGATATAGGAATATAAATACATTTCCCTTAATTACATTTTGTTTTCCTCCTCTCATTTTGGTCTGTGACAAATTGTATGAACAGAAGTAATTGATGTTTATTTGAATACTAAAACTGTAAAAGAATGAATGAACAATAGTAGTAGCAGTGGTAGTTTATGGGTAGATGTATCTTTCTCTCCGGGAACCATCACCTTACCATGGTGGAGAGGTTTGTGTGTCCCTATGACTCTGAGGGCTGTGTTGTCTGGAGCTTTGTGCTCCTGGTAGAGTCTCCCATGGCAAATTGGTCTCAGGGTAAGGGGGCCAGACTAAGAATGGTTCACAAAACCCTATGAAAAAATGAGGGATAAGAGGAGTAACCCGGCCCGGAGGAAGCCCGGGGCCCCTGTCTGGGGAAAACTCGGACTGTTGTTTGTGCATATGCACCAAACAGCAATTCGGAGTATTCGGCCTTCTTGAAGTCCCTGAATGGAGTCCTGCATGGGGCTCCAGAGCACCCTAGGCCGAAGGTCGATGATCAATTTTGTGATTGTTTCGTCTGATATAAGGCCGCATGTTTTGGACACTCGGGTGAAGAGAGGAGCTGTCAACTGATCACCATCTGGTGGTGAGTTGGGTCAGAGGGTGGGGGAAATCTCTGGACAGACGTGGTAAGCCCAAATGAGTAGTGAACTGGGAATGGCTGGAGGAGCCCCTTGTCCGAGAGATCTTCAACTCACACCTCCGCAGAGCTTTTCTGGCACCCCTGTGGAGGTTGGGGGCATCGAACCTAAGTGGGCAATGTTCAAAGCATCCATTGCCGAGGCTGAGCTGTGGTCTTAATGTCTTAGGTGCCTCAAGGGGTGGTAACCCTCGAACACCGGTGGTCAGGGAAGCCGTCTGACTGAAGAAGGAGTTACTCCAGGATATGTTATCTTGGAAGAGATAACATATCCAGAGAGTGTGTACCAACTACAGGGGTATCACACTACTCAGCCACCCTGGTAAAGTCTACGCCAAGGTGCTGGAAAGCAGGATTCGGCCTATAGTCAAACCTCTGATTGAAGAGAAACCATATGGGTTCCGTCCTGGCTGTGGAAAAACGGACCAGGGGCCTCATTTATAAAACTGTGCGTAGGATCCTTACTAAAAGTGTACGTACGCCAAAAAGCCAAAGTTTGCGTGCGCCAAAAAAAAATCTGATTTATAAAACTGTGCGCACGCAAGCTGTACGCAATGTTTCCTTTATAAATCACAGGATAACCTACAAGTGTGCTTACCTGAATCCTGCCCTGTACACGCCCACTTTTTACCATATTAATGAGCCAGCATGCAATCGTTTCCGTGTGGTGAATCACGGCGACAGGCCAGGAAAAAAAGCGAAGAAACGTAACTTTTCAGAAATGGAGAAGAGACACTTGTTGGGGAGGTGGAGGCCCAGAAAATAATATAATTTAGTGGCCACAGCAGCGGGATCACGAATAAAAAGAAGCAGTGCGAGTGGCAACACATTGCTGCTGCTGTCCACGGCGTCAGTGGGACGGAGCGGACGGTGGCAGAACTTGTGAAAAAGTGGTCTGATCTGAAGGTAAATTACATCTTTCTGCTCCTTTACCAACAAGTATTCAATGTATCGCTTGAGTATTTGAGGAAGTTTGATTTTGATGTGACTTTGACGGGGATTGTGTCTGAAAAGGAGGGAGACACAGACGTGACTGAAACCAGAGGGATAAGGGTAAACAGATTTTAAACTTTTATTATATATAAAACAAAACGTTAAATCGTTTCTGTCCTTCCAGAGTCTGCAGCGTTGGGCTCAGAGGAGGGTGACGTCCGGTGGGTCCAGCGCAAAGCAGCAGTGCATCCCGGGCGCATGGCACATCAAGCGGTCGGGTGCACACTGATGCCGTCCTGCAACTTCAGCGAGACACAATCACCGCCATCAACAACCTTGCAGATGAGCTATAGCAAAACGCGCAACTGTGTTGCAAGAAATTTCCATATTAATAAAACAATACATTAAAAATGAACATTGTTGTCTTCCTTATCTTACAAACGCAGTATGACATCCTCACGGATTCTTGCGCCCTGTTGATACCCCTCGAGTCGGGCAGGGGGCCGAGGCTCATCATGCTGGGGACTCTACCACCTTTGCCGGGTGGTGGAGTCTGCCTCCTGAAGTTCGGTAAAGTTGCGCTCTCCACGCTCCACGACTGAGCGCGCACGAGCGTGGCACTCATTATAGCGCATTTCCTCTGCGCTCTGGTGGTTTAAAAAACGAGGATAAAGTGTAACAAGTATACGATGGCTTAATGGCTGTATGTATGTGTGTTGATGACATATGCACAGTAAATAAGGAGACTATTTAGTTATTCCCGCTGTGTTCTGCAGTGATCTAATGGAGGGTATTTGTTGTATCCTGTATTACATGCAGTCGGGCCTCCTCCTCCTGCGGTGACAGCGCTGATTCAATATTTCGAAATGATTTTGATTTAAGATACGGGTTGGATTTTAAAAGAAGGTGTTTATGAAGTTGAGTTCCTCATGATAACGCGGATCTAACGTATGATATGGAGTGAAATTAAATGTGTGCGAGTCATCAAAACTATAATAGTTCTTCTCACGTTTACTTCCTACAATCTGACATCTGTATGGCTGATTCCCCTCCAGTCCAGAATGTGCGTACTGGTACGCATGCCTCAGAGTTTGCTTACGGGCACGCACACTTACCCGTCAAGTTTGGTTTTTATAGATCACAACCTTTGCGTGGAAAGTGGCGTACGCACCTTTCCAGCCCCGTTTTGTGCGTACGCAAGCTTTATAAATGAGGCCCCAGCTCTTTACTCTCTCGAGGATCCTGGAGGGGGCCTGGCAATATGCCCATCCTTTCTTCATCTTACGCATGACCGTACCGACCATACCCCCAGGATATTATGTGGGAGGTGTACTCCCAAAGCGAGAGCTGTGTTCAGGTACTCGGCAGTAAGTTAACTTGTTTCCAGTGGAGGTTGGCCTCCGCCAGGGCTGCGCTTTGTCACCAATCCTGTTTGTGATATTCATGGTCAGGATATCGAGGCGTAGTCGGGGGGGGGTGGTTTGCAGTTTGGTGTGCTGCGGATCACATTGCTGCTTTTTGCAGATGATGTGGTCCTGCTGGCATCATCGACCTGTGACCTCCTGCACTCACTGGATTGATTCGCAGCCAAATGTGAAGCAGCAGGGATGAGGATCAGCACCTCAAAATGCTTCCAGGCGCTAGCTTCTAAATCAGGTGGTGCCGATCGTATCGTATCCATATCCAGTTGCTCACGCTGAGCTATTCTCACTTCTAAAACTCCGCTAGCAGTTAGCCGCCAAGCTTATAATGTAAACCTGGCGCAAACGTTTTACGTCTGTTGCGTTCAATGGCAGCCATAAGGAACGTAAAGCCCGCTCTTTCTGTCAAAATGTTAATATTTGAGTTGTATATGTCCGATTAATCAGTTTTCTGCACCAAGATACAATATTTCAAGAGAACCGCAATGCATCCAATAATCGATATCCCTCCAATCCTACTATTTTTATTTGTTTACGTCATTTATATTGTGTTTGCTGCTGATGCTCATTGTTTCTTCTATGTTGCGCTGTTTCAATGTCCTAAAAATAATTATTAAAATAAAAACACTTGGAGAAAAGTGAAATACTCTCTTAATATATCCCTCGAGTATAACTTGAGCATCTGTAAAAAACAGTTACTTGTCACCAGTTACTGTCACCAGATACTGAAGTTTCATCATCAGAGATGATGCAGCCTGAGAGACAGACAGGAGAGACAGATTCTCTTATTGACAGGTATCTTTCCAAGTTTCCATATCGACTGCCAGTAAATCCCTGGCAAACAGATGGGCTGCTGCTGTTGTTTAGCTGACAAATGCTCTCTCAAATCTCTCAGCAACACTCAATACCTATGACATAAATTAATAATAATATGCTTTTAAACATTTAATATTGTTTTCAGAAGAAGGGAATGAGAGCTATAAAATAAGGTCTTTCCAAACTGCTTTTTTTGTTGGTAGGTGGTAAAGAGCGATACATTTGACATTATTTACCTAAATGTGATTTAATTTTGTCCAATTTCTACAGAGGTGCATTCTTTTCAACTGAAGAATTTATGACAAGTGTTTTCAAACTTCTCCGATGAAGTCACACATCGCCCTCCAGGTGTTGCCATTCAGCAGGTAATTCCCAGACAGATAGATCCTCCTCCTGTTGTGAAGCAGATGGCTTTAACCAGGACATATTGTTGCTGTCTCCCTCCTCTTGTCAGCTCACTAATCAGATATTTATGAACAATAATAAACCTCCACATTTACACATGTCTATTGATGATAACAATGTGTTCCGTTAACTGGACCGTTGTTAGGGAGGGAAAATATCCTTCGTTACCTAAGCAAAATTTAAACTAATTCAAGAAAGAAAAGACAAATATCAACATTTTTCTTTTCCTGTAACAGCATCACAATATTCTCTCTTCCTATTTTTACCCAGCCTCCCAAACCTCCTGGAGCATATATACTGGAAATCGTCATGATTCAATTTTTAGGTCGCCTCTACCTTTGTCAGTTATGCCCCCAAACCCTGCCCCACCTCACAGGGCTCTCAAATGGATCTTTTTCCCTCCAGGCTCCGCCAACCTGTGGCAGGGCCACAGAGGAACCATTTATCTCCTCTGCAGCATGCTGAGAATAATCTGGGATGTGCGCGTGAATGTGAATGTGTGCGCGTCTGCGTATGCGTGTGGTGACAGGAGGACGGTCATAAACAGAACCATGCAGGACCCAGACGCCGGTGGGCCAAAGCATGCAATAACAGAGCTAGGGAAGCTAATGCTCTGTGCAAGGAAGAATCCCTACGTGATTTAGTAGCACCATCAATGAGCTGGGCAAGGACAATGGTTCACTAGAGCTTGGTAGAGGAATGAGGACAGTGCTGGGGAAAATGGGCAGACGCTCTGAGGGTAGGGGGTGAGGTAAAAGAAGGGGAGGGAGATTAGTCTGGGTAAAGGCCTGAGGATATGGATTGGGATGCGGTCGGCTGAGGCATTCTAAGATATGAGAGGTGGAGGGAGATTTTTCTTGGCATTAGGATGAGCTGGCGGCAGGTTGGGCCTGTTTATGACCACATGCTATTGATAAAAGTCCAATTTAAAGGAAGAAATTGAGATGTTTCATAATCCCATGTTGATGATTGGCTAGTGAATTTGTCAGTATGGTTACATAGAAGGCCTAATAGAAGGCCTTACATTTGAATACCTTAAACTGCAGTTTCTAGATTTGATTGTCTTAATACAAAAGCATTTCATGGCTGAGCTTGGGTTAATAAAGCCTATAGTAATTACAGAAACAATTTAAATAAAGAACAAAGGTTTTAAAGTTGTCAGGCTGGCTGGGAAAATCCTTAATGCATAAATAATAAAATACACTTTTATTTGTAAACACATGACATTCAAAGTTGGCCACTCCTCATTTCAACATGCGAGCGAGGGAGAGTGGGAACAGCGATGGCCAAGCGAGCTAGAGAGTGAGTGGAGAGACGGAGCAACACTAAAGCCCTGATTATGCTTCCGCGTAGTGATCACGCAACGGCCACGCAGTTGCTTGGAGACCTTGATGGTTCTGCGTTGGGTTTACGTGTCGAAATGCAATTCAATGCCACACCGGTAAAGGGCGCTATGTTTTTTGTAAAGAATGACCGACCGACCGAGACTCTTGACGTATATCCTCGTTAGCCTCGTTATAGCCTATTTGTTTACTTTCCGGCTTTAAACATCCATTATTTTTCAGAACTTGGTGTTTTATTTCTTTGTGCAAAAGCGACAAGGTGCAAACAATAAAACGAGGTGAAAACAATAAAAGTAGCCTTTTAAAAGTTTAAATGGCGGTGTTTATGAGTGGAAACCGGATAGCGGTCTCCAGCGGATGTAGTTAGCGGACCAATCACAGCCAATGCCGCTGCGTTGGTGTTGCGTCGCCTCGACGCGCGTCTAGGCTTTTTGGGAGGTGCACGTCAGGCCCTTGCGTTGGACGTAAGGGGGGTCCGCAAGGACATAAGGGGTCCGCAAGTCCCCTTGCGTTGTGTCGACGCGGAAGCATAACTTGGGCTTAAGGCTACACAAGAGGACCTTTTTAAGGATTTACCTGCATGTTGGCCTAATTAAGTGTCTGCTGCCTTAAGACTCCACTGCTTTAACACTGACATAAGATCCACGATCCTTGAGAGAACATGTGGAACCCTAATGCAAACCATGCCTCTCTCTCTCATTCTTCCCTCTGTTTTCTATGTTCTGTCTTGACATGCACAATGTAATCACAACATATCAGGGGTCCAGTGTGTGTAAATGTCAGGTCATTAGTGTTGCTCCATTCTCCTCCTGTCTAATTGGACAGAAACATTGATTCCTGCACGTCCTGCTCTCTTTCTTCCTCTCTCACTTGTTCTTTGTTTATTACTACTACTACTACTACTACTACTACTAAAAATAACAATAATAATAATAATAATTATTATTATTATTATTATTATTAATATTATTATTATTTGTATTATTATATTCAGTTCCCATATTTGCAGCAGGGGCTGCACGGTGGTGGAGTGGGTAGCACTGTCGCCTCACAGCGAGAGGATCCCGGGTTCGATTCCCGGGTCGGCCCGGGTTCCTTCTGTGTGGAGTTTGCATGTTCTCCCCGTGTAAGCGTGGGTTCTCTCCGGGTTCTCTGGCTTCCTCCCACAGTCCAAAGACATGCAGGATGGGGATAGGCTGATTGGTGACTCTAAATTGCCCGTAGGTGTGAATGTGAGCGTGAATGGTTGTTTGTCTCTACATGTCAGCCCTGTGATGGACTGGCGACCTATCCAGGGTGTACCCTGCCTTCGCCCAATGACAGCTGGGATCGGCTCCAGCACCCCCGCGACCCTGAATACAGGATAAGCGGTAGACAATGGATGGATGGATGGATGGATGGATATTTGCAGCAGGTAAGCCAGCTAGCTCGCAGGGACCTCACGTTGGTTGCTACGTAACGTTAGCTGATCAAGTCATTTGAAAATGGCAAGCTAGCCAATTTACCAGCCAGATCAGCCCCAGGAGTCTGAGGAATAAGCTGATGTTATCTACTCAAGACAGTATTTTGCTACGTTAGCTACACACTGTTGGCGCTGCAGGGGCAGCCAAGAGAGACCAGACACTTGGGAGCGCACATAAAAATCACAGCCTTTCAATTTTCCCGGCAAAACCATCCTGAGTCTGTTACATAAGCATAAACTGTCCACAGGCCTAGCAAGTGGCGGAAGGTCTCAGTTTTTAAGTCATGTAATACATGTAAATTCTTACATATAGAATCTTAAATTAGTAATAATCAGTTTGAAATGTCCTTGTGGTTTAGTTTTGGAAACTTAATGTCTTCAGTTATGCAATTAATTCCTGTAAATAACAGTTTACACAGTCCTGTCCGCATCCCTGAAACTGTAAATCTGCATGTCATGAGAGGATCAAAATAAGTGTTTACATCTATATTACTGTTAACCCAGCATTGATTGCAGTCAACATGAGGCTGTACAGTCAAGCGTCTCCCAGTGAAAGCAGATATAGATGTGGTTGTCTCAGCTCATGAGAGGGCAGAATTGTAAAGGACCAAGAGAGACACACACTGGTACACGTTTTACCATTACGTGTCACATGCATTTAATGTAATATGTCACTTTACCATTATATTATACCTACCCTTTACCTGTTTATACTTTACTTACTGTTTTGCAAACTGTTTACACCTATATGTGTGGATATACTTACTACTTCTCATTATGCATGTATACATTTACCACATTACTATTCACATGCAGTTTATTTGAACTATTTATGTCTTTGCTTGTAACTTGCATGATTTCCTTTCATTTTATACATATTAAATAAGCATTCTTGGAGGGAGATTGAGAGCCAAGATTTCCATTTCATTGAATTACAGAGAACCCTCTGTAATTATTGTGCTTATGATAATTAAGAACTTGACTTGATAATTGATAAACAGTCACAGTGAATGGTGGCAATGACTTTTGTAACTCTGTGACTCAGTTATTGGCCATGATGGGTTCTATACATGCGAAAGAACAGATTGAATCTGTTCCCACTTACAAGTGTCGCAGGCATTATTAGGCCTGAACAGACACAATTAATTATTGAATGCAGTGGGCTGCTTAATAAAGTGCGAACGGGCAAACCCTGGAAAAGTGTGAAGAAGGAAAATGTCAGAGAGAGGCACAGCTAAAGATATAGGTTTTAATTTCTCTTTACTCTCATTAATCTTCACTCTCCAACTAATCTGTGTTAAATTCATATTATATAAGATTCACTACTTATTTATTTTTCAAAGACAATTCGTGGGTAGCCTTTGTTGCTGCCCTGTTAGCTTAGCTCTGAGCATACTAGCTTCAGGCTGCATTATACATACACACAAAAAACTCACACATTTGTTGCAAATGGGGATTACTTGCAAAGTCATAATTTGAAAAGAAATATCAGGAACAATACCACACACTGCAGCACTTGCAGCAAGCGAGACACCGCAGCTCAACGTGGGAGCCACCAGGTAGAGGTGTGTAGGAAATGAGCGAAACACTTCAACATTTCTGATCCAGCAAACATAATAAAAGACAAAACAAAATTTGTAGGGCTGTACTGTATACTTTGAAGCTTCTTTTATTACACGTTATTACCAATATAATAATTGTTAATGTTTTTCACATCTTTTTAGGGTGATTATGAAACGCATTCAAATCTTCATTCTAAAACCTAAATAGAAGCTTAAAATTTAATTTAAAAAAAAGACATTCGGTACAGCCCTCAAAATTAGCATAATTTAATATATACTTACTGCTGCTGCTCCAGGTGAAAATATGGCAACACTATGTGCCAAAGGATTAAGTCCTTGGGTGATGACAGCATTCTCACACCTGCAGGCATAACTTGCATATACTGTGATGTTATTACCCCTTTCTCCTTTACATACACAATAATGGCAAAATGTCTGCATGTTTCTTTTCTCTTCTCTTCATTTGAATATTTGGGGCAGGCCTTATCCAAAAGGAACGGCGAGTTATCAGATTGCATTGCTTCTATATTGTGATACTTGCATTGCGTTAAAGATTACTAGGTAACTAGTAATTGCATGGGATTACGTCACAATCATTGAGACTCCCTCATGTGGTTCATAGGTGTACTGCAGTGTGTTATAAAAAAAATTATGGAAGCGATCCACCTATTCAACTTTGTGTAGCATTTGCAAGTGCAAAAGGACAGGCGCAGTTGTCCCACAGAAACAGTGTCATCATCTTTCCAACCATTCTTTTAGAGCAGACAAACAGTGCAAAAAGGTACAAGTTAAAGTTGTTTAATTGTTTGTTTTTAGTTCTTTTGGTTTATGTATGAAAGTGAGCACTTTTAATAAACCCATTTGATTGGCACTTTCTTTTCTATTATATTTTGTTATAATTTTGTATCTCATTTACACTATTTTTTCCGAATCTATTTAAAGTTGGGCTGAAATGAAAACTGCTTTTTTTTAAACTCTTTTCAATGACATCCCTGGTCATATAGTGTAATTAGATTTCTCCCGAAGATAGCTTTGTGTAGTTCAGTGTGAAGTAATTGGGAGTTTGCAATCCAATACAATCACAATGTTAAAATAAAAATATTTGGCTTGTATTCTGACAGACATGTGAGGTATTTTCACTATTGGTGTCAGAGTTACATGGAAATATATTAGTGTATGCACATTTCTCTGAAGCCCTAAATCCCAAATCCCCCCCTTTCCTGCCACTTCATCTACATCTACCACTCCCTTGTGAATCGCCGTGATTGGTGTAATCAATAAGGGGGCATGGACTTCACATGAAGTCACCTGGCAACACATCAAGCCCTCAGTGGGTTCACTGGCAAGCCTCTCAAAGTTACCTTTTTAAAAATGCATGGCAGAGGCATAGTGGGCTACGTGGGCTGCAATAATAACACAGCAAGTGAGTGACTTTTTTGAAAGTGTGTGTGTGTGTGTGTGTGGGGGGGGGGGGGGGGGCGGATCAGGCTTTCTGAAAGCAAAGAAGACAAATGATGTTGCGTGTGTGTGTTTCTGTGCCTCACGTGCAGTAGAGGCAGAGTATGCGTATGCGTGAGTGCATGTCTATCTGTGTGTCTCTTTCAATTATTTTCTCACCATCCTGGCTGCCTTCTATTGCGTTGCATTGTATGCACAAACAGCCCCATGCACAAACAGCCCCACATCAAAGTGAAGTGTGCCCGCGAGGACATATTTAAAAATCAATGTGGTCTTGGATGTAGCTAAAAAATGTATATCATTCACTGGCGTCTCTCTCTCTCTTTATATTCGGCACACACACCTAAACACACACGAGCGCGCACAAATTCAATATCGGTTACAACTCACCGACAAAAAGCCATGTTAGTCACTGATCTCTGTGTGAGCAGCAACAGTGGCTCAATAGCTCTGCGGCTGGAGGATCAAACCAGCACATGGCCCTACATGTATCATCATTTTCCACAGGTCATCGTCTGTGATCCCTCTCATGATAGCGTGTTTGAATTATGCCTCTGCACCGCAGGATCTTCAAAGGGAAGCGAGAGCAGCCAGAAATACTCTCACACTGTAAAAGGCTGAAATTTGTGTGTTCAATGTTCAATTCATCTCATCTTCATTTTGATTTTTATGACCAAGAATTGCAATGATATTGGCCATTGCCTTCTGATATTAATGATGTGATTATCAAAATGACATCTATATACTATGGCAATATACTATACAATATTTTGCCAAATATCAGTAAGCCCTCAGGCTGCAAAAACATGTTGGAAGTTGGGAAAGATATTGTTCCTTCCTATCTCATGCTTCGAGTCAGATTAATTTTTGAAACCAAGACGGAGGTCATCTGATAACCATTTTTTTGGGGGGGGGGGGGGGGGGGTTGGGGGCAGCAGATATATTATCATCATCATCATCATTTATGTATGGGAATTCTGAAGTTGAGTTGAGTATGAGAATATCATCCATATTGTGACCATTTCTGAGTGAATCAGCTATAGTGATAAAATGTTGGGAGGAATTTGATATGATCGCTCACAACCTTCTCTTGCTCTCTGCAGTGCAGAAGTTACGGATCGACTGATGAATGGATGTCATATTATTGGTTGGTGCTAGGTGATGTTAGCACACATCGTAGCTTGTTTTATATAAATATTGAATTTTTGAGTAGACAATATTGTTAAAAAGACATGCACAATATGACATGGATGTATTTTGAAAAGGTTAAAAAGGCATTTTTCATTTCAGCATTTTCATCTGACTTTAAGTACGACCTCTTAAAAACATGTTGTAGATATATATTTTGTTTAAATATCTGAAAATGCCTTAGTCCGACCAGAATTTTATAATTTAAGTTTATTGAAGGTATTTTACTTCAATAAAAGTAGCAATACAAGAGTAGAAATACTCTGTCCTGCAGTTAAAAGCACCAAAGTATCAGCATCAAAATATAAAGTGCCCAAAATAAAAGTATTCATTATGCCTCATGGCCTTTTTTCAGAATCACACATTTTATTATTATATTAATGTGTAAAATCACTTTAATGTTGCAGCTGGTAAAGATGGGGCTAGTTTGAAATACTTTATAAACTGCTGGATAGCTTGCGAAATGCCTCCAGGAATCAATAACATCTTATCCTAATACAATACATCATTATAACTTCTGTGGTCTGTGTCAAACTGAGAAGAACCAAGGTTATTTTACAATATGTTACTCTGAAGTCTTACTCTTAATGTGTTGTGTATAGTCAGGATAGTTAGGATAGTTAGCAGGAAACTAGAAGAACACACTATCACATTGTTCTTATCAAACTGACCTATTTGCTGGATAAAAGAAAGAGCCATTTCACAAACACTAAGTCGCCCACCTATTTAGACTTGAACCAGAATGGAGCTCAGCCTTCCTTATTTGTCTGCAAGCACACGTTTTTCCACTGATTTAAGAGTCTCACATTTGACGTATTAGCACCTGGTTTCCCTCATATTGCTTTTGTGATTGTTAAGGGCCTTTGGTTAGGAGCTACAAAGAGGCAGAGAAAATAGAAGACAAGCAAGGGAGGCGTCGGAGGAGAGCTATGGCTGAACCCGCTGGCTGGCTGTGATAAAAACTGTGATAGCAATCCTGAAAACAAAAGTGTCTACGCAAGTCTTAGCCTTTTAAGATACAATATAATTTATTATTATTATAATTACTTCAGTTTCAGGAGTTTTAAACAGCAGCCCTCATTTTACTGGCTTGTCTGACCTTTAGGCCGTCCAACCATTATGCCATGATCACAGAGTTTCCTAACACGCCATAGTGTATGCTACTGCAGTATTTCCATCAGGCCACCCGAGCCCCCGGCAACATTAATTCCACTTATGTATAGTATACCCATGAGGTGGGTTGTAGCGCTCCCTGCTTTTTTATTTATGTAAACCTATTACACTTATCACCCACAGCCGTGTGGAGCCTATAGGAGTGCAGCCATTAGTCTAACTGCATTATCATTTGACTGCAGGAAGTCAGACATATTACATGAATGATTACCAGCCTGGCAAAATGTATTATAGCAACTATAAAGCAGAGCTTGGTTTTATCGCTACAGCGTAATTGTTTGCACCACCGGGACTATTGTTTTGACACTGATAGAACCCCCCAACTCTATTAACGAATGCGTTGCTATCCTGTATCAAATCAACACTGTATGCTATATAGCAAATCGTGTGAGATGAAGATTGCAGGGACGCTGTGAGTCTCCATGATATTTGACTGGAATATCTATCTCCTCCACAACACGCATCGGATCAAAGCCCTACTGGATGCCCTTGGATGTTCAGATTAATTTATTCCTGCCAGTCAAACAGAGAAAGAAGAGCTTAAATGCCACAAATGAGTTCATTATTCACACATCGCCATACACAATGAAATACCTGGAAGATATGTGTCATCGGCCTATTTTGCAAATAAGAAAACAAATACTTCCATGCTAAATGGAGGTTTCTCATACTGTATCTATCTTAGTGGTGCAATTAATATATAAACATGAATTGAAATGGCAATAATACAGAAGGTCTTGTCTATGTGTAGTAAAAGTGCATTTTCTGCTCTATTCACATGCTACTGTAGCATCGAACAATTCCACTGTGTGCTGTGTGTACTGTTCTGTTAATTACATGGTAAAGCTCACGTTTCACAGTATTAACGGACCAATATGCATTGTTGATACTGGTTTGTGACATTTATTCTGCTGTGTTTCAGTATCAGTTTCTACAGGAAAGTGAATCAGCAGCAGAGTCCATTATTAAAGCTCTCTGCATATTAACAAGAGGAGATCCCCCCAACAGATTGGTCATTATCATTTGACCCCTCCACGCATTTTATATAACATGCAGTAAATCTATGTGCATACAGTGATTACTGACTGCTAATCTTTCACAGGGGGATAGAGCGACTAGAGAGACATTCATGCAAAAGGGACAATAAGAAAGTCAACGCAGACAGAAAGAGAAAAAAACTGATCAGAGAGGCCGAGTAGTTAAAAATGTACAGTTAGACAAGTTGTCATCTTGCAGGACAAACAGGATATAACACGCCATTCACAGAGACAATGTTATTACCCAAACCGAGGAACAAACTTGAGAAGAGGGACTGATGCTCAATGCTAATTCCATCACAGGAATATTACTGTCCTGTGTAAATTCAATATATATATATATATATATATATATATATATATATATATATATATATACACACACAGTATATATTCAGACTATTCAGTAAATTGAAAGTCATTGGTCTCTAAATGCCAAAATGTCATACTGTATGAGACCTGACAGCAAAATAATTGTACTGTCTGCGGTCTGAATCTTGCTACTCTGTGGAAAACTAATATTGGTCTGTCTGTAAAGACATCTTTGGGGGACAATAAGAAGTCCTCAACTACCAACCAACCTACCAAGCTGCTGTATTTGCAGGGTTGTGAGTGAGAATGTGTTGCATGTTCACGGCCCACGACCAGAGAGGTCTGCAGCAACTAATTAAAAATGCCCAGAACATCATTGGTACACATCTTGAGAGCATCAGTAATATCCGTGAGATGAGGTGCCAAAAGACAACCCCCCTCCCCAGCTACAGCCTGTTCACCCTGCTGCTGTCTGACAACTAATACAGGAGTATCCACTTCTGTACCACCAAACTACAAAGCAGCTTCCATCCTCACGCTGGAACAACCCAACTCGTCGACATCCATGGCTCTCCACCTTAAATAATTGAATTGTTTCATAAACTTTAGCTCAACATGGTTTTGTGTAATTAGCTATGTTTGCCCATTTTATGCTATTCAAATTAAATAGTTGAATATCTGCACATACAGTGTCCTTGTAGGTAGCAAGGAGGTTGCTTCACCTGCATATTTTGTGAAATCCTGTTTTTTAATAATGACAATAACGCTGAAACTTGAAGTAGTCCTGCAACCTCAGCACTCCACACGAATGGTTTGTGCGGCCGTTGGAATTGAAGTGGTTAGATAGGTTAGACTCTCCGTGGACTAACATACACACATCGGCCCATTTGGACAAGTAGACAAGTCAATCAGGGGCTGGCCAGAGGATGGGACTGACAGCAGCCTCATTACGCATGCAGGAAAACTCCTTCAAAATGACCAGTTTTACAACTCCCAGCTGTTTAAAGTGTGTTCGTGTGCATGCCTGCGTGAAAGAAGCAATAGGAGAGAGGAGGAACAGAGAATGTGCACTTGTGTCTGTGTATTAAGCTATTAAGCAGCAAAGCTATTGGGCTGTAATTACTTATGCTGAATTGCCGTGATACTTTCAATTTGGCAATTTTGTGGAGTTAAATGGCCTTTTGATGATAAGTAATACGTCTCAGTTGTTCTGTAAAAGCGGCTAATGAGAAAATAGCGGAGTCCGTTTTTTTTCATTCTGTACAAGTAGTTACCTGGTATTGGAATCGGTGTGTGTTACTATAGGTCTGAGTATGTATTTGTTTGGGCAAGAGCAATTGAAATTGCCTTTGGCACTGCAGCGTTATTGTAAGTGGGTTATCCGGCATGTGCAATTGGTGGCGTGTGCAGAACAGACAGAACAAGTGGCTGCGTAATTGTGACCGAGTGAGAGAGTGCAATCATTCCATTTGCACAATAATTAAGTGGGTTCAGAAGCCATCATCAGTATTTGCCTCCCACCTAATTGTGCTCATGTTTTAATGGACTCAATGCTCCATTATTTTTGCTGATCCTGGCCTCAATTACAAGGAACAGAGCTGGTAGCATGGTGGCATGTGTGTGTGTGTGTGTGTGTGTGTGTGTGTGTGTGTGTGTGTGTAGCGGTCTTCAGCAAAAGACCACTGCCAGGTGGTAAGCAGTTATTTGAAATGCTCTGGATTATCAGAAAGGTGGGGTTTACTGATACCTGTGCCAGGTTGCCAAGTGGAGAGGAGTGCAGGAAATTAATTTATAAATATAGTTTTGCAATTGAAATTTAAGACAATACCTGCTTTACATACCAGCCGCTTGGCTCTATGTTAATGTAAATTCCCCACTATAGTCCAGACTGAATGGTCAGAAAGATGGATTGCCATGACGTTTTGTACACACAATAATGGTCGCCACAAGATGAATCCTCTCTCCGTATTCCTCTAGCACCAACAGCAGGTAAAAAAAAAATAAAAAAATCTAATTAGCATGTTCTGTTTCAATTTTCCTCTGTTGATACATTTTGTGAAGAACAATTTAGCTTAAAGTGCTTTCTTCATATCTATGGCACATTGGCAGTAATGCTAGATATACCGAACTCCATCCATCTACCACGTCACTCAGACAAACAAGTCATAGGGAGAGACACTGGCTTTACAATAAACCATGATGACGAAAATCATCATCATCATGAAGACAGCGCACAATACAATTATTTGAAAGCAAAGACAAGCTGCAATAAGAAGAATAGGTGTATCATGGAACATTAAGATTTAAGCACACTTGTTGCACATGGGATCATTAAAACCTGAACCAGCTCATTTTGGAAAACTCTGTGGCAATGACGTAAAAAACCTTAAAAGAGGGTCTGGATTTGCTGACTTTCCTTAAGACTTGCTGGCTAAATATCTCCAGTAGGTGCTTCTTAATGCTTTTACTGGCTCTGTTCCTACTTTCCCTACAGTAACAGCACATAGTTGAGGTGAAAGATGAATAGAGGGACAGAAAACTGTTCTCACAGACGTTAACACTGTTAACAGAATACATTGACTCATATCAGAATCTAGGTGAAATAGTATTGATGACTCTTAGCATCTTTACTGTGCTTCTGGTATAGACAATGTGCAACTTTCATATTCAGTGACAATATTGGTTGCTCTATTGCACTGCTCGGGATCAAACAGTCATAAAAAAGCAGCAGAATCCATTTCAGGTAATAATATTTCAGACACAGATTTGCTGGGCAGCCTGGCTTTAACAGCAAAAGGAAATCAAGTCTTTCTTGGTGCTTATTGCTATTCATGCTTTCTGCGGGAGACTGGGCCTTAATTATTCAGCTGAATAAATTACCTAAAGCAGAAAGTGGAGTCACGGCATGCCAGGAGGGAGCCGGCCTGTCAGCTTCAAAGGGCCAAAACCTACCTAGATCCTGTGGGCTTCACTCCACTTAACACCAGTCACTAGGTATATATGTCTAGGCTTACATAAGCCACGCTTAAATCTCAGGGGGTAAGAAGCTCCCCAGTGTAGGGCGTAATATTGAATGGAAATCACATTTGGCTTCCTTGAACTTCCATGGAATTAAGTGAAAAGAGGTTGAGGAAGAGGTCAACATCATGAGCAATAAGGTGATTCTCATCTTATTTAAATACTGTGGTGATGACAATTGTTCTTAACATTATACTATTTGGATTGGATTGTTTCAAATTGACGTTATGTTATTAAAAATAAATATTTATTTGAAAGTTTGTAATAATTTGTCAAAAATGCTCTCACAAGGTGAAGCTGTGTATGATACAAACATTTAAAGTGACACTTTTCTGCAAGAGATCTCAATACCTGTAACAATATCGCGTGCTGGGGTGCTTAACATTTAACAGACATGACCAGAAGCACCAAGAGAGTAAACTAACTGACCCCAGATCCTCCCACAGTGAATTCTGTCAAGGTACTGTTGAGCAATGTGTTTAACCCCCAGCTGCTCCGGTAGTGCTGTCAAGTGAAGAAAAACAGCCAGATATTATGTGGTAGCTGTGGTTATCTCCTATCTGTCAATGTGTGTAACTGATGCAATGAATTTGAAGCAGGTGGTTTAAGGAAAAAGGGGCAAGTGTGCTCAGCAAAACTTACCTGATAGAAAAACAGATGAATGATACTGCAGTTCAGGATGTTACCCTAAGGATTGGGTCGGGTTTTTCACAACACAAAAAAATACATAGATAGATTAATGTATCTTGAATACCATAAAATAATATTCCCTTTAATGTGACTTTGAAGGATTAACCCTAAAGAATAGTATTTAGGATAGACTTGCTTACTTGTTTACTTGCTTGCTGCGAGTTACGCCTGGGCCACACTGCCTGCTTGAGCAGCCCAGAAGACCCTGTAAATAATATCCACAACTAGAAAATGTATTTCCTGCGGAAATACGTGGAAATGCTTTAATGCTGAAGCAACACTGAAAAAAAAGCTGAATATTTGAAGAAAATATTAAAAAAGCTGAATATTTGAAGAAAATATTTAAAAAGCTGAATATTTCAAGAGAATATTCAAAAAGCTGAATATGTGCAAAAGTATGAAAAAGCTGAATATTTCAAGAGAATATTAAAAAAGCTGAATATGCAAAAAGTTTGAAAAAGCTGAATAGTTGAAGAGAATATTAAAAAAAGCTGAATATGCAAAAAGTTTGAAAATCTGAATAGCTGAAGAGAATATTCAAAAAGCTGAATAGTTGAAGAGAATTTTGAAAAAGCTGAACATGTGCAAAATTATGAAAAAAGCTAAATATTTGAAAATAATATTAAGAAAGCTTAATATCTGCAAATGTATGAAATAAGCTAAATAGCTGAACAAATATGAAAAACCTGAATATTTGAAAAGAATATGAAAGGCAAAAAAATGTTGAACACATGTTGAAATGTCCATAAAGAGCTGAACATTTTAATATTTGAATGTTCTTTTTGTTTTTAGTATTAGTAGGGTACTAATAGAAGTAGTAGGAGTAGTATCAGTAGTAGTAGTAGTAGCAGTAATACTATATTATTAGTAAAAGTAGTATTAGTAGTAGCAGTAGTATTAGCAGTAGTACTAGTAATATTAGTACAAGTATTAGTATTATTAGTAGTAGTAGAAGTAGAAGTACTACTAGTACTAGTAATATTAGTACAAGTATTAGTAGTATTAGTAGAAGTAGAAGTACCAGTAGTAGTAGTCCTAGTACTACTACAAGTAGTGGAGGTAGTATCAGTAGTAAACTAGAAGTAGTACTAGTACTAGTACAAGTACAAGTAGTGGACATGGTATCAGTAGTAGGCTAGTAGCAAAAGGAGTAGTAGTACGAGTAAAAGTTCAAGTAGTGGACGTAGTATCAGTAGTAGACGTAGTAGTAGTACTAGTACTACTACAAGTAGTGGAGGTAGTATCAGTAGTAGAAGAAGTAGTAGTAGTAGTAGTACTACTACAAGTAGTGGAGGAAGTATCAGTAGTTTTGAAGTTTAAATGGAGTTTCTAGGTGAAAGTATGGACGAGCAGAAGACGTTTGACTAAAAAAACTACATATCCCACTACTAAATGTAGTTTTTAGTACATTCTTGTCCACCAATCAGAGCACACCTGCTGTCACTTCTAAAGATCAAAGCCACAGAGATCAAAGCCATCTACGCGCCTGTGTAACTGTCTAGAGCAGGGGTATTCAACTAAAATTCAAATAGGTCCAGTTAGAGAAAATGTCCTCAAGCAAAGGTCCGGAACATCATAATGTCTAACTTGCGTTATGATTCAGTGTGATATGTATTGAAGTAGCCTAGTAGTTGTATCAACGTCTGCATGTAATCAACAACTGACTGTCAGATCAATATAGGAAGAACAATTCAAAAACATTTCGACAATATTTATTGTCACTTTTATACAGATAATATAACAGATAATGAAGATATGTATTATTTAAGGAGGTTCAACTGACTGTGGAGAAAAATGTAAATACATAAGCTAATCACACATGTTCTAAATTACTACACATAGACTCAGATGTTCAGGCTAGTGGAAAACTATTGTGAGGGTCAGAAACTGTGTCAGGGCATTCCATCTGTACGCCATACGTTGAAAACAGGAAACACAAGAGAGGGTAACATCTGGGTCACACACACACACATGACAAGCTCATGATATACATCCCGACAACATACAATGAACGGACACATTGTGTAGCCGCACCAGGAAGGAGCACATGACAAGCTCATGATATACACCCGACAACACACAATGAACGGACACATTGTGTAGCCGCACCAGGAAGGAGCACATGACAAGCACATGATATGCATCTCGACAACATACACACACAATACATAGATGACAGCACCCGGAGGGATGGACCGTATGAGCCAGTGTGGGTGGAGATACCCAGCGCTCCAACCAGGCCGCGGCATGCTAAAATTACGCTCCGCCTGCATCTATAGAATGAGCCAATCAGACTCATGTGGAGTCTCTTGAAATACGCTGCGCACTCTGTTGTAAAGCGCCTTTTGAGTAAATTCAACCCTATGTTGAGTTCACTTTTAGGTCCGTGCACGTATAACTGCCGGAATATGTTTTCCTGATATTTGTGCTAATAAAGCGCTGTTATTGATACAACCCATAGACTCTCCTCCTATATTCAAGCTTACTATTTTTTTCACAACAAATCTGGTAGCAGAGGATGGTTTGGAGAAAAGCTTGAGGAGGAAAGAATTTTAACGACTACCTCCTGTCTTGCAGAAGGAGGGGGGCTTCCTGAAAGAAAGTGGAGGCCAGAAGGATTCATCCACTCTCGGGAAAGTTGATCACATGAGCGCTCAACCGAAAAGGTAAGCAGAAACCTATTTAATTGAATTCTGTATATTGAAAAATATAAATTAGGTGATCAACAAATACCGAGTGTGAGTATGAATACTTTAGACAAAATTTAACTAAAGGATAAAATGCTAAAAAATAGAAGGAAAACATATTCTGCAAAAGTGATAAAATAAACCTGCCATAGTGTGTACACATGTGTGACTGAACCTAACAGAAAACACGAGATGAAGGACGAATAGAAGGGCTTTTATGTGTACAGTATCGTGAAGTAGCGGACCCACCACACTCCGTGAAACATGAGAATTCTTGCACATAATTAAGTCACTCTATTAACGAACATAGCGTGTTTTGGGTTAACCAACAGACTGCATAAATAGTACTTTGTAATTTGGAAACGATACAACTCCTCCGGGACCTCGCTGTCGAGCAGAGAAGCGTAGGCAGTGGTTGTAATACAGGAAAACTTATAGTAATTTGGAAACGATACAACTCCTCCGGGACCTCGCTGTCGAGCAGAGAAGCGTAGGTAGTGGTTGTAATACAGGAAAACTTATAGTAATTTGGAAACGATACAACTCCTCCGGGACCTCGCTGTCGAGCAGAGAAGCGTAGGCAGTCGTTGTAATACAGGAAAACTTATAGTAATTTGGAAACGATACAATTTCTCCGGAACCGCGCTGTCGAGTAGAGAAGCGTAGGCAGTGGTTGTAATACAAGAAAATTTAGACATGGCATGGAGTTTTATGACATAGACATAGAAGAGTTCAGAGATATAGATAACAAAGAAGAAGAGGAAGCAGCCGACACCCTGTTGCACGCTCCAGGAAGTGACACTCTCCACTCAGCAGCAACAGCAGAGACACACATACCAACGATAACGGAAGTGAGTAGACAGATACTAGAACTAGAAAAACTTATCAAGACGAGTCTGTTAAATAAACCTAGTGGGATTGGGGCTGGTCTGGGTAACGTTAGGAGCGATTATTTTGATTATATTGAGGGATTGAACGAGGGGGAAATGGAAGACTTCGTAGAGACCTTGAAGGCTAGAGTTATGACTGAGGATAGAAGTAAAAAGGGAGATGGGAAGATAGTTAAATCAGTAGCGAAAAGGTGGGAGATAAAGGGATGGATCACCAAGGACGGGCTGCCATCAAGAGAAGCTATGAATATAATGGTGAATGATGTCAAACAAAGATTAGAGAGAGCTCGACAGAACATGGAGGCTGAAAAGGACAAGCGATCAGTTTTCAAACCACTCAAAAATATGTTTGAAGAACAAGAAGAAGAGACAAGAGTAACAAACCTAATGCTAAAAGATCTATTCCAGCAGAGAAAAATGGAGAGGGGAGACAAACATGAAGAGACACAGGGAGGGGGAGGGGGCATATATCCAGTCCTGCCAGAGAAGTTAACAACTGGGCCTCCAGAAACGACACCTCCCCCAACAGCCCCACCTCCCTACACCCACCAAAGATTTATGCCTGCACAGACCACAGACACAGCAGTTCAAGCACCAGTACTAACATTGGCCGGCGTGGAAGTCCTCGTACAAGACCAAGACAGAGAGGAAATGAAGAGAGAAGTGGAAAGACTGCAACAGCGAATAACGGCACTGGAGCCCCCTGGAGGATCAAGGAATCAAGGCAGTTCAGAAAAGACCTGGTCAGAAAGTGAACCAGAAGGACCTCTCACAAAAAATCCCTCGAAGCCACCTAGTGGTGGAAACCATATCGACCCAAGGAAGGAGGGGTCAACCAGAGTAAAGTCACCTGCCAGCAGTATTGGCGGCCAGAAAGAGGAAGAGGAACGGGGAGCGGCTGGAGGATACAACCCTAAATCAGCGGCATGTGGATATGATCGGGACTTCATGAGAGATAACGAGGACCACTTTGGCCTCCCCACAGGAGGGGTAGACATATCTCAATTGACTGATCTAAGCAACATGGCCGCTCCAAGTCCAAAAACCCCGCCAAGGAGCCCAAGCCCCACCAGAAGAAGATATGTGGTGCTTCACGGGCCCCCATACCACGGATGTCTCCCTCCCAGAACACATACCACTGCCAAGACAACATGGACTCCCATGTACGGATCACCCAGGAGCCGCAGCGGTTTTGAATGCGGTGAACTCACGAT
The DNA here is from genome assembly GCF_963514095.1 of Eutrigla gurnardus. NCBI lineage: Eukaryota > Metazoa > Chordata > Actinopteri > Perciformes > Triglidae > Eutrigla > Eutrigla gurnardus. Next base: position 22,847,819 of record NC_139915.1, on the reverse strand, counting down.
TTTGGACTATAACCCCCCATGACGTAGGAGCCCTGGAAACACAACCAGTGATTGTCACCCTGAAAGACCCAGATGCACCTCCTATTTATCGACGGCAGTATCCCCTAACCCAAGATCAAATGAAGGGAATTGCCCCCACGATACAGGGCCTTCTGGACGTCGGGGTAATATACGAGTGCCACTCCCCATGGAATACTCCCATATTACCGGTACAGAAAGCAGGGGGAAAGGGCTGGAGAATGGTACAAGACTTCCGCCCTATAAATTATGTAACGACTCCAGATGTTCATCCAGTACCAGACCCACACGTAGCACTCACGAGTTTAAGCCCAGCATTTCGATACTTCACTGTCATAGATTTGGCAAACGCTTTCTTCAGTGTTCCACTGGCACAAACATCACAAGCCATGTTTGCTTTCACGTTTGGGGGCAAACAGTACACCTACAATCGGTTGCCACAGGGGTTCAGGGACTCGCCAGGTCTCTTTAATCAGGTACTAAAAGCACACCTACTAGAACTCCAATGGCCACCAGGGGTTGTGCTCATCCAATATGTAGATGATCTTCTCTTGGCAGCAGAAACATCTACCCTCTGCCTGGAGGCCACTGCCCTACTGTTCTCAGTTCTGCACAAAAAGGGCTACAAAGTCAAGAGAGAAAAAGTGCAGCTATGCAGAGAAGAAGTCCTATTCCTGGGCCGACAAATCTCGGCATCAGGATTGGGAGTATCTACGGCCCACAGGGAATCAATCCTACACCATCCAAAGCCCACCACGGTGGCAGATATGCTGTCATTTCTGGGACTAACGGGCTACAGCCGATCCCACATACCTGATTACTCCAATCGGACACAACCTTTGCGGACAATGATCAACGAGGTAGGGGCTCGAAACCTCACAGAACGACTACCCTGGACTTCTGAAGCTGAACAAGCATTCACTGACATGAAACAAGTACTCTCCCAAGCTGCTGCACTCACCTCACCGGACTACACAGAAGTGTTCCATTTGGATGTTTCTGAACAAAATGCATTTTTAAATGCTGTTTTGTATCAGAAAAAAGGGGGAGAGAGGAATGTGCTGATATACTACTCTTCAAAACTCGACGCAGTGGAAACCGGACAGTCAATGTGCGCCAGATATGTTGCAGCGGTAGCAAAAGCTCTCCAAAAAACAGCACATGTAGTGATGTGTCACCCATTACAGGTCCACACTGAACATGGAGTTGCAGCGTTTTTGGCAAGTAAGGAGTTTACTTTCAGCATGGCCAGAAAAACCAAGATTCAAAGAGAATGCACCAGGCCACATATAACCTTTGTCGCAGCCGAAAGGAACATGGCTGGAAACTTTGGGAAAGGAACCCCACATTCATGTGAAGAACTTGCGGTCAAGGAAAGTAAGCTCAGACAAGACCTGAAAAATGACATAGATCCCAAAGCAGAACTCTGGCTCTACACTGACGGATGCTGCTACCGAGGAGAAAACGGACTGAACCAGGCATCATATGCAGTGGTTCAGCAACACTCCAATGGAAGACATGAGACGCTCAAAGCAGAAGTAATACCACAACCCGCTTCAGCGCAAATGGCAGAAGTCAAGGCGCTCACCGAAGCCTTGAAACTGGCCAAAGGAAAGACGGTGAACATCTTTACAGATTCTGCTTATGCACATGGGGCGGCACAAGTAGATGCACCCATGTGGCAACGGAGGGGATTCGTAACATCCAGCAACGCCCCAATCAAACACCAAAGAGAAATACAAGAGCTGGTGGAAGCAATCACCCTACCAAGAAGAGTATCCATAATGAAGTGCAAAGGACATGAGAAAACAGGCACCAGGATCAGTCAAGGAAACGAGGCTGCAGATCAGGCGGCCAAAAAGGCAGGAGGATATCAGCCAAAGCAAATGATACTTAAGCTGACGCCCCCCCAACCTAAACTCACCGAAGAAGACCTAAAAAAGATACAAGAACAAGCAGGCCCGTACGAATGGTCGACATGGACACAAAAGGGGGCCACAAAGAAAGAAGGTCTCTGGAGATCACATGATGGAAGGATAGTGGCACCAGCAAAATTAGTAGCGACCCTACTAAAAGAAGCCCATGGACCAACCCATGAAGGACAAAGACAAACACTGTTGAACATTTCAGCACTCTGGTGGCACCCACACCTAGACAGCATGGCAAAACTATACTGCGAAGAATGCGTCGTCTGTGGAAACCACAACCCAAGAAAACCATTCAAAACGCCCATGGGATCCTACCCCGTACCTCTCGCACCATTCCAAGATATTAGTATAGATTATACAGATATGGGACAGGAGAACGTAGTACAGGGAAAGAGGTACATGTTGGTAATGGTAGACAGATTTTCAAGATGGGTAGAAGCAATCCCCACAAATAGAGAAGACGGGAAGACAGTAATAAAGTGGTTGCAAACAGAGCTAATACCCAGATATGGGGTACCGAAACGTATCAGATCAGACAACGGGACACATTTTAATAATCAGATGCTGAGTGAAGTGGAGGCATTCCTGGGGATTGCACACAGTTTTGGTTCGGTCTACCATCCACAGTCCCAGGGACTGGTGGAACGCGCGAATCAAACATTGAAGGCTAAAATAGCCAAGGTATGTGCGGGCAGTAAGATGACATGGTTGGAGGCCCTCCCTTTGGCTCTCATGGCCATGAGAACCTCAAAAGGGGGAGGCACGCACCTGTCGCCCCATGAGTTGTTGACGGGAAGGCCAATGCCTGGCCCGCCACGTGATGGAGGACATATACCTCCTTTAGATGTGTGTCAGATAGAAAAATCCGACTACATGAGAGAACTAATATCTCTTGTCTCAGCCCTCTCAATACAGGTGCAGAAGGCACAGGAGAAGGATCCCGAAGAGCAGGGGACGATAGTCAAAGTAGGAGACTGGGTCAGGGTCAAGGTTCACAAAAGAAAGTGGACAGACCCCAGGTGGACTGGTCCGTACGAAGTGAAGGAGGTTACTTCACACTCGGTCCAGGTCAAGGGAAAAGCAGGAGCTCCCTGGCACCACCTGACACATTGTGCCCCAGCATCACCACCTACTCGCTCACTCCAGGAAGTGAGAACAGATTTGGCCCAAAATGACGACTCCGAGGAGTTTTAGGAGACTCTCCGGAGATCCGTCTGTTGCACCGGAGGAAAGACGGAGGTGGAGATATGCAGACTATCTCCCATGGGGGAAAACGATGTGCACCGTGATCATGGGTGTAACCGGGGTGGCGGTAATACTCCTTCTACTAGGACTCGAACTAATAAACAAAGAGCGAGACAATTCCACCAACATTTACCTAACACGTCCCAAAAGGGAACAAACGAAAACTTTCCAGATCCCCGAAGTCGCGTGCGGTGCTAAAATAGTTTTAAATTATACTGCTGGGGATACCACAATGTTCACATTCGACCTGTGCTCCGTGATAGACTGCGGGGAATCCCAAGCAAGTTGGCGGGGCTACGATGTCTATCTGTGTAATAGTCCACGAATAGTGGAGAGCTGCGAGGCCACTGGGAATGCTTACCAACATGGGTTTGGGTTCTCGGTGGATTCACAGCCATTTTGTCCCGATTGGTATCAAGTAACAAAGTTCACTGGGACTTGGTCCGGTTTTACCAGACACACACACAGCGAGTTTTGGGACCACATTTCGTTCCAAAGAGATTTCAGTCCAACCGGCAATCCGCTCACTCTCTCTATCAATAACATTAAGGCAAGCTCCACGGGAAAAAATCGCATATGGATCGCATTAGGAGTAGACGTCACCGGAAAAGACCAGATACGAGGAATACAAGTAAACATATACCCGCCCAAATACGCCCCCACTTGTAAAGGTAGTGCAACGAATACGACCACAGCTAATTCCACTGCCCTAAAGCCGCCCACTACCAGTCCGATAGTGATGACCCAGGATTACACAGAATTAACTCCTTTAGACGTCGTAAAAATGGCTACAGGCTTCGGAGAAAGTAACATTTGGTTAAGGTGGATTACGGATAATGCTAAGCGCCAGAACATGACGGGATGTGTAGCATGCGCGGCTGCGCGTCCTGCCATGTTCGTCGAACCTGCCCCCTTATATCCAGACAAAGACAAACTAGGTTATGAATGTATGATGAACTTAACCAGAAAAGCCACACCCTCAGGATGCCAATCCCTGGCATCAGTCTTCCCACCCATTGATAATAAAACTAGGGCCGGCTATTTTACCGCCATAAAAGGAAAAGATCCCAGGTATCAGTGTTTCAACTTCGCCAGCAGCAAACCAAAAGTCAATGTAGGAAACATACCCTCAGATTGGTGTCAATCAGGACAACATCTGGGGATGTGATAGGACCATGGGCCCGAGCGGGACTGTTTTACTATTGTGGAGGGTTGCGTCTCTATTCTCGAGTAGAGGCCGACACCACCATAGGCACCTGCGCCATGGTCAGACTAGGGATGCCCCTTACGTTAATAGGCAGTCGAGTGATAAAAAAACCCTCAGGACCTAACGCCCTCGTCCGGCGAAGAAGAAGACATATACTTGCTAAAAGGGACACAAGCTTGCAAGACCCATTTGGAGGGACCACATACGTGGACGCTATAGGTATCCCTCGAGGCGTGCCAGACGAGTATAAATTGGCCAATCAAGTAGGGGCAGGGTTCGAATCGATCTTTCTCTGGATACTCCCCAATAAAAACGTAGACCGCATTAACTATATCCACTACAATCTTTTGCGCCTCGCTAATGCCACTAGGGATGCAGTGGAAGGGCTGGCGGAGCAGCTCGCACCCACATCGATCATCGCTATGCAAAATAGAATGGCGCTAGACATGCTCCTAGCTGAAAAAGGGGGTGTCTGTGCCATGTTCGGAAAACTTTGCTGTACCATAATCCCCAATAACACGGCCCCAGATGGCTCAGTCACTCGAGCATTAGAAAACCTAAGAGCACTCTCCAAAGAAATGCACGAAGCATCAGGGGTCGATGACCCGTTCACCAAATGGATGGAAGTAGTGTTTGGAAAATGGAAAGCGGTAATAATATCTTTAGCAGCCTCAATAGCCATCTTCCTGGCCATACTAGTCACCTGTGGGTGCTGCTGCATTCCATGTCTGAGAACCATGGTTTCCAGGATAGTGCAAACTGCACTGACTAAAGAAAAAGACCCACCAAAATATATGATGCCCCTACTAGCTAATGAGGAACTTGAGGATGGGAGCCTGGACATGGAAGACGAGGAAGGAAAAGAGTACCTTTAAACAAAATGTTCACACCTAGTTGGTGTGAAAAGGGGGATTTGTGGAGAAAAATGTAAATACATAAGCTAATCACACATGTTCTAAATTACTACACATAGACTCAGATGTTCAGGCTAGTGGAAAACTATTGTGAGGGTCAGAAACTGTGTCAGGGCATTCCATCTGTACGCCATACGTTGAAAACAGGAAACACAAGAGAGGGTAACATCTGGGTCACACACACACACATGACAAGCTCATGATATACATCCCGACAACATACAATGAACGGACACATTGTGTAGCCGCACCAGGAAGGAGCACATGACAAGCTCATGATATACACCCGACAACACACAATGAACGGACACATTGTGTAGCCGCACCAGGAAGGAGCACATGACAAGCACATGATATGCATCTCGACAACATACACACACAATACATAGATGACAGCACCCGGAGGGATGGACCGTATGAGCCAGTGTGGGTGGAGATACCCAGCGCTCCAACCAGGCCGCGGCATGCTAAAATTACGCTCCGCCTGCATCTATAGAATGAGCCAATCAGACTCATGCGGAGTCTCTTGAAATACGCTGCGCACTCTGTTGTAAAGCGCCTTTTGAGTAAATTCAACCCTATGTTGAGTTCACTTTTAGGTCCGTGCACGTATAACTGCCGGAATATGTTTTCCTGATATTTGTGCTAATAAAGCGCTGTTATTGATACAACCCATAGACTCTCCTCCTATATTCAAGCTTACTATTTTTTTCACAACATGACTCAACTGAAACTAATCTTTTCAAGGAAAAGAAGGGCTGCATTTAAATTCAAAATGGTGAAAATAAATATAATAATAATCTTAAAATAAAGATAAAATATATACTTCATTTTTGAAAAATTAAATAAAGTATAGCAGCAGCTTGAGTTTCCCCTTTTTCTTTGTGAATGTTTTAACAGTCTCAACCAATTTCAAAAGCAGATATCTCAACATATTTTAACAATTGAACAGTTTTAGCTTCTCTTTCTTTCCCTCTTCTTAGAGAGCGCCATGTGTAGTTCTCCGGCTCACTCTGTCTGTCTCTTTTCTGTCTCGCTGTATTACTCACTCTTCTCCCGCTGTCTTTCTCACTCTTCTCCCGCTGTCTTTCTCACTATTCTCCCGCTGTATTACTCACTCTTCTCCCGCTGTCTTTCTCACTATTCTCCCGCTGTATTACTCACTCTTCTCCCGCTGTATTACCCACTCTTCTCCCGCTGTCTTTCTCACTCTTCTCCCGCTGTCTTATCTGCCTTCTCCCGCTGTCTTTCTCACTCTTCTCCCGCTGTCTTTCTCACTCTTCTCCCGCTGTATTACTCACTCTTATCTGACTTCTTTCTCTATCATCTCTCGCATGATCTCTCACTGTCTGTGAGCCAGGCAGGCAGCGCCGGGAATGCACAGATTTGATTGGCTGAGTAGCATCACGTGGGATGGCTTAACTCGAATGCAATTGGTCAGTGGATTTCCTGATTCGCTAAACCAGTACCGTAAAGTCTAGAAACGCTGCGCCGGTCAAAATAGAAGCGCCCCGTCAAAATTTAAAATACTTGAATAATTTATTGACGGGTCCGTATAGGACGGCGTCTGGGTCCGGATCCGGACCGCGGTCCGCCTGTTAGTGACCCCCGGTCTAGAGCCTGTCTCTATTCCTCCATTTCGGAGGGTCCAAACAAAAGCTTCTCACGCTCACACCGAAAGTCGTATTGCCAAAATTTTCGCACCGTTAGCGCCACAAGACTCTGCTGAAGACACTGATCACTTTTATTTTTTCCTAGTCTCAGAAATGTGGACGCTAGGGCGAGTTAGAAATGTGTGATTTTCAGCATTTCTTTGAAAATCTGCTTCTCGATTTACCTTAGATCGAATGAGAAGAAAAAGAGACTTGGCCGCACTTAGAGGTTGCTAGTTCAAATTCTGTAAATCTCACAGAGTTTTTGATCACATTGAGAGAGACAGGACAAGTTTCTCTACAAAATTGGAAAAGATCACGTGTGTAGAGTGAAAATTGTGGCCGGGAGGAGTTTGGAAAGGAAAAAAAATCTGAAGTATGTCGAGGATCCCTCACACTCTAACGATGATGTCACGCACTCTAGCAGGCGCAATACACACCCATTATAAACTCTGATGAGGTCTGAAAAAACCATAAAACATAAACTGTGATTATAGAAAAACTGTAAAAGATATCAAAAAACTGAAGAAGAGTTTTATAGTTCAAAGTCTTGTAGATTGTTTAAAGTTTAAATGGAGTCTGTAGGTGGAAGTATGTGAAAGTAGTCGGAGTTCAAAGAAGATGATGTTAAAGAGGTTTTTAGGCTGATCTCCATAGGAATGCATTGAAAAAAAAATATGGAAAAGGCTGAATATATTAAAAAGTATGAAAGGTAGAAAAAAGGTTGAAAATCAGCACAAAAGAGCTGAAAAGGCTGAACATTTTGATAGTTGAATGGTTTTTGTAGCTGAAAGTATGCAGAAGATAGAGACGACTGAAAAAGGTACGGAAGAAGAATAATAAGATTAAAAAAAAATAAAACTAGAAAATGTATTTCCTGCGGAAATACGTGGAAATGCTTTAATGCTGAAGCAACACTGAAAACAAAGCTGAATATTTGAAGAAAATATTAAAAAAGCAGAATATTTGAAGAAAATATTTAAAAAGCTGAATATTTCAAGAGAATATTCAAAAAGCTGAATAAGTGCAAAAGTATGAAAAAGCTGAATATTTGAAGAGAATATTCAAAAAGCTGAATATGCAAAAAGTTTGAAAATCTGAATAGCTGAAGAGAATATTCAAAAAGATGAATATGTGAAAAGTATGAAAAAGCTGAATATGTGCAAAATTATGAAAAAAGCTCAATATTTGAAAATAATATTAACAAAGCTTAATATCTGCAAATGTATGAAATAAGCTAAATAGCTGAACAAATATGAAAAACCTGAATATTTGAAAAGAATATGAAAGGGAAAAAAATGTTGAAGACAAGTTGAAATGTCCTTAAAGAGCTGAACACTTTAATATTTGAATGTTCTTTTTGTTTGTAGTATTAGTAGGGTACTAATAGAAGTAGTAGGAGTAGTATCAGTAGTAGTAGTAGTAGCAGTAGGACTAGTAGTATTAGTAAAAGTAGTATTAGTAGTAGCAGTAGTATTAGCAATAGTGCTAGTAATATTAGTACAAGTATTAGTATTATTAGTAGTAGTAGAAGTAGAAGTACTACTAGTACTAGTAATATTAGTACAAGTATTAGTAGTATTAGTAGTAGTAGAAGTAGAAGTACTAGTAGTAGTAATCCTAGTACTCATACAAGTAGTGGAGGTAGTATCAGTAGTAAACTAGAAGTAGTACTAGTACAAGTACAAGTAGTGGACATGGTATCAGTAGTAGGCTAGTAGCAAAAGAACTAGTAGTACGAGTAAAAGTTCAAGTAGTGGACGTAGTATCAGTAGTAGAAGTAGTAGTAGTACTAGTACTACTACAAGTAGTGGAGGTAGTATCAGTAGTAGGCTAGTAGTAGTAGTAGTAGTACTATTACAAGTAGTGGACATAGTATCAGTAGTAGTACTAGTACAAGTTCAAGTAGTGGACGTAGTATCAGTAGTAGAAGAAGTAGTAGTAGTAGTAGTAGTACTACTACAAGTAGTGGAGGAAGTATCAGTAGTAGGCTAGTAGTAGAAGTATTAGAAGTAGTATCAGTAGTAGGCTAGTAGTAGAAGTAGTAGTAGTAGTTGTAGTACTAGTACTACTACAAGTAGTGGAGGTAGTATCAGTAGTAGGCTAGTAGTAGTAGTATTAGTAGTAGTACTATTACAAGTAGTGGACATAGTATCAGTAGTAGGCTAGTAGTAGCAGTAGTAGTAGTACTAGTACAAGTACGAGCAGTGGACGTAGTATCAGTAGTAGGCTAGTAGTAGAAGTAGTAGTAGTAGTAGTCAGACAGACAGAGAGTGAGACAGAGAGAGATAGACAGACTTGTGTATACATTTTAAAGTTTAAATGGAGTTTCTAGGTGAAAGTATGCCTCAGCAGACGATGTTTGACAAAAAAAACTACAAATCCCACTGACTGCTCCTGTCTGCCGCTCCTGTCCACCAATCAGAGCACACCTGCTGTCACTTCTAAAGATCAAAGCCACAGAGATCAAAGCCATCTACGCGCCTGTGTAACTGTCTAGAGCCTGTCTCTATTCCTCCATTTCGGAGGGTCCGAACAAAAGCTTCTCACGCTCACACCGAAAGTCGTATTGCCAAACTTTTCACACCGTTAGCGCTACAAGACTCTGCTGAAGACACTGATCACTTTTATTTTTTCCTAGTCTCAGAAATGTGGACGCTAGGGCGAGTTAGAAATGCAGCTCATTTCAGGTTTCTTTGAAAATCTGTTTCTCAATTTGTATTGTAAGTCAATGGGGAGAAAAACCGACGTGGCCGCGCTTAGAGGTTGCTAGTTCAAATTCTGTAAATCTCACAGAGTTTTTGATCACATTTTGCGAGACAGGACAAGTTTCTCTACAAAATTGGAAAAGATCACGTGTGTAGAGTGAAAATTGTGGCCGGGAGGAGTTTGGAAAGGAAAAAAATCTGAAGTATGTCGAGGACCCCTCACACTCTAACGATGATGTCACGCACTCTAGCAGGCGCAATACACACCCATTATAAACTCTGATGAGGTCTGAAAAAACCATAAAACATAAACTGTGATTATATAAAAACTGTAAAAGATATCAAAAAACTGAGCAAGAGTTTTATAGTTCAAAGTCTTGTAGATTGTTTAAAGTTTAAATGGAGTCTGTAGGTGGAAGTATGTGAAACTAGTCGGAGTTCAAAGAGGATGATGTTAAAGAGGTTTTTAGGCTGATCTCCATAGGAATGCATTGAAAAAAAAATATGGAAAAGGCTGAATATATGAAAAAGTATGAAAGGTAGAAAAAAGGTTGAAAATCAGCACAAAAGAGCTGAAAAAGCTGAACATTTTGATAGTTGAATGGTTTTTGTAGCTGAAAGTATGCAGAAGATAGAGACGACTGAAAAACGTACGGAAGAAGAATAATAACTAGAAAATGTATTTCCTGCGGAAATACGTGGAAATGCTTTAATGCTGAAGCAACACTGAAAAAAAAGCTGAATATTTGAAGAAAATATTAAAAAAGCTGAATATTTGAAGAAAATATTTAAAAAGCTGAATATTTCAAGAGAATATTCAAAAAGCTGAATATGCAAAAAGTTTGAAAAAGCTGAATAGTTGAAGAGAATATTAAAAAAAGCTGAATATGCAAAAAGTTTGAAAATCTGAATAGCTGAAGAGAATATTCAAAAAGCTGAATAGTTGAAGAGAATTTTGAAAAAGCTGAACATGTGCAAAATTATGAAAAAAGCTAAATATTTGAAAATAATATTAAGAAAGCTTAATATCTGCAAATGTATGAAATAAGCTAAATAGCTGAACAAATATGAAAAACCTGAATATTTGAAAAGAATATGAAAGGCAAAAAAATGTTGAAGACATGTTGAAATGTCCATACAGAGCTGAACATTTTAATATTTGAATGTTTTTTTTTGTTTTTAGTATTAGTAGGGTACTAATAGAAGTAGTAGGAGTAGTATCAGTAGTAGTAGTAGTAGCAGTAATACTAGTATTATTAGTAAAAGTAGTATTAGTAGTAGCAGTAGTATTAGCAGTAGTACTAGTAATATTAGTACAAGTATTAGTATTATTAGTAGTAGTAGAAGTACTACTAGTACTAGTAATATTAGTACAAGTATTAGTAGTATTAGTAGAAGTAGAAGTACTAGTAGTAGTAGTCCTAGTACTACTACAAGTAGTGGAGGTAGTATCAGTAGTAAACTAGAAGTAGTACTAGTACTAGTACAAGTACAAGTAGTGGACATGGTATCAGTAGTAGGCTAGTAGCAAAAGGAGTATTAGTACGAGTAAAAGTTCAAGTAGTGGACGTAGTATCAGTAGTAGACGTAGTAGTACTAGTACTACTACAAGTAGTGGAAGTAGTATCAGTAGTAGAAGAAGTAGTAGTAGTAGTAGTACTACTACAAGTAGTGGAGGAAGTATCAGTAGTAGGCTAGTAGTAGAAGTATTAGAAGTAGTATCAGTAGTAGGCTAGTAGAAGAAGTAGTAGTAGTAGTAGTACTAGTACTACTACAAGTAGTGGAGGTAGTATCAGTAGTAGGCTAGTACTAGTAGTATTAGTAGTAGTACTATTACAAGTAGTGGACATAGTATCAGTAGTAGGCTAGTAGTAGCAGTAGTAGTAGTACTAGTACAAGTACGAGCAGTGGACGTAGTATCACTAGTAGGCTAGTAGTAGAAGCAGTTGTAGTACTAGTACAAGTACAAGTAGTGGACGTAGTATCAGTAGTAGGCTAGTAGTAGAAGTAGTAGTAGTAGTTGTAGTACTAGTACTACTACAAGTAGTGGAGGTAGTATCAGTAGTAGGCTAGTAGTAGTAGTATTAGTAGTAGTACTATTACAAGTAGTGGACATAGTATCAGTAGTAGGCTAGTAGCAAAAGGAGTAGTAGTACGAGTAAAAGTTCAAGTAGTGGACGTAGTATCAGTAGTAGACGTAGTACTAGTACTACTACAAGTAGTGGAGGTAGTATCAGTAGTAGGCTAGTAGTAGTAGTAGTAGTACTATTACAAGTAGTGGACATAGTATCAGTAGTAGTACTAGTACAAGTTCAAGTAGTGGACGTAGTATCAGTAGTAGAAGAAGTAGTAGTAGTAGTAGTACTACTACAAGTAGTGGAGGAAGTATCAGTAGTAGGCTAGTAGTAGAAGTATTAGAAGTAGTATCAGTAGTAGGCTAGTAGAAGAAGTAGTAGTAGTAGTAGTAGTACTAGTACTACTACAAGTAGTGGAGGTAGTATCAGTAGTAGGCTAGTACTAGTAGTATTAGTAGTAGTACTATTACAAGTAGTGGACATAGTATCAGTAGTAGGCTAGTAGTAGCAGTAGTAGTAGTACTAGTACAAGTACGAGCAGTGGACGTAGTATCAGTAGTAGGCTAGTAGTAGAAGTAGTAGTAGTAGTAGTCAGACAGACAGAGAGTGAGACAGAGAGAGATAGACAGACTTGTGTATACATTTTAAAGTTTAAATGGAGTTTCTAGGTGAAAGTATACCTGAGCAGACGATGTTTGACAAAAAAAACTACAAATCCCACTGACTGCTCCTGTCTGCCGCTCCTGTCCGCCAATCAGAGCACACCTGCTGTCACTTCTAAAGATCAAAGCCACAGAGATCAAAGCCATCTACGCGCCTGTGTAACTGTCTAGAGCCTGTCTCTATTCCTCCATTTCGGAGGGTCCGAACAAAAGCTTCTCACGCTCACACCGAAAGTCGTATTGCCAAAATGTTCGCACCGTTAGCGCTACAAGACTCTGCTGAAGACACTGATCACTTTTATTTTTTCCTAGTCTCAGAAATGTGGACGCTAGGGCGAGTTAGAAATGCAGCTCATTTCAGGTTTCTTTGAAAATCTGTTTCTCAATTTGTATTGTAAGTCAATGGGGAGAAAAATGTCGTGGCCGCGCTTAGAGGTTGCTAGTTCAAATTCTGTAAATCTCACAGAGTTTTTGAGCACATTGTTAGAGACAGGACAAGTTTGTCTACAAAATTGGAAAATATCACATCTGTAACGTGAAAATTGTGGCCGGGAGGAGTTTGGAAAGAAAAAAAAGCTGAAGTGTGTTGGGCTGCTCTCACACTCTAACGATGATGTCACGCACTCTAGCAGGCGCAATACACACCCATTATAAACTCTGATGAGGTCTGAAAAAACCATAAAACATAAACTGTGATTATAGAAAAACTGTAAAAGATATCAAAAAACTGAATATGAATTGAATAGTTCAGAATCTTGTAGGTTGTTTAAAGTTTAAATGGAGTCTGTAGGTGGAAGTATGTGAAAGAAGTCGGAGTTCAAAGAGGAGGATGTTAAAGAGGTTTTCAGGCTGATCTCCATAGGAATGCATTGAAAAAAAAAATATGGAAAAGGCTGAATATATTAAAAAGTATGAAAGGTAGAAAAAAGGTTGAAAATCAGCACAAAAGAGCTGAAAAAGCTGAACATTTTGATAGTTGAATGGTTTTTGTAGCTGAAAGTATGCAGAAGTTAGAGATGACCAAAAAAGGTACGGAAGAAGAACTAGAAAATGTATTTCCTGCGGAAATACGTGGAAATGCTTTAATGCTGAAGCAACACTGAAAAAAAAGCTGAATATTTGAAGAAAATGTTAAAAAAGCTGAATATTTGAAGAAAATATTTAAAAAGCTGAATATTTCAAGAGAATATTCAAAAGCTGAATATGCAAAAAGTTTGAAAAAGCTGAATAGTTGAAGAGAATATTAAAAAAAGCTGAATATGCAAAAAGTTTGAAAATCTGAATAGCTGAAGAGAATATTCAAAAAGCTGAATAGTTGAACAGAATTTTGAAAAAGCTGAACATGTGCAAAATTATGAAAAAAGCTAAATATTTGAAAATAATATTAAGAAAGCTTAATATCTGCAAATGTATGAAATAAGCTAAATAGCTGAACAAATATGAAAAACCTGAATATTTGAAAAGAATATGAAAGGCAAAAAAATGTTGAAGACATGTTGAAATGTCCATAAAGAGCTGAACATTTTAATATTTGAATGTTCTTTTTGTTTTTAGTATTAGTAGGGTACTAATAGAAGTAGTAGGAGTAGTATCAGTAGTAGTAGTAGTAGCAGTAATACTAGTATTATTAGTAAAAGTAGTATTAGTAGTAGCAGTAGTATTAGCAGTAGTACTAGTAATATTAGTACAAGTATTAGTATTATTAGTAGTAGTAGAAGTAAAAGTACTACTAGTACTAGTAATATTAGTACAAGTATTAGTAGTATTAGTAGTAGTACAAGTAGAAGTACTAGTAGTAGTAGTCCTAGTACTACTACAAGTAGTGGAGGTAGTATCAGTAGTAAACTAGAAGTAGTACTAGTACTAGTACAAGTACAAGTAGTGGACGTAGTATCAGTAGTAGACGTAGTAGTAGTACTAGTACTACTACAAGTAGTGGAGGTAGTATCAGTAGTAGGCTAGTAGTAGTAGTAGTAGTACTATTACAAGTAGTGGACATAGTATCAGTAGTAGTACTAGTACAAGTTCAAGTAGTGGACGTAGTATCAGTAGTAGAAGAAGTAGTAGTAGTACTACTACAAGTAGTGGAGGAAGTATCAGTAGTAGGCTAGTAGTAGAAGTATTAGAAGTAGTATCAGTAGTAGGCTAGTAGAAGAAGTAGTAGTAGTAGTAGTAGTACTAGTACTACTACAAGTAGTGGAGGTAGTATCAGTAGTAGGCTAGTACTAGTAGTATTAGTAGTAGTACTATTACAAGTAGTGGACATAGTATCAGTAGTAGGCTAGTAGTAGCAGTAGTAGTAGTACTAGTACAAGTACGAGCAGTGGACGTAGTATCACTAGTAGGCTAGTAGTAGAAGCAGTTGTAGTACTAGTACAAGTACAAGTAGTGGACGTAGTATCAGTAGTAGAAGTAGTAGTAGTAGTTGTAGTACTACTACTACTACAAGTAGTGGAGGTAGTATCAGTAGTAGGCTAGTAGTAGTAGTATTAGTAGTAGTACTGTTACAAGTAGTGGACATAGTATCAGTAGTAGGCTAGTAGCAAAAGGAGTAGTAGTACGAGTAAACGTTCAAGTAGTGGACGTAGTATCAGTAGTAGACGTAGTAGTGGTACTAGTACTACTACAAGTAGTGGAGGTAGTATCAGTAGTAGGCTAGTAGTAGTAGTAGTAGTACTATTACAAGTAGTGGACATAGTATCAGTAGTAGTACTAGTACAAGTTCAAGTAGTGGACGTAGTATCAGTAGTAGAAGAAGTAGTAGTAGTAGTAGTACTACTACAAGTAGTGGAGGAAGTATCAGTAGTAGGCTAGTAGTAGAAGTATTAGAAGTAGTATCAGTAGTAGGCTAGTAGAAGAAGTAGTAGTAGTAGTACTAGTACTACTACAAGTAGTGGAGGTAGTATCAGTAGTAGGCTAGTACTAGTAGTATTAGTAGTAGTACTATTACAAGTAGTGGACATAGTATCAGTAGTAGGCTAGTAGTAGCAGTAGTAGTAGTACTAGTACAAGTACAAGTAGTGGACGTAGTATCAGTAGTAGGCTAGTAGTAGAAGTAGTAGTAGTAGTAGTAGTCAGACAGACAGAGAGTGAGACAGAGAGAGATAAACAGAGTTGTGTCTACATTTTAAAGTTTAAATGGAGTTTCTAGGTGAAAGTATGCCTAAGCAGACGATGTTTGACAATAAAAACTACAAATCCCACTGACTGCTCCTGTCTGCTGCTCCTGTCAGCCAATCAGAGCACACCTGCTGTCACTTCTAAAGATCAAAGCCACAGAGATCAAAGCCATCTACGCGCCTGTGTAACTGTCTAGAGCCTGTCTCTATTCCTCCATTTCGGAGGGTCCGAACAAAAGCTTCTCACGCTCACACCGAAAGTCGTATTGCCAAAATTTCCACACCGTTAGCGCTACAAGACTCTGCTGAAGACACTGATGACTTTTATTTTTTCCTAGTCTCAGAAATGTGGACGCTAGGGCGAGTTAGAAATGCAGCTCATTTCAGGTTTCTTTGAAAATCTGTTTCTCAATTTGTATTGTAAGTCAATGGGGAGAAAAATGTCGTGGCCGCGCTTAGAGGTTGCTAGTTCAAATTCTGTAAATCTCACAGAGTTTTTGAGCACATTGTTAGAGACAGGACAAGTTTGTCTACAAAATTGGAAAATATCACATCTGTAACGTGAAAATTGTGGCCGGGAGGAGTTTGGAAAGAAAAAAAAGCTGAAGTGTGTTGGGCTGCTCTCACACTCTAACGATGATGTCACGCACTCTAGCAGGCGCAATACACACCCATTATAAACTCTGATGAGGTCTGAAAAAAACATAAAACATAAACTGTGATTATAGAAAAACTGTAAAAGATATCAAAAAACTGAATATGAATTAAATAGTTCAGAATCTTGTAGGTTGTTTAAAGTTTAAATGGCGTCTGTAGGTGGTAGTATGTGAAACTAGTCGGAGTTCAAAGAGGAGGATGTTAAAGAGGTTTTTAGGCTGATCTCCATAGGAATGCATTGAAAAAAAAATATGGAAAAGGCTGAATATATTAAAAAGTATGAAAGGTAGAAAAAAGGTTGAAAATCAGCACAAAAGAGCTGAAAAAGCTGAACATTTTGATAGTTGAATGGTTTTTGTAGCTGAAAGTATGCAGAAGTTAGAGACGACCAAAAAAGGTACGGAAGAAGAATAATAAGAAAAAGAAAAAAAAAAATAATAAAGATTAGGATAACATAGGTTGGAAATGCTTTAAAGCATTTCCACCAATAATAAGAAAAAGAAAAAAAAAACTAGAAAATGCATTTCCTGCAGAAAATGCGTGGAAATGCTTTAATACTGAAGCAACACTGGAAAAAAAAAAGCTGAATATTTGAAGAAAATATTAAAAAAGCTGAATATTTGAAGAGAATATTAAAAAGTGCAAAAGTATGAAAAAGCTTAATGTTTGAAAACAATATTTAAAAAGCTGAATATGTGAAAAGTTTGAAAAAGCTGAATATTTGAAACCAATATTAAAAAAGCTGAATATATGCAAAAGTATAATTAAGCTGGATGCTCAACGGCACCTCGGCAGAGCCCAGGAGGTGAACTGGCACCTCTCCATTCTTGGTCCATACAGGGACTCGAACCGGCGACCCTACGGTTCCCAGTTGAGTTGTGTGAAGAGTGCCCTAATGATGTTATCACATGTGAGCAACAGTAAAACGTTAATCACAGTCAGGCTTGCTGGGGGCAGGCTTTGGTAGCTAAGCAACCAGGGCCAGATGGAGCCCACCAATCAGAGCAGAGCAGTCAACCGCAGCTGGTCCTGTGACGTGTCTGTCCTGTCTGTCTGTCTGCCCTGTCTGTCTGTCTGTCAGGTGTGTGTTTGTGTGTGTGTCTGTGTCTGTCTGTCTGTCTGTCTTCTTTGAAAAACTACAACTCCCACTGACTGCTCCTGTCGGCCAATCAGAGCGCACCTGCTGTCACTTCTGAGTGAGACGGGGGGTGCAGTCGAATAGTCCAAAAATAAGGTCCTAACTCCTATTCCTAACTCCTATTCCTTGACCTCTGGGGAAAACGTCACGGGGTTAAGGAAAGGCGATAGGAGAACTCAAAAGGATTTAGGAAAAGACGACCGCGGTGCACAGAGAATCCGACCGGACTTTCACTAAGCTACGTCATTATAACGCGGCCGCTGATGATTGACAGCTGATGATCGGCACCGGCGATTGACGTGCGTCTGCACTGGAGAAACTACAATAATGGACTACAAAAAGCGCATCGTCCACTTCTCCCCATGTTGGTTTTATAAAAAGCTGTTCACTGACCGGCTTCAGGTCCAGCAGCTCCTCCTTCCTGTTGCTTTATTTACGTTTCATTTGTGGTTTTAGTTTCGTTTTTGTCAAACATTTGTAACATCCATCCATCCATCCATTTGCTACCGCTTATCCTGTATTTTAGGGTCACGGGGGGGCTGGAGCCAATCCCAGCTGTCATTGGGCGAAGGCAGGGTACACTCTGGACAGGACGCCAGTCTATCGCAGGGCTGACATGTAGAGACAAACAACCATTCACACTCACATTCACACCTACGGGCAATTTAGAGTCACCAATCAACCTATCCCCATCCTGCATGTCTTTGGACTGTGGGAGGAAGCCGGAGAACCCGGAGAGAACCCACGCTTACACGGGGAGAACATGCAAACTCCACACAGAAGGAACCCGGGCCGACCCGGGAATCGAACCCAGGACCCTCTTGCTGTGAGGCGAGAGTGCTACCCACTACACCACCGTGCAGCCCCCATTTGTAACATGATTGAAATAAATTAAAAAAATACCATTCAATTATTATCACTGTCCACACATTTATCAACACTATTCCAATTACTATATGTCTGCATGAAAGTCATTGTTAAATATGTAAATGCACATATCGTTTGTTTTCATTAATGGCCGACGTGTGCGGCACTTTAAATGTTGCTCTCGCTAAGAATTGTGGGTCGGCCTAGTCTCCTTTCCTTTCGCATAGGAAGGTCCGTTGCATCCTATGCTAAAGGAGCTCTGAAAGGAAGCATTGGAGCTCCTTTCCTTTGCATTTAGAGAATTCGAACGGCTCTTATCATGGCAGCCACTTGTTTACTTCCGGGTCACTTCTTCAGTTAGGAACCTTCCTAAGCAAAAAAGACTATTTGACTGCACCCAGAGAGATAGACAGACATTTTAAAGTTTAAATGGAGTTTCTAGGTGAAAGTATGCCTGAGCAGACGATGTTTGACAAAAAAAACTACAAATCCCACTGACTGCTCCTGTCTGCTGCTCCTGTCGGCCAATCACAGCGGACCTGCTGTCACTTCTGAGTGAGACAGAGAGAGATAGACAGACATTTTAAAGTTTAAATGGAGTTTCTAGGTGAAAGTATGCCTCAGCAGACGATGTTTGACAAAAAAAACTACAAATCCCACTGACTGCTCCTGTCTGCCGCTCCTGTCCGCCAATCAGAGCACACCTGCTGTCACTTCTAAAGATCAAAGCCACAGAGATCAAAGCCATCTACGCGCCTGTGTAACTGTCTAGAGCCTGTCTCTATTCCTCCATTTCGGAGGGTCCGAACAAAAGCTTCTCACGCTCACACCGAAAGTCGTATTGCCAAAATTTTCGCACCGTTAGCGCCACAAGACTCTGCTGAAGACACTGATGACTTTTATTTTTTCCTAGTGTCAGAAATGTGGACGCTAGGGCGAGTTAGAAATGCTGTTCATATCAGGTTTCTTTGAAAATCTGCTTCTCAATTAACATTGGAGCGGATGAGGAGAAAAAAAGGACTTGGCCGCACTTAGAGGTTGCTGGTTCAAATTCTGTAAATCTCACAGAGATTTTGAGCACATTGTGAGAGACAGGACAAGTTTGTCTACAAAATTGGAAAAGATCACGTGTGTAGAGTGAAAATTGTGGCCGGGAGGAGTTTGGAAAGGAAAAAAATCTGAAGTATGTCGAGGACCCCTCACACTCTAACGATGATGTCACGCACTCTAGCAGGCGCAATACACACCCATTATAAACTCTGATGAGGTCTGAAAAAAACATAAAACATAAACTGTGATTATAGAAAAACTGTAAAAGATATCAAAAAACTGAATATGAATTGAATAGTTCAGAATCTTGTAGGTTGTTTAAAGTTTAAATGGAGTCTGTAGGTGGAAGTATGTGAAAGAAGTCGGGGTTCAAAGAGGAGGATGTTAAAGAGGTTTTCAGGCTGATCTCCATAGGAATGCATTGAAAAAAAAATATGGAAAAGGCTGAATATATTAAAAAGTATGAAAGGTAGAAAAAAGGTTGAAGGTGAGCATAAAAGAGCTGAAAAAGCTGAACATTTTGATAGTTGAATGGTTTTTGTAGCTGAAAGTATGCAGAAGTTAGAGGCGACTGAAAAACGTACGGAAGAAGAATAAAAACTAGAAAATGCATTTCCTGCAGAAAATGCGTGGAAATGCTTTAATGCTGAAGCAACACTGGAAAAAAAAGCTGAATATTTGAAGAAAATATTAAAAAAGCTGAATATTTGAAGAGAATATTAAAAAGTGCAAAAGTATGAAAAAGCTTAATGTTTGAAAACAATATTAAAAAAGCTGAATATGTGAAAAGTTTGAAAAAGCTGAATATTTGAAACCAATATTAAAAAAGCTGAATATATGCAAAAGTATAATTAAGCTGGATGCTCAACGGCACCTCGGCAGAGCCCAGGAGGTGAACTGGCACCTCTCCGTTCTTGGTCCATACAGGGACTCGAACCGGCGACCCTACGGTTCCCAGTTGAGTTGTGTGAAGAGTGCCCTAATGATGTTATCACATGTGAGCAACAGTAAAACGTTAATCACAGTCAGGCTTGCTGGGGGCAGGCTTTGGTAGCTAAGCAACCAGGGCCAGATGGAGCCCACCAATCAGAGCAGAGCAGTCAACCGCAGCTGGTCCTGTGACGTGTCGGTCCTGTCTGTCTGTCTGCCCTGTCTGTCTGTCTGTCAGGTGTGTGTTTGTGTGTGTGTCTGTGTCTGTCTGTCTGTCTGTCTTCTTTGAAAAACTACAACTCCCACTGACTGCTCCTGTCGGCCAATCAGAGCGCACCTGCTGTCACTTCTGAGTGAGACGGGGGGTGCAGTCGAATAGTCCAAAAATAAGGTCCTAACTCCTATTCCTAACTCCTATTCCTTGACCTCTGGGGAAAACGTCACGGGGTTAAGGAAAGGCGATAGGAGAACTCAAAAGGATTTAGGAAAAGACGACCGCAGTGCTCAGAGAATCCGACCGGACTTTCACTAAGCTACGTCATTATAACGCGGCCGCTGATGATTGACAGCTGATGATCGGCACCGGCGATTGACGTGCGTCTGCACTGGAGAAACTACAATAATGGACTACAAAAAGGGCATCGTCCACTTCTCCCCATGTTGGTTTTATAAGCAGCTGGTTCACTGACCGGCTTCAGGTCCAGCAGCTCCTCCTTCCTGTTGCTTTATTTACGTTTCATTTGTGGTTTTAGTTTCGTTTTTGTCAAACATTTGTAACATGATTGAAATAAATAAAAAAAATACCATTCAATTATTATCACTGTCCACACATTTATCAACACTATTCCAATTACTATATGTCTGCATGAAAGTCATTGTTAAATATGTAAATGCACATATCGTTTGTTTTCATTAATGGCCGACGTGTGCGGCACTTTAAATGTTGCTCTCGCTAAGAATTGTGGGTCAGCGTAATCTCCTTTCCTTTCGCATAGGAAGGTCCGTGGCATCCTATGCTAAAGGAGCTCTGAAAGGAAGCATTGGAGCTCCTTTCCTTTGCATTTAGAGAATTCGAACGGCTCTTATCATGGCAGCCACTTGTTTACTTCCGGGTCACTTCTTCAGTTAGGAACCTTCCTAAGCAAAAAAGACTATTTGACTGCACCCAGAGAGATAGACAGACATTTTAAAGTTTAAATGGAGTTTCTAGGTGAAAGTATGCCTGAGCAGACGATGTTTGACAAAAAAAACTACAAATCCCACTGACTGCTCCTGTCTGCTGCTCCTGTCGGCCAATCAGAGCGCACCTGCTGTCACTTCTGAGTGAGACAGAGAGAGATAGACAGACATTTTAAAGTTTAAATGGAGTTTCTAGGTGAAAGTATACCTGAGCAGACGATGTTTGACAAAAAAAACTACAAATCCCACTGACTGCTCCTGTCTGCCGCTCCTGTCCGCCAATCAGAGCACACCTGCTGTCACTTCTAAAGATCAAAGCCACAGAGATCAAAGCCATCTACGCGCCTGTGTAACTGTCTAGAGCCTGTCTCTATTCCTCCATTTCGGAGGGTCCGAACAAAAGCTTCTCACGCTCACACCGAAAGTCGTATTGCCAAAATTTTCGCACCGTTAGCGCTACAAGACTCTGCTGAAGACACTGATCACTTTTATTTTTTCCTAGTCTCAGAAATGTGGACGCTAGGGCGAGTTAGAAATGCTGCTCATTTCAGGTTTCTTTGAAAATCTGTTTCTCAATTTGTATTATAAGTCAATGGGGAGATAAACTGACGTGGCCGCGCTTAGAGGTTGCTAGTTCAAATTCTGTAAATCTCACAGAGTTTTTGATCACATTGAGAGAGACAGGACAAGTTTCTCTACAAAATTGGAAAAGATCACGTGTGTAGAGTGAAAATTGTGGCCGGGAGGAGTTTGGAAAGGAAAAAAATCTGAAGTATGTCGAGGATCCCTCACACTCTAACGATGATGTCACGCACTCTAGCAGGCGCAATACACACCCATTATAAACTCTGATGAGGTCTGAAAAAAACATAAAACATAAACTGTGATTATAGAAAAACTGTAAAAGATATCAAAAAACTGAATATGAATTGAATAGTTCAGAATCTTGTAGGTTGTTTAAAGTTTAAATGGAGTCTGTAGGTGGAAGTATGTGAAAGAAGTCGGAGTTCAAAGAGGAGGATGTTAAAGAGGTTTTCAGGCTGATCTCCATAGGAATGCATTGAAAAAAAAATATGGAAAAGGCTGAATATATTAAAAAGTATGAAAGGTAGAAAAAAGGTTGAAGGTGAGCATAAAAGAGCTGAAAAAGCTGAACATTTTGATAGTTGAATGGTTTTTGTAGCTGAAAGTATGCAGAAGTTAGAGGCGACTGAAAAACGTACGGAAGAAGAATAAAAATAAAGACTAGAAAATGTATTTCCTGCGGAAATACGTGGAAATACTTTAATGCTGAAGCAACACTGAAAAAAAAGCTGAATATTTGAAGAAAATATTAAAAAAGCTGAATATTTGAAGAAAATATTTAAAAAGCTGAATATTTCAAGAGAATATTCAAAAAGCTGAATATGCAAAAAGTTTGAAAATCTGAATAGCTGAAGAGAATATTCAAAAAGCTGAATAGTTGAAGAGAATTTTGAAAAAGCTGAACATGTGCAAAATTATGAAAAAAGCTAAATATTTGAAAATAATATTAAGAAAGCTTAATATCTGCAAATGTATGAAATAAGCTAAATAGCTGAACAAATATGAAAAACCTGAATATTTGAAAAGAATATGAAAGGCAAAAAAATGTTGAAGACATGTTGAAATGTCCATAAAGAGCTGAACATTTTAATATTTGAATGTTCTTTTTGTTTTTAGTATTAGTAGGGTACTAATAGAAGTAGTAGGAGTAGTATCAGTAGTAGTAGTAGTAGCAGTAATACTAGTATTATTAGTAAAAGTAGTATTAGTAGTAGCAGTAGTATTAGCAGTAGTACTAGTAATATTAGTACAAGTATTAGTATTATTAGTAGTAGTAGAAGTAGAAGTACTACTAGTACTAGTAATATTAGTACAAGTATTAGTAGTATTAGTAGTAGTACAAGTAGAAGTACTAGTAGTAGTAGTCCTAGTACTACTACAAGTAGTGGAGGTAGTATCAGTAGTAAACTAGAAGTAGTACTAGTACTAGTACAAGTACAAGTAGTGGACATGGTATCAGTAGTAGGCTAGTCGCAAAAGGAGTAGTAGTACGAGTAAAAGTTCAAGTAGTGGATGTAGTATCAGTAGTAGACGTAGTAGTAGTACTAGTACTACTACAAGTAGTGGAGGTAGTATCAGTAGTAGGCTAGTAGTAGTAGTAGTAGTACTATTACAAGTAGTGGACATCTATTACAAGTAGTGGACATAGTATCAGTAGTAGTACTAGTACAAGTTCAAGTAGTGGACGTAGTATCAGTAGTAGAAGAAGTAGTAGTAGTAGTAGTAGTAGTACTACTACTTCAAGTAGTGGAGGAAGTATCAGTAGTAGGCTAGTAGTAGAAGTATTAGAAGTAGTATCAGTAGTAGGCTAGTAGAAGAAGTAGTAGTAGTAGTAGTAGTACTAGTACTACTACAAGTAGTGGAGGTAGTATCAGTAGTAGGCTAGTACTAGTAGTATTAGTAGTAGTACTATTACAAGTAGTGGACATAGTATCAGTAGTAGGCTAGTAGTAGCAGTAGTCGTAGTACTAGTACAAGTACGAGCAGTGGACGTAGTATCAGTAGTAGGCTAGTAGTAGAAGTAGTAGTAGTAGTAGTCAGACAGACAGAGAGTGAGACAGAGAGAGATAGACAGACTTGTGTATACATTTTAAAGTTTAAATGGAGTTTCTAGGTGAAAGTATACCTGAGCAGACGATGTTTGACAAAAAAAACTACAAATCCCACTGACTGCTCCTGTCTGCCGCTCCTGTCCGCCAATCAGAGCACACCTGCTGTCACTTCTAAAGATCAAAGCCACAGAGATCAAAGCCATCTACGCGCCTGTGTAACTGTCTAGAGCCTGTCTCTATTCCTCCATTTCGGAGGGTCCGAACAAAAGCTTCTCACGCTCACACCGAAAGTCGTATTGCCAAAATGTTCGCACCGTTAGCGCTACAAGACTCTGCTGAAGACACTGATCACTTTTATTTTTTCCTAGTCTCAGAAATGTGGACGCTAGGGCGAGTTAGAAATGCAGCTCATTTCAGGTTTCTTTGAAAATCTGTTTCTCAATTTGTATTGTAAGTCAATGGGGAGAAAAATGTCGTGGCCGCGCTTAGAGGTTGCTAGTTCAAATTCTGTAAATCTCACAGAGTTTTTGAGCACACTGTTAGAGACAGGACAAGTTTGTCTACAAAATTGGAAAATATCACATCTGTAACGTGAAAATTGTGGCCGGGAGGAGTTTGGAAAGAAAAAAAAGCTGAAGTGTGTTGGGCTGCTCTCACGCTCTAACGATGATGTCACGCACTCTAGCAGGCGCAATACACACCCATTATAAACTCTGATGAGGTCTGAAAAAACCATAAAACATAAACTGTGATTATAGAAAAACTGTAAAAGATATCAAAAAACTGAATATGAATTGAATAGTTCAGAATCTTGTAGGTTGTTTAAAGTTTAAATGGAGTCTGTAGGTGGAAGTATGTGAAAGAAGTCGGAGTTCAAAGAGGAGGATGTTAAAGAGGTTTTCAGGCTGATCTCCATAGGAATGCATTGAAAAAAAAATATGGAAAAGGCTGAATATATTAAAAAGTATGAAAGGTAGAAGAAAGGTTGAAAATCAGCACAAAAGAGCTGAAAAAGCTGAACATTTTGATAGTTGAATGGTTTTTGTAGCTGAAAGTATGCAGAAGTTAGAGGCGACTGAAAAACGTACGGAAGAAGAATAAAAAAAAAAAAAATAAAGATTAGGATAACATAGGTTGGAAATGCTTTAAAGCATTTCCACCAATTAGGATAACATAGGTTGGAAATGCTTGAAAGCATTTCCACCAACTAGAAAATGCATTTCCTGCAGAAAATGCGTGGAAATGCTTTAATGCTGAAGCAACACTGGAAAAAAAAGCTGAATATTTGAAGAAAATATTAAAAAAGCTGAATATTTGAAGAGAATATTAAAAAGTGCAAAAGTATGAAAAAGCTTAATGTTTGAAAACAATATTTAAAAAGCTGAATATGTGAAAAGTTTGAAAAAGCTGAATATTTGAAACCAATATTAAAAAAGCTGAATATATGCAAAAGTATAATTAAGCTGGATGCTCAACGGCACCTCGGCAGAGCCCAGGAGGTGAACTGGCACCTCTCCATTCTTGGTCCATACAGGGACTCGAACCGGCGACCCTACGGTTCCCAGTTGAGTTGTGTGAAGAGTGCCCTAATGATGTTATCACATGTGAGCAACAGTAAAACGTTAATCACAGTCAGGCTTGCTGGGGGCAGGCTTTGGTAGCTAAGCAACCAGGGCCAGATGGAGCCCACCAATCAGAGCAGAGCAGTCAACCGCAGCTGGTCCTGTGACGTGTCTGTCCTGTCTGTCTGTCTGCCCTGTCTGTCTGTCTGTCAGGTGTGTGTTTGTGTGTGTGTCTGTGTCTGTCTGTCTGTCTGTCTTCTTTGAAAAACTACAACTCCCACTGACTGCTCCTGTCGGCCAATCAGAGCGCACCTGCTGTCACTTCTGAGTGAGACGGGGGGTGCAGTCGAATAGTCCAAAAATAAGGTCCTAACTCCTATTCCTAACTCCTATTCCTTGACCTCTGGGGAAAACGTCACGGGGTTAAGGAAAGGCGATAGGAGAACTCAAAAGGATTTAGGAAAAGACGACCGCGGTGCTCAGAGAATCCGACCGGACTTTCACTAAGCTACGTCATTATAACGCGGCCGCTGATGATTGACAGCTGATGATCGGCACCGGCGATTGACGTGCGTCTGCACTGGAGAAACTACAATAATGGACTACAAAAAGCGCATCGTCCACTTCTCCCCATGTTGGTTTTATAAAAAGCTGTTCACTGACCGGCTTCAGGTCCAGCAGCTCCTCCTTCCTGTTGCTTTATTTACGTTTCATTTGTGGTTTTAGTTTCGTTTTTGTCAAACATTTGTAACATGATTGAAATAAATTAAAAAAATACCATTCAATTATTATCACTGTCCACACATTTATCAACACTATTCCAATTACTATATGTCTGCATGAAAGTCATTGTTAAATATGTAAATGCACATATCGTTTGTTTTCATTAATGGCCGACGTGTGCGGCACTTTAAATGTTGCTCTCGCTAAGAATTGTGGGTCGGCCTAGTCTCCTTTCCTTTCGCATAGGAAGGTCCGTTGCATCCTATGCTAAAGGAGCTCTGAAAGGAAGCATTGGAGCTCCTTTCCTTTGCATTTAGAGAATTCGAACGGCTCTTATCATGGCAGCCACTTGTTTACTTCCGGGTCACTTCTTCAGTTAGGAACCTTCCTAAGCAAAAAAGACTATTTGACTGCACCCAGAGAGATAGACAGACATTTTAAAGTTTAAATGGAGTTTCTAGGTGAAAGTATGCCTCAGCAGACGATGTTTGACAAAAAAAACTACAAATCCCACTGACTGCTCCTGTCTGCCGCTCCTGTCCGCCAATCAGAGCACACCTGCTGTCACTTCTAAAGATCAAAGCCACAGAGATCAAAGCCATCTACGCGCCTGTGTAACTGTCTAGAGCCTGTCTCTATTCCTCCATTTCGGAGGGTCCGAACAAAAGCTTCTCACGC
Source organism: Eutrigla gurnardus (assembly GCF_963514095.1). NCBI lineage: Eukaryota > Metazoa > Chordata > Actinopteri > Perciformes > Triglidae > Eutrigla > Eutrigla gurnardus. Next base: position 22,820,871 of record NC_139915.1, on the reverse strand, counting down.
TCACACCGAAAGTCGTATTGCCAAAATTTTCGCACCGTTAGCGCCACAAGACTCTGCTGAAGACACTGATGACTTTTATTTTTTCCTAGTGTCAGAAATGTGGACGCTAGGGCGAGTTAGAAATGCTGTTCATATCAGGTTTCTTTGAAAATCTGCTTCTCAATTAACATTGGAGCGGATGAGGAGAAAAAAAGGACTTGGCCGCACTTAGAGGTTGCTGGTTCAAATTCTGTAAATCTCACAGAGATTTTGAGCACATTGTGAGAGACAGGACAAGTTTGTCTACAAAATTGGAAAAGATCACGTGTGTAGAGTGAAAATTGTGGCCGGGAGGAGTTTGGAAAGGAAAAAAATCTGAAGTATGTCGAGGACCCCTCACACTCTAACGATGATGTCACGCACTCTAGCAGGCGCAATACACACCCATTATAAACTCTGATGAGGTCTGAAAAAACCATGAAACATAAACTGTGATTATAGAAAAACTGTAAAAGATATCAAAAAACTGAATATGAATTGAATAGTTCAGAATCTTGTAGGTTGTTTAAAGTTTAAATGGAGTCTGTAGGTGGAAGTATGTGAAAGTAGTCGGAGTTCAAAAGGGAGGATGTTAAAGAGGTTTTTAGGCTGATCTCCATAGGAATGCATTGAAAAAAAAATATGGAAAAGGCTGAATATATGAAAAAGTATGAAAGGTAGAAAAAAGTTTGAAGGTGAGCATAAAAGAGCTGAAAAGGCTGAACATTTTGATAGTTGAATGGTTTTTGTAGCTGAAAGTATGCAGAAGCTAGAGGCGACTGAAAAACGTACGGAAGAAGAATAATAACTAGAAAATGCATTTCCTGCGGAAATACGTGGAAATGCTTTAATGCTGAAGCAACACTGAAAAAAAAGCTGAATATTTGAAGAAAATATTAAAAAAGCTGAATATTTGAAGAAAATATAAAAAAAACTGAACATTTGAAGAGAATATTAAAAAAAGCTGAATATGTGCAAAAGTATGAAAAAGCTGAATAGCTCAGGAGAATATTCAAAAAGCTGAATATGTGAAAAGTATGAATAAGCTGAATAGTTGAAGAGAATATTCAAAAAGCTGAATATTTGAAGAGAATATTAAAAAAAGCTGAATATTTGAAAAGTTTGAAAAAGCTGAATAGCTGTAGAGAATATTCAAAAAGCTGAATATGTGAAAAGTATGATAAAGCTGAATGTGTGCAAAATTATGAAAAAAGCTAAATATTTGTAAATTATATTAAGAAAGCTAAATATCTGCAAATGTATGAAATAGGCTAAATAGCTGAACCAATATGAAAAACCTGAATATTACAAAGAATATGAAAGGCAAAAAAATGTTGAAATGTCCTTAAAAAGCTGAACATTTTAATATTTGAATGTTCTTTTTGTTTGTAGTATTAGTAGGGTACTAATAGGAGTAGGAGTAGTATCAGTAGTAGTAGAAGCAGTAGTACTAGTAGTATTAGTAGAAGTAGTATTAGTAGTAGAAGTAGTATTAGCAGTAGTTATAGTAATATTAGTACAAGTATTAGTAGTAGTAGAAGTAGAAGTACTACTAGTACTAGTAATATTAGTATAAGTATTAGTAGTATTAGTAGTAGTAGAAGTACTACTAGTACTAGTTAATATTAGTCCAAGTATTAGTAGTATTAGTAGTAGTAGAAGTAGAAGTACTAGTAGTAGTAGTCCTAGTACTACTACAAGTAGTGGAGGTAGTATCAGTAGTAGGCTAGTAGTAGTAGTAGTAGTAGTAGTAGTAGTACTATTACAAATAGTGGACATAGTATCAGTAGTAGAAGAAGTTGTAGTAGTATTACTACTACAAGCAGTGGAGGTAGTATCAGTAGTAGGCTAGTAGTATAAGTATTAGAAGTAGTATCAGTAGTAGAAGTAGTAGTAGTAGTACTAGTACTAGTACAAGTAGTGGACATAGTATCAGTAGTAAGCTAGTAGTAGTAGTATAAGTAGTAGTACTATTACAAGCAGTGGACATAGTATCAGTAGTAGGCTAGTAGTAGAAGTAGTATCAGTAGTAGGCTAGTTGTAGTAGTAGTAGTAGTACTAGTACTACTACAAGTAGTGGAGGTAGTATCAGTACAAGGCTAGTAGTAGAAGTAGTAGTACTAGTACTAGTACTACTACAAGTAGTGGAGGTAGTATCAGTAGTAGGCTAGTAGTAGTAGTAGTATCAGTAGTAGGCTAGTTGTAGTAGTAGTAGTAGTAGTACTAGTACTACTACAAGTAGTGGAGGTAGTATCAGTAGTAGGCTAGTAGCAAAAAGAGTAGTAGTACAAGTAAAAGCTTAAGTAGTGGATGTAGTATCAGTAGTAGAAGAAGTTGTAGTAGTATTACTACTACAAGCAGTGGAGGTTGTATCAGTATTAGGCTAGTAGTATAAGTATTAGAAGTAGTATCAGTAGTAGTCTAGTAGTAGAAGTAGTTGTACTAGTACTAGTACTACTACAAGTAGTGGACGTAGTATCAGTAGTAGGCTAGTAGTAGTAGTATTAGTAGTAGTACTATTACAAGTAGTGGACATAGTATCAGTAGTAGGCTAGCAGAATAAGTAGTAGTACTAGTACAAGTATGAGCAGTGGACGTAGTATCACTAGTAGGCAAGTAGTAGAAGCAGTTGTAGTACTAGTACAAATACAAGTAGGGGACGTAGTATCAGTAGTAGGCTAGTAGGAGAAGTAGTAGTAGTAGTAGTCAGATAGACAGAGAGTGAGACAGAGAGAGATAGACAGACTTGTGTCTACATTTTAAAGTTTAAATG